>NW_027526214.1:12285999-12682798 GCF_048455015.1 Haemaphysalis longicornis
TGTCGATTCAAATCTTTGGTCCTATTTAGCTGTCATGAAGCTCTCACGGAGGTGAAAACATTTAGAAACTCCCGTTTACTTTCAATACCACGTCGCCTAACGGAGCCGTGTAGTTAAAAAACGGGTGGAAGCCGTGTTTGATTGCAATGTTTACAAAACAAACTGCTTTATTATACTTTTCTCTAACGACTGCTTGCACAAGGGAAGTGTTATCATAAATGCCTCCATAAATATCCAATCAAAAGCTCGCATTCATAAATGCTCTCATTCAGCGGTGGAGAAACGTTTCTGGCTTGCGAGCATCGAGATGTGACCAAATCGATGTGCTCTGGAAAACAACATCTGTGGGAAGGTTATTTTGGTCAGGATCAACTAATATTTTTTTTTACAGCGGAGCTGCACTTCAAGCCCTATGTTTGCTGGTACACGAAGAAATACCACGAAATTGTGGAGTGCTCGTGAGTGTGTGCCTCGCGGTGACCTCCGAACACTCGCCATATACGCAGGTGCTTTGGAAAAAAAAATTTGCCAGAACCACATGGAGCCATCCAAAATCGATCGCTTTTCAGCGCGAACCTTGCGGCGACCGCCGAGTCTCCGGCACCAGTGGTGGCTGTAGACATAAAAAAAAACTTCATCGCTGTCGTCAAGCGCTGCTCTATATTAGAGACACCACACGTAAGTAATGTTTGGCATGAGGAACACAAAAGGTATCGCTATGTACGGCGGTGACTACCACTAGCCCAGGGCAAAGCAACTAAGGAATGTGTAAATAAACAATTCAAAACTTGTACAAATGTGCGGTGAGGCGTCCTTCAATAATAAAATACCATAATCCACAACGAAATCCTGCAGCTTCGTTGTAATTCTAGCCGTGCGTTAATAATGCAAACTGCGCCAGTTGAGCTGCTTTAAGTCTACAAGTGAGAGGATGGCTATAGAATTCACTACTCGCCGCGAAGACCACGACGACGACCTCTTCGATGCATATGTTGACTAGCACAACAACAATGCAAACAATCAATAATAGTGAATGTTTACACTGTGTCCCGCACTGTTCAACTATAAATTCCTTGCCTTTCAAATCTGCTGCATTAGCCGCAGGCTTCCTTGAATTTGTTTCTACCTGCGGGGCGCACTGTTGAAAATGCTCCTCGCTTCTGCAAACAACCGTTAGTAAGAACTCTTAAAACTGCTTCTACGGGTGGCGAGAATAAAGTTTCACAGCAGGAATATCATCATCATCATCATCATCATCATCACCAGCCTATCTACGCCCACTGCAGGGCAAAGGCCTCTCCCATTATTCTCCAATTACCTCGGTCCTGTGCCAACTGTGACCAATTTATCCCCGCAAACTTCTTGATCTCATCTGCCCATCTAACTTTCTGCCCCCCCCTGCAACGCTTGCCTTCTCTAGGGATCCACTCTGTTACCCTTAATGACCAGCGGTTATCTTGCCTTCGCATTACATGCCCTGCCCACGTCCATTTCTTCTTCTTAATTTCTACTAATATGTCTTTAACACCAGTTTGCTCTCTGATCCACTCCGCTCTCTTCTTGTCCCTTAATGTTACCCCTATCATTTTCCGCTCCATTGCCGGCTGAGTCGTTCTCAATTTAAGTTGAACCCTCTTAGTGAGCCTCCAAGTTTCTGCCCCGTAGGTGAGTACCGGTAAGATGCAGCTGTCATACACTTTCTTCTTCAACGACAATGGTAGGCTGCTATTCATTATCTGAGAATGTCTGCCATATGCACCCCACCCCATTCTGATCCTTCTAATTATCTCTGCCTCATGGTTGGGACCTGGGGTCATAACTTGGCCTAAGTAGATATATTCGCTTACCACATCCACTGCCTCGCCACCTATCTCAAACTGCTGTGCTGTCCCGAGGTTATTGATCATTACTTTAGTTTTCTGCATATTATATTCAGGCCCACGGTTCTACTCTGTTCGCCCAGTGTGGAAAGCATGCTTTGCAATTCGTCCCCCGAGTTACTTAGCAAGGCAACGTCATCAGCAAATCTGAGGTTACTGAGGTATTTTCCATTAACCCTTACTGCCACCTGTTCCCAATCCAACGTTCTGAATACTTCTTGTAAGCATGCTGTGAATAACATTGGAGAGATTGTGTCTCCTTGTCTGACACCCTTCCTTATAGGTATTTTACTGCTCTCCCTATGGAGGATGATGGTAGCTGTAGACCCACTGTAGATATCCTCTAGTATTCTTACATAATGCTCATCTACCCCCTGGTTCCGTAATGCCTGAATGACTGCTAGGGTTTCGACCGAGTCAAATGCTTTCTCATAATCTATGAAGGCTATATATAGGGGTTCAGTATACTCAGCGCACTTCTCTATCACCTGATTGATCGTGTGAATATGGTCCATTGTTGAATAACCTTTACGGAACCCTCCTTGTTCTTTAGGTTGACTGAAATCTAAGGTTGCAGAAATTCGGTTAGCGATTACCTTGGTAAATATCTTGTAGACGACTGACAGTAAGCTGATCGGCCTGTAATTTTTCAAGTCCTTCATGTCGCCTTTCTTATGGATTAGGATGATGTTCGCGTTCTTCCAAGATTCCGGTACCATTGCGGTCATTAGGCATTTCGTATACAGGCTTGCCAGTTTTTCAAGTACAATTTCTCCGCCATCCTTCAAGAGGATGGCGGAGATGCAGCGATGTAGCGATGCAGCGATGGCGTAGAGGTAGAACACCCGCCTCGCGTGCAGAAGGACCGTGGTTCGAATCCCGGTGCCGGACAATTCCCACCGGGTTAAAAAAAAAAATCCGCGTATTGATGGAATTGCACAAAGGGGCTTGGGGTGCGGCCTGACCCCGGCGACCATTGCCGGTAATGCACTCCCTCACCAGAGCAGGATTGGCCACCCTGGTGTAGTAACGGCCAAAACCTCCCATGAATAAGCCAACTAACCCTCGGCCCTCAGTCCCCAGCGGCTGCGAAGCAACTGACCACGGCGGCGGTCAGACCTGTGACGCAGCAGAGGGTGCTAAGAATCCCTGGATCCGGACATTCCGCCAATGGAATCTGAACCTGGCAACGTTTAACGCGCGAACCTTATCTAGCGAAGCAAGTCTCGAGGTGTTGTTCGAGGAACTAGAGGGCATTAAATGGGATGTAATAGGGCTTAGCGAGGTTAGGAGGGCAGGCGAAGCCTTTACGGTGCTGAACAATGGACACGTCCTATGTTACCGTGGTCTAGAGGACAGAGGGGAACTGGGAGTGGGATTTCTAGTCAATAAAAGCATAGCTGGCAACATCGACGAATACTACAGCATTAACGAACGGGCAGCAGGTCTTGTAATTACGCTCAATAAGAGGTACAAGCTCAAGGTGGTACAGGGCCACGCGCCCACATCCAGCTACGACGACCAAGTAGGGGAACGCTTCTATGAAGATGTGGAATCGGCAATGGCTAAAGTAAAAACACAGTATACCGTAGTTATGGGGGACCTCAATGCTAAAGTAGGCAAGAATCAGGCTGGAGACAAGGCAGTTGGGAACTATGGTCTGGGCTGTAGAAATAGCAGGGGGGACCTACTAGTTGAGTTTGCAGAACGGAATAATCTCCGCATAATGAATACCTTCTTCTGTAAACGGGAGAGTCGGAAGTGGACCTGGAGGAGCCCGAATGGGGAGCACAAAAATGAAATAGACTTCATATTATGCGATAACCCTGGCGTCGTGCAGGATGTGGAAGTGCTCGGAAGGGTAAGGTGTAGTGACCACCGTATGGTAAGATCTCGAATTAGGCTAGATTTGAGGAGGGACGGCAACAAGCTAGTACGAAAGAAGCCGATAAACGAACTAACAGTAACACGTAAAGTAGAAGAATTTAGGATCGCGCTGCAGAACCGATATTCCGCCCTCAACGAGGAAGCCGAGCTTACGACACAGGAAGCCAGCGACAACCTTACACGCATCATCACGGAGTGTGCAATAGAAGTGGGGGGCACTATGGCTAGACAGGATACTGGTAAGCTTTCACAGGAGACGAAAGATCTAATCAGGAAACGCCAAACCATGAGAATCTCTACCGCAGCTGACAGAATAGAACTAGCCGAGCTCTCGAAGTTAATCAATAAGCGTAAGACAGCTGACATACGGAAGTATAATATGGAGAGGATCGAATACGCTGTAAAGAACGGAGGTAGCCTGAAAGAAGTGAAGAGACGTCTCGGCGTGGGGAAAAATCAGATGTATGCACTTAAGGATAAGCAAGGCAATGTCATCACAAATAGGGATAAAATAGTCACAGTGGCCGAGGAGTTCTATAGGGATCTGTACAGTAGCCGGGACATACAGGATAATGCCGAACGAGACAGTAGTTCAGAGGAGATAGACATCCCACCAGTAACGACCGAAGAAGTAAGGAAGGCTTTGAAAGAAATGAAAGGGGGCAAAGCACCTGGTGAGGATCAGATAACAGCAGACCTCTTGAATCAGGAATATATTGCATATAAAAACGGAGTGCAGAGTCAGAGACAAAAAAACAGATTTTTTCTAATTTTGTATTTTTTCTTTTTGGTTTCTCTTAGAAAAGGCCTTGAAAAATTGTTTTCCGACATTTGTATTTCTTCTATTAGCAAATTATCGTTAGGCATTAGGCAGCAAGAAAAAATACCACAATTCACTTTTTACTCTCACAGGGCTGGGGTACTTTTAAAATTTATACAAAATAGGTTAGCGAAATAAATTTAAAAATTTTAAACTAATATGAAGTATATTTAGCAGAGACGTTGACCTCGCGTTGGCATGTCCTCATAACCCCCCCCCCCACCCCTTCACCGAGGTAACTTGAAAAGATTCTCTTCACCCTTTAGTGGCAACGCGGGTCTCAATGGTCAATCTGTGTTTGTGAATTTCAAAACCTAAAATAATCATCCAAATTCATTTTGTTGTCATAATCAGTAAAACAAATACTGCGGAATGTTTAAGCCAGATTTGCCCTGAAGTATTCGCAGCATAATTGTGCTTTATGGCAACATCCGTACATTTCAGGTGTTCTCACATAAACGAGCTAAAATTTATTCCTGTTTACACGGGTGAAGGAAAAAATACACAAATATACAAAACACTATTTCTTAAGCTTTCTTTCTTGGGGCATTTTTAGTAATAGGCAACGTAAATACACCTTTTCGAGTGGTAAAACTCTCGTCTGGTAAGGTGGGGGTTCTAGGTTCCTATCCAGAGCCCCTAGATGCTCACCCGTTTGTTAAAAGCTTCAAACGTATCTGCAGGATCTTGTAAAAATGCAAAGGAGTGTTTGGCATCCACATGAATGCAGCCAGCTACAAAAGAAAGATACACAGCTCCAGGTGGATGTCAAACTCCCCTTTGCAGAAACTTACTCCACCTTAGAGATTTCCCCTAAAATCTCGTCGATTAATTATGTAAAAATGATCAACGTATGATGTCGCACTTTTGTGAGCGCCTACGTGTTGTAAAGAGTGTACATTCAAAGTGTCAAGTGCACAGGTCAAGGAGATAGAGCTAGGTGGTGATATTGACCCTGTCAGTGAATTGGCAACATTTTCAATAAATGTCTCGAGTCACCATTTTGTGTGAGATCTCTTGAATTGTCCGAAACCCCCATATTTTCCTACTTTTGTTTGTTTTTCATATTCTTTAATTTTTACTAGAGGTCCCTGCTGAAAACCTCTCCTCCCGTTTTCTCTTTTGTATGTATGTTACAGGAAATATGGAAATTGTATTTCTGGCTGGGTACCACCAAAGCGTCACGGTTGTTAGGTCCGTCTAAGATAAGAACATCTTAGATAAGATAATCTTCGAACCATATATTGTAGGTAATATTAGGCCACCGTTTGCAGAATAGGCCCGATACAGGCATTTGTATCAGGCAATAGACAGTTGTTTCCTTCTCAGAATCAGTCAACCATGTTTTGTTTTATTATCATAGTATCAATTACAGCAGTGCAAAAAGAATGACAGCTACATGCAGGTTGACGTCGTGGGGGCCCACAAGGCCAGATTTTATTTTTCAGAACATATGCCAAATATTTTCTGAAACTGCACTCACAAACACAACCTAAGGTGTGTTACGCCTATTTGCCCTTGTGTAGCAGCATCATTTATGGTAATCCTATTAGAACTGACCAAAATTTGGCATAAATTCCAATTAGGTGTGATTAATATAGCAAAACAGGAAATATTTTATTAAATACAAAGTATTCCATTGGAATAGTGAACTGCTCATAGAAGCATTTATCTCTCTGCCACCTATGGAACATAGCTCAGGTAAAGGAGTTGGCAATATTTTGCAGATGCCAAAAATATCGACGAGCAACTCCTATCGTTGCATGCAGGTTAAGAAACAATGAGAACGCAATAATTATATTTTGGCATAGTATATACAGAGGTGCGATATGTCTGTCATGTAGCGATATCGTATAATTGCAAAAGGAATTTTATAGGGGTTTTCGTAACCAACAAAGTTTATTGGTACTAGTAAGCTCAGTTTTTTTAAGTAACAAGAGGTTGTAGTAAAGGTGAATACGAAATAGAGATTGGTAAAATAGTAATATTTTCTTAGTGAGATAACAGTAAGTGAATTCCTTACACAATTCTGTTAAACATGGGTCATTTCAGTGAGATACCCATAAAAACAAAAAAATGGAGCGACAATCAAACTCGGGACCCTAAGGTCGTGAACCCGGTAATCTCAACGCTGGGAAACATAAATAGCCCGAGGGGTACGGGGTTTGCAGCTGCGAGGAACAATAACATGTGTAACCAATTGGAAGGGCAAAAATAACGCTTCCTGCTGCCGCAATCAAAACTGGGCACGTGGCGTTACAAAACCAGCGCCTATTTGATTCAGCTATCCTCATTTTTGTGGTGTACAGAATTTTCGTTTGGTTCGTAGCGTGGACGTTGGCTTCGGGCTTAACCGCTGGTTTTGGCACCTATAACGCGGCCGATTTCGGGAGAGATCTGAAAGCCCACGGACGCAATGATTCGAGCCTTACAGCTACGGTGAACTTCCAGCAGAAAGTTTGAAATACCAGTCAGGTGCAACACCTGGGTAACCTAAGATTGCAGCGAGTACGCTATCTTCGATGTTTTTCCACCTTCTATCACTACTGCAAGCTATGCCATTTTTTTGGTTAGCCAATACAGATGACGGCTTCAACAATAATTTGTTTAGGTGCACGGAATCTAGCGTTATTTTATAGAATTCATGACCAACCGTTTTTATTTGATGGCACGAAAGGAGCTAGCTATTGCAAGTGTTTGGTTATGTCGCCAGAAGTATTGAAAAAATATATTTTTTCATCATGTCAGCCAAGAAAATGTACAATAAAAATTTCACGAAGGCTCTTCGTCTGAATAAAATGGTATAAATTCAATCGTAAACTTTAAAAGAGAAATGAGTAGTAAAAATCGTATGAAACGGGATATCGCCTCTGGCGAATATCCCTTTTGACAGAATATGACAGAATGACAGAATATCGCCTCTGGCGATAATCGGTCGCCGGAGGCGATAAAACACCTCGGTTAACAACCTTTCGTGAACGGCTTCAGTGGAGAGCCTGAGGTCGCTTTATTTTATTACTTTATGAAATAGGCAGTCCAAACACTGCTAAACTCTAGCTTATTACGGGTAGATTAGGAGCTATTTCTGCAACATTTACAGTTCTCCAGCGAAATTACAATAGTTATATTGTCACGGCACGTGGCGGACAGTCTCCACGGTGCCATGGCATACCATCAACGATGATGAAAAACAAAGATGTGTTTGGGGCGCCAGTAGGTAGGAATTTCTTTCTGTTCCGTGTCATTAGTTGAGAGGCCGATCCCCCCATAAGATGCGCGCAATGCGTAAGGGAGCCAAACCCACAACGACAGAAATAACAAGCGAGGGGTTTGTTATCGCTGCCTGGAAATAGATTGCCTCATCTTGTAAATAAATACCTTTATCTTCAACCATGGTTTGTGTGATCTGCTCGGGCGGCACATAACATTTGGTGGAAATTGCGGCTTCATGCCCATCTTGGCCCCCGCATTCGCATGGCGTCGGCGTACAGGCAGCCGCAGAAACTAAAGTAGCCGCGATGGGCAGCATTAGCCTACCCGACACAGGAACTCGACGATGTCCTCATTCTGTATGCCAATCCCGAACGGCGCTACTAAAGACCAGTCGATACGAGCCTTTTAAAGAAAACCTTACTACATCGTGTTACCCAACCGTTTCGTCCTAGGTGGGTCAAATATATTCAACACCTCGCCGGGACTGAAGACATCGTATTTGGGGACTAGGAATTCGTCATCATTGTCTTCCATGGCAGCACTCGATTCGTCGCAATAGTTTTCCATTGCTTATCAGCATCTAAACCACTCCTAGCCTTGCCCTCGAGTGGAACGTCTGGGGTTCAAGGCAGTAAATGGGCTTTATTACCGGGCTGGTACGCTAGAACACCAGAGCCAGAGCGGCCGTTAATCACGTGGCATCGAGTGGACTCCGCTGAGGGTCCTATCCACTCACCGGAAGATGCTAATGAGAAGCACGGGAGGAGGCGAAGTCTTTGAAGTCCGCTTTACCCCGCATTACTTCGAATGCACACTGTGTACAAGAAAGCGGCTGTCCTCAGCTTGGACACAGGGCTGAGAGCACGCGAGCTCGTGAAGGCGTATTCCGTCGGCTTGGTTCGCGGTCGAGGAAGGGAACGTTGCTTGTAGTCTGGGTGGTACGAGCATACCCGGATAAAAGTCACCAGGGGTGCGCAGAACCAAAATTTTAGGCCTCTGTTGGAGAGAGAGCTGTTTCCTCAGGGGAAAGAAGCCGTTCGCAGGCTGACAGGGCCGGCCGGCGCATTTGCTTCCAGGAGAGAGCCTGCGAGAATCGGCACGCTCCTTGAAGTTGAGTGCGGTGGCCCTGCCGGCGGTGCCGACTTACTAGCTCTCAGCAAGGCTACGATGTGGCTACAATGTGAAAAACAAAAAAAAATTACGCGTGCTATCAGCGTTGCTTCTAATATCAGTCATGTTTTAGCTAGTAAATAATTTCCTCGTGACCATCTCATTTTTATTTTTATAAAACATTAGCTTCTTGAGGGTTTCTTCATCGTGTTCTCTGCTACCATTGGGGTGTATAGTTTCGGGAGTGCAAAACCTTTAGATATTGCGCAATATTTACGCACTGTTCTCGTGAGAGACAAGAATCACGTTCAATGTATCTGACCAGAGCCGTTTTTCTGACCAGAATTCACGTTCATTCAGTTTTGCTTGTCAACGTCCTTAATTTGTTTCACAAAAACGGCACTTTTATTGAGGTGAAGAAATATTTACAGCTGCTTTAGTTGTATTATTAGCTAATAAAAGTACTCAATTGTTTTTACAAATGAGCAGTCACAGTGTTTGGGGTGTCAAACGAGTAGTGTGCAGAAAAACGTGAAACCACGCATTTTTGTAAACTACGAGCACACATGGCAAACAAGAGATACACTAGACAAATAACGCGAGATAAACAGACTTTACACTTTCTAGAAGAAAATGAATCGACTAATATTCAATGGCTGATGTGTCAGCAGCATGGTTTTTCAATGGTTAGGAATATAAAAATATTATGTACTCACATGGAAAAAGACAGCAGCCGTAACAACAATTTTAGCACTCAAAAAAGCGGTAAAAGTAAGCATGGGCTGCACAAGAAACATAAAAAAGAAGAATACAAACATGAACAAGAAAAACAAAATGAACAAGAAACATACAAAAGCCCCAACAAAAAGCAAAGGAAATCCCTAGCAAACAGTTTCATCTTAGTGAACGTTCAGAAGACACTCGGGTGTACTAAAAGAGAGTGCAGAACTTGTCGGGTATTAGATAAAAATAAAAAGCAGGTTAGGTTGAAGAAAGTACTCCTACCGCAGTGAAGAAGGAATCCGAACACTAGGCATTGACCTGGAATAAAAAAGAGCATCCCCATCTCAAGTTGTACTCTGAAAAAAGTTTGACCAATTTTTTGTAAAGCAAGCTGACAGAAGCGTGACACTTAAAATTGCTTCAAAAAATTAAAACGAGCGCAAAGTTCGAGGACAGAGAAACAGTTGACAGGACGTGTGCTCACTACCCACAATTCCATTTCGAAACCCTTCTCTGCATATAAACGTCAACACCACAGAGGCGCGACTGCGCACAGAACACATGAAGCGCAAGCCACATGTGCGCTACCAATTGCGACGTAAAAGGCGGAACTCGCTCTCCCGCAAACACTCTGGCGTCGCATTGACAAAATCTGTGCCCCTATTTTTGATAAAGTAGCCCTCCAAACGTTCACGTGCCACCGTGTCTCTGCTGCGTCCCTGCTCATTCAACTCATGAAACAAAGGCACGCATGTTCATTTTGCGCAGTGCTCAAGAAGGTTCGCACTAGTATCACTTGTGAGTGATAGCTCATGTTGACGGGACCGGTCCTTGATACACCGGCCAGTTTGTTCTATATAGGACTTGCCGCAGTCCAGTGGCGACTCATAAACAACAGACACTGCACATTCCAGATAGCGCCTGGCATGCTTCTTACCGCTAGCCGCCCATCTTCTTGCATCTCCAGGGATGAGCGCACACAACTTTGACAGCTTTCGCGGCGCTGAAAAAACGACAGGGACAGGGACAGGGTGACGGAAGAAGAAAGGCAAAAGCGACCCCATAGGCCTGAGGTGGTACCATATATCCACAAGGTGACACATAACATTAGAAAGGTGGCGAGCAAGCACAATGTCCCTGTCGTTTTTCCAGCGCCGCGAAAGCTGTCAAAGTTATGTGCGCACATCAATGGGGGTGCAAGAAAAGGGCTGGCTTGAGGTAAAAAGGATGCCAGGCGGTATGTGTACGGTGCAGTTTATGTTTGTTATGAGTTGCCACTGGGCTGCGGCAAGTCCTATATAGAACAAACCGGCCGGTGTATGAACGACAGGGCTTGTGAACATGAGCTATCAATCACAAGTGATAGCGGTGCGAATCTTCTTGCGTACTGCGCAAAATGCGAATGCGTGCCTTTGTTTCATGTGTTGAATGTAATGGGACGCAGCCGAGACACGGTGGCCCACGAACTGTTGGAGGCCTACTTTATCAAAAATAGGGGAACAGATTGTGTCAGTACGACGTCGGTTGGTTTGCGGGAGAGCGAGTTCTACCTTTTATGTCGCAATCGGTAGCACGCTTCTGGCTTGCGCTTCAGGTGTTCTGTGCGCAGGCGCGCCTTTATGGTGTTCACGTTTATATGCAGAGAAGGGTTTCGAAATAAATTCGTTGGTAGTGAGCACTCATCCCGTCTACTGTTTGTTCTGTTTTCGTCCTTTGCGCTCGTTTTAATTTTTTGAAGCCATGAACCAAAACGCCGAACAACGCATTCTATTAACCTAAGAGTGCGTCCAACCTTCCCTGAAACTCTCTCCAATCGGTCCTCAAACCTTAAAAAATAAAGATCGCGAAGAAAAAACAAACCCATGCAATATGTTTTCATACAAAATAAAGGTTGCTTCAAAAAGTTTAAATGTATACAAAAACTGGTTTTATGAGATAAAGGTACCGTGTTTTACTCATTTTTTGTGAATGAGGCCTTTACAGTCTAATCTAGAACCTTTGCACTTTTCCCAATTTTGAGTAACCCTTTTGACGCAATGAAAGCCAATTTTTTCTTATGCCTCATGGATCCGCAAATTTATAAAATCTTTCCGGGAATGAAACGCTCGAGGAAAAATTTAGATTGATTGATTGATTGAATATTCGATCGATCGATTGATAGCTTGATTGATGAATTGATTGATTGGTAATTGATTGAGTGATTGATTGTAAGGTTAAACACGCCGAAGCTACAAGGGCTTCCAAACATTTTTTTTTCACAGTGTTATCGTCAAAGTGCGCAAAAAACTCGAACAGAGTCGTCCTCGCTTCTAAGGGGAAATGCAATATTTCTTGGAAAAACCTTTCGGCCTTGTAAAAAAGCTGCTGCTTTATAAAAAGAAACGGTGGTGTTTATTTTGGGTTTTTATTGTTCCTTGGGTGCTCAAAGCAGTCGCTGTTTTATTAGAATCAGTAACCGTTTTACCAACTACGTACAATATAGTGGCCGGGTTATTCTTGAGAGTAGTGTGTATCCAGGCATTTGTTATTCTTAGTTAGGATATGAAGCTTTTTAACAGTAAGAAATCATATCCCGTCGTGTTTATTTCGGTCCTTTGTTCATTGATACCAATGCGAATCATTTTGACAGTTTGCAAAAAGAGGTACATGAAAGCCGTTTTATTCTATAATTTGTTTTATTATCTGGCATTTTATCTAGTGGCTTGTACTGTTTTATTCTTTCGTTATAGGGATACCTATGTACTGATGCCTTTTTCCAATTTGCTTTTAAACAAGGGGAACACTTTTTTTCATGTTTGTGAACGTGTCCAAATTTGTTCCTGAAAATTTATTAGATATGTTGTTATGGATGAAAAAACTGAAGAATCATGCGTTAGATATTTGGTTCAACTGTGACAAGTTCATGTGTCTTCTTTCCCTGGGAGAATGTCGCTGTGAAGCAGAACAATTTCACAGGAAAAGAAACGAAAATTGCATAAAAATAGAGCGACTGTAGGCTGTGCCTTTCTTCTTATTATGCTTTGGTAATTTAATACCCTAGCAAAAAATCTGAATAATCAAAAGTCATAATTTGTACAAGTAACGCCTGCATTCATTTACCGCAAGATATGTTGCATAGGTTAAAATCACCGCCAGTAATACTTGACTGAATCGTTTTTTGTGCTACCTAAAAAAACTTTTTAAATGGTTGTAATGTTAAAACGTCAGCGGCTGGTGCCCGGTTCAATGCAAAAATCAACAATTTCAGGTTTAATTTTTCAATTGAGTCTAAACATTTTCGACCCTTTGTCATAGCGCACTACTGCACACTTTGAACCATATGATTAAGATAGCTGGCACTCCGCCCATTTCGGGAATACAAATTTGGTCAGAATGGGGTTATGTGGCTGTATACCTGATAATTCCACGAAACCAAGTTTCACAAATAAATATTACGCCCTGATAATTGTAAAAAAAGCATTTTTCGCCGTCAGGTGTGCGCATGGTACGCGGGGTATTGCCGTTCTAAAATGTACTGGGGTTTGGAGAGCAGCCTAAATATTTCGCAGATTTTGCCCCACACAGAGTGTGCATGTGTTGGGTAAGGCTATTATTGTGAATTAATCGGTGCCAGTTTTTCTAGTTTGTCGTTTAAACAAAATAGCTTGCGGTAATTTTTGGTTATCCTAAAAAATAAACTTTCTCGTTTTTATTGAAGCAGTTCGGAAGAAGCACATAGCTTTTCCGAATCTGCGATACGGGAAGAAAAAAATCATCGCTTAATCTGAACACAAGCCTCTTCAGGGTGCAAGAAATTCACGCAATTATCTTTGTTATTTGCAAGAACAATCACATCTCCGGCGTGCACATGTTTTTGAAATTTGACCTGTTCTTTGAGGCTTTTTACCTGAAGCGCCTCAAATTTTCCGTATGTTTTATAATTGCTTTGTACTGTCATTCTATGCAGCATTGTTTGAGGACTCCTGTACTGACCCTAAAATTTGACGGTTTTTGCTTTATATACCCTTCATCATTACGTAGAAGTGGTTTACAGCTGATTGCAATAGTTTGTTAAATGAACGGTTGAAAATTGCAAAAAACTGTTGATTGTGTTTGTTCGTTGCTGCATACTATATACAGAAACGTCCTTTTTTGTTAAAGGGACATTGAAATTTCGTGAGGGAAATATATACATTATATAGAGCTCATTTTTAAAGCAGTAAAATCGTCTATATAGAGAATTTTTTTATGGCTTTGTGCTTGTGTTAGATGGTAGCAGAGTTTAATCACGTGGCCCTTGCAAATGGGTTTTGTTAAACAAATTGGGGCAAGGCAAAGGAGAAGGTCAAGTATTTTTGCAACAGGCGAAGTTTTTCTAGTAGGCTGGCAAATTAAGTGAGGAAATAAATGCAACATCCAATACAAAAAAAATCATTTGCGAAGACGGTTCACCGGTTGATGATAACAGGCCCAAACGCCCAGTACATATTTCATGAATAAAATCTCCGGCCACCAGCCAAGTATTGAAGGGTGGCGACTCTGGGGCAAGGTTATGAGTGTGACGTTGTTTTTTGATAAAGGACAGGCATAATGCAAGAGGTAGATAACATTTTACGACAACTTTCCATTGCATAGTTCAATATTGCCCTATAAAACTTTCAGATCTGAAGGAACGTGAACACACTGAAATGCAACTGTCCTTGAAACATCGGGAAATACGCCGGCGCGTGGCTGGCTGTACCAATATTCTTTTAAAATGAAAAAAAGTAGGCACAGTAAAGACATTTGAGGTCAAGAAATTCTGGACGCGGCCAGATCACTGGTATTGCCATGATATCGGCATTAGGTATGATGCCGCAATACTGAAATAACTGCAATGCTTGGAATGTTGGCCTGAATAAATTCTCCGCGATTTAGTTTTTTCCGCCACCCCTCGAACTGACGTAGGTGTTATTGGTAGGTATGGTGTGCTTTCGGGGTTTTCGTGAATTCACCGCTGGGAGTGATATGCTAGCTGGTAATTTGCGGGGTCAGAGGAGGGTTGATTGTTGTTTATATTATTATTCTCGAAGACATGCGCACAGATCACCGCAATATGTGGTGGGGCAGGTTTACAGTTGTTAAGGGATTCAGCTCCACAATATTAAACACCGCGAACAATTCTCCTGCAAAATCACGGCCTCGCCCTTTCCTGACGTCCGTATTCTGGAACAATGTTTTAAAATATAGATGCGGGTTGATCTTGTTGCCCGAGAGGAAAGTGTCTGAGGGGGATTGGGTAGTCTCGGCAGTCTTTGGTGATAATCATTTTCTCATTTCCGTACACATGCCACAAATAGGCAGCGGTTGTTTGAGTGGTGCTCTGAAGCAACGCCGGCTGCTTGCTCTCACTCCAGCCACTTCATATACAATAGGCATTGCGCATGAGCATTCCCGCGGCATTCACGACAGAATAGGTTGCATAACCTTTTTGGGAAACAAATTACGTTTTTGAGGTTTCATGTTTTATTCATTCTTTAAAGCCTGAACAAATATTCAATTGTCACGTTTGTTAAAAGTTGTTAAGATTGTTAACAAGGTACCTGAATTTTCATGTGCGGTCTCGAAATTTTTTACTATGGGCCATTTCATGTAGTAAAACGACAGACTTCCTATAGAAACATTTATTTTCTGAACTTAACAACGGCGTTTCAACTTTGTTCAAAACAAGCACCGCAAAAAAGTTGCAATATTCAGGTAGGTTCAGTTCTTAATCAGTTCAGGACATCATGGTGTCTTTTTAATAAAAACACACCGCTGACCTAACAAGCCCTTCGTTGTATACGATTGTGATGAATGCGTCTACATCAGCGAATGCACTTTCAGACCCGTGCTACTTGAAGTAAAACATTAGAATGAGTGCCTAAGAAATTTTGACACACCCTCATAAGAAAGGGGGACCTCTGTAGTCTGTACATGTTAAAGTTCACAGCTTGATATTATCTAGTAAACCCACTTTCAATTTTTCCGTGTTGGCAACAACTTTAAGAACATCATTCTTTTTTTTTATATCATTTTGTTTATTTGAAGGGGCAAAGGCACAATAGAGCTGTTTTATTTGCTGCTATATCGATCTCGAAAACGAGAAAAAGCGCTGTTTTTTATGTTTATACAATTAAAATATACTATCATCAGTGCCACCACATTCAACAGAGGCGTTGTTTCCTGCAAGTGTAGCTCGGTTACCAGTGCTTTTTAACTTCTAAGTCCAAATTAGAAAACAACCAACTCAGTGTTGAGGTCGGGTATTTCTTATCGTATATACAATCTAGCAAGCAAAATACTTTTCTGCTCTATAAGATGTTTTTTGTCAGCTATGCTTCTCCGCGCACATGCAAAAATGTTTTTTTATAGAGTGGTGTACCTGATTTCACCACAAAAAATAGAAGCGGAAAATTGTAAATATATCTCTACCTGAAAAAAATGCATTTGACAGTTACGTATATTTTACCAAATATTGCACAAAGTGTACGTTGATGCCCAAAAGTAGAAGGGTTATTTTTCGCCAAACGCATCTCGATTTTCTTAGAAACGGTTTGCATTCTCAGAACAGTTTGGAAATATCATACGTAGAAAATTCAGTCTAAGAACACTATTGTACAAATGTTTCTGTAAAAGATACACCTAGAGCAAGAAATTTTTTAATGCGAATTTTGTTTTATGAGTAAGCCGAAGTGACGTTTGCACGGCATGCGTCAATTGCACAGATTATGTACAAATAAAACTGAGCACAGGAGCGGTGGCCAAACCATGAAAAACTGCGCGCCAATGTGATCTACCAGTAAATGAGACGCAGACAACCATGTGTTACCGCACAACCCGCCTACCAAAATTGATGTGCTTCTATCCGTTTTTTTTGTCGTCTCGTGTAGAATCGTGCTCCTAACACACCTTTTAGTCATACGCGCCTTTATTCCTTCCAGAAAGCATTCGCATGACCGTGTTGAGACGACGGAGACGCAGAGGCTGTGGTGTCGTTAGGACGAACGAAAATTCATTCTTGAAAAGCATCATGACGATAAATAAAAAGCAACGTGAAGGCGTTGACTTTTTTCTTCTTCCTCACTTCTTTGCCGCTTTTTCACGATGTATTTTTTTTCTTCCGGTCGGCGACATTCAAAGGTGGCAAACCTCTATGGAGTACAAAAGCTGCACCATTATCCTGATTACCTGTCTGTCACGTGGCTTTACCAAACATACTCCGAATAGGCCGTCCCTGCGTGGAAATATTTTCTCAGCTTTCCGCAGCTTCCAATGGGCACGGTTCTACTTGTCCTCTATAAAAACAATGTCCCCGTTTTTGTCTTAGTATTACCCGACTATTTCACACTTGTGCTTCTTGACTCCGCTAGGTATTCCTTCTGGACACTTTCCCAAGATGGTGCTCTTATTTCTAGTGACTTTTTCTAGAAACCTTTTAGGCAAGTTTTGGTTGCTTCGGGATCTTGATGAAGTGTCTGTCAATCTCCTATGATGTCGGCCGGGGTAATTGGCAGCGGTTTTTTGGTGTAATCGTATTACAGGGTGCCCCAGTGAATATCCACCAAGATTATAAAAAGAGAGCAATGGCGTTACTCGAAAAACGCTTGCGCAAAATGCTTCCAGTACATTGGAGAAGCGGCCAGGGTGTTTTTAGTTGATGCAATTTTTTAAATAGTTATGTAAATATGTAACGCGACAAGACTGCGCCTAATCATTGAAGTTTTAGTCATACACTTGCAGGTACCCACGAGAGGAATTACACTGTGGTATTATCTAGCGACGAACAAACTCCGTACTCATTTTTTCGCGCTGATGAAGAAACCCCGCAAAATATCGGAATACCACGAGGCAGCGCTGCTGTGCGCATCATAAACCAGCGCCATCAAATAGGCTGATTGAAACCAGCTGCTTTGCCCATTACACGTGCAAAAATACAGCGCATCAACTTAAAAAGTGTATGCGTTAAATATGCAGCCACGGCTAGTTTCGGAAAGTGCCAATGGAGAGAGCAGACAATCTCGGTCCGGATTTCTAAATTTTTTATGGCATTTTTTTTTTTCTGGCTAACCCAGACGCGTCTTGTTCGACTGCATGGCTTTACAATGCACGCGACAGCGCCATCAAATCGTATTTTTTTATATTTCGTGGGGTTTTTTATCAGTCAGAATAAATGAGTACGCAAGTAGTCCGTTGTTGAAAATTCCGCAGTTAGATTAATCCCATGAGTATCTACAGATGTCTTATTGACACTTCAATGATTTAGAAGTACTTCTCGATCGGTATAATAATTGAAATATTTTAAATAAATTTCAAAAGCGATAAAGTTACTTGCCGCATTTAACTGTACTGGGAATAATATGCGCTGGGTTCAGTTAGAGTAATGGCATTGCCCTTTATTAAAATTATCATGCATATAGATGTACCACCGTGTATATGTGAGCCGTCGGTTGTTGAGTACTCCTCCGGCTATCACAACAGTTGTCCGGAGCTGTTATTCTATCATAAGCAATGTAACAATAGTCTTTTATTTGAACGACTTAACACTTCTGCTCAGTCTGCTGTGACAGCAGCCCAAGCAGGGGTGTAATACGGATATGTACTACCATGCGATCTGAAGGTTCGTCGTGAATTGATGGAATTTATTGTCCTTCATTCTAGGAATTTCATTCCTTTTTTTCAGACTTTTTGAATGATCTGGTAATATTGCAGTAGATGGTCGGGCACATGCCTCATCTGGCTATGAATCTTATAAATGCTTGTATGAAGCAGTCGAAGGATGTACTCTTCATTAGATCATATATGCATCTCGCGTAACCGTACAGGTAAAAATGGCAACCTACGTCCTTTTCTCAGTGTATCTACATGCCTGTTACCTACATGCACTGTTACAACGAAATCGTCTCCTATGGCTTCCAATACCCTTCACTGGGTGGGGCTATGAGCTGGCAGTAGCGCCATTCCCTGAGCCATCGGTTGAGCGTTGAATTCCGTGCATGTAATGCATCTCTTAATATTGATTCGGACTACCTGCCGCATTTAAACACACCACAACTTTGTTCTTAATTTGGTAAGCATTACCTGGGCACCGCCGTGCACTGTCGGATACACATGCACTACCAAAATCTCATAGCGCTTAGAGTTTTTCTGCAGCATGATGGGGTGTGTCTCGTCAAAACTGCTGTCGACTCGGTCTAGTCGACATTTCATTCTGATTGTACCTTCAGGGTCCATTGAAATTCGACGTCATGTAATTGTGTTGTGCCTTCCTCTCCCGTCGCACTTAAAGTAAGAGGACGCATGAGTTGTTTTTGGTAGCTTCTTACCTACCGTAGCACCCATGCCGCAATCTTTCTTTCCTTCTCGAACGGGCTCGGGTCAATAGGTTTTTCTATATATTGGACGACGTAAGCATAAAATGGTTCACGTCGCGACCTAGTATTCTTCCAATATATTTCCCTGCAGTTCATATGCCGGCCTCTTACGAAATCCCATAAGCCTGGTAAACCTTTCCACCAGGCCTCTGAATCAAGCTGTTGTTTCATTTTTATACCTCTCGTCATCAGGTCGGAAGGGTTTTTATTAATTTGTAAATTGCCCCATTGGTTTGCACTTTATTTCTTCTTAATTACACTTACTCGATTATATGCGAAATGCCCTTAATTTTCGTGATTTTACAAAGCAAAACACGTTTTGTAATTATTGCAAGAAAAAAACTCCAAACGATGTATTTTGCTAATTCTACTGTGACCATTGCTAAAAAGAGTTCTGCTCTTTCGAGTGGTAAGAAGCTAGCTATTTTTGCCTCCATCAGTGCATGTGGTCTTCCCATAGTTCATATGCTCTTGGGCTTGCATCAAAAACTATGTTAAGAGTCGTTAACTATCCCACCTTTGCAAAGCATGTGAGCATCTTGGCCACAAAAAAAAGTTCTGCAACTCCAGCTCTGGAATCCACTCAATACAAGCTGTTCGATATCTCTAGTAATCAAACATTTCAGGGAAATGACTATTTGCAAACATTCTGCATTTGCATCTTGGCTCGCACAGAATAAGCGGTAATTTGCCTATGGGTTGGTACAAACCGTCGGTGGATTGTCTACGATTGCATTTGATCATCTCTTTCACAGTATCTCTGATCGCCGTTTAGTGCTCCAAAACTAATTTGGTCCCCTATAAAATTTGACTTCATTCCCCGACCTTTACTTCTGCCTTCTTGCCACAGTTGCGTGCCTACGTCTTCCCCGTTTTGCAAAACACACTTTGTTAAGTTTGGTTTGTTAAATGGCCATTTTTTTCATTCATTTCGGCTGCAGAAAATATACCTTATGCTTCGTTGTACATGGTTTGTGCTGTTGACATCTCCCCCGCACCTAACACCACATGTTCGACTTAAATTCCTTTATATTTTGTATGTGCTAGGGAATTTTTCTCTTACTCAATCAAGATAGCGACGATTTTTTGCAGCTGGTCAAAAACTATGGGGCTTCGTTTCGAATGCAAACCTTTTCATCCGACAGGTCTCAACTGTGGGAAGCTCTGAGTCTTTGTTTGGAAGCTATTCACACTACCAAAGGTGAAGTCCATCCCGATCTTTCTTATAACGAGCCATTTGAAGGAAAGCTTTTTCGACGTCGGCGGCCGTCATTAATTAGTGTCTGAAACATATGAATAGAGACGCGTAGTCAGGATTAAGGTTTCTTACAGTTCCTAAGTTCCCACGTAACGACCTACCCGGTATACGTCTCGAGGATGCATCAAACACAATTGGAATCTCGGTTGTTGTTGTGTCCTATTTATTCACAGCCTGATTTGGAATGTAGTAAGCAAAGTACTTCCAGTTTTTGTCTTCTCCCGTGTTCACTTTCTCAGCTATACGCGGATCTTTATACTCTGATATTGGCATTTCCTAAGCTTGAAGACTTTTGGGGTATCGCAGTAGTTTTTTGGTTACCTGTAAAGGATCTTTTTCGGCTACCGACTTGTTTTCATGAAACGTAATGTGTTCCTTCCAAGGAAGCCCAAATTTGTAACGTCCATATATGAAAGCCACGGTGTCTTCGTTGAACTGATTTCATCCATCGTTGCCTGCTGTCCTAACTTGAGCCTGTTGTCATTGATGCCCACTGATTCTAGTTCCAAAAGCTTTATGGCTTCGTTGTTTATGTCTGAATTTGTAGTTGTAACCTCCAGCAGCCTCACGGTTGGCGTATTCCATAGTTTGATGAGAGAGTGTAATGGTACATGTAAAGTTCTGCAGAAAATTGTTTCTGCTGCCATTACTTTTTTTTGAAGCCACTTTGTTCGTCACGTATGATCTCGCCATTTTAATCAGCTCTCAGGAGCCCTGTATTGGGGCCCTTGTCCGAATTTACTGCAGAAGTTTATCTGCTGACGTCAGTCCTAGAGGTTTCAATTCCTGCACTACTCTCTTGAGTGGTGATGGCAATGTGTCATTTGTGATAATGTCTATTTCAACTGCTTAATTTACAAACTCTTCTTCTGACTAATGCCTTTTTATTTTTGCCTCCACATACGTCATTTTTATTTCTTTCTCGCTGCCACCGTACAACCCCCTGGTGAGCCTCTCCATCCTTTTCCTCTTGCATCCTAAGATTTTTCACCACCATTGAAGGCTCAAAAATCGTTGGCTCCCGTTGTCAAGCTATATTCTCTACAAGCATTACAAACCGCAGTTTGTAACAAGATGCATGCAGTGGTGTTTATCTATTGTGCGTGCAGACTGCAGGAACGGCGGTATGCAGATTGGTTGGACTCTTTTTCGCGCTTAAGCAGTTTTTCTTCGTCCCTTCAACAGTGATCGCGTTTTTTTTGACAGCACATTGATGTGGCGTGCTTCCCTTTGCAGACCTTTCACCGTATTTTGGCTCGGCAAATTTGTGCCGTCTTGGTTCGTCTGGTGCAGCGAAATCAACGGTTTTTACGCTGTAGCGCACACTTCATTTCATTCCGCCATACATTCGTCGACAGTCTTCTGCATATTGTCCCGTGTTTCGCAGAATACCCACTCTTGTTATCCGATGCTAGGGAGACTTGACGTCCTGAAGGTAGGTTTGACGTTCGTTGTGGGTGCGCGATTGTTTTTCGCTTTGTTACTGCTTTAGTAGTCCAATTCTCTTTCACTACTGCTGATGTTAATTCGCAGAAAGTGTAATGGCCTCTCGAGTGTTTGACATCTTACGTCTGATACGGGTTGCGAGGATTCCGTCCGGTTGTTTATTGATAAATTGCGTCCTTCAAGTTGAAGTGCACTATCATACCGGAAGGTCAAGCTTTCTACATGAACGTCAGTACCATTGGCGCGTAGCTTTCCAATCTGACTCCCAGTGAGTCCAGCCATCGTTTTTCACCTGTACCTTGTTAAAAAGCCGTTTTGCTCCGATTAGATCTTTCCTGCTCTTGAGAGCTTCGAGACTGTTGAGGTTCCTCTTTTAAAACTCTCCTAGATTCCCCTACTTGCTGAACGCTTCCAACAGCAGTTATACGACGTGCTCTTAGTTCTCTTCTGAGAACTGCAACCCTCCTACCAGCGGCGCAGCTTCGCCACTTTAAAATTCCATCATTTCAATATATTTTAGCACCTTCGGCGTGCTCTCTATGTTGTGTATTGTTTTCTCAAATTGATTTTATTATTAGCGCTACAGCTTGCTGGTTCTGTCACACTTGACCATTTAGAGCCTGGGTAGCTTCACTGTCAATTGGTTCCGTAAGGTTAGTACCTTGCATTCAAATATTGGTATTACTTCCCTGAGCACGATCCGCTGTGCGTGAACATATTTACTTCCCTCACTCACTTCATATTCCAGCACCCTTTAGAACTCTGATCCTGAATTTTCTGCCTACAGAACTTGCTCTTTCTCGCTGTTACTTTGTTTTAAAGACCACCAGATACTTGGCACTTGCTTGCATAGTGTAACCAGCGTGCTTCGATTTGTTTACTTGAGAAACTTCTGGCCAGCCTCATTCATAAGGGTTGTAGACTGCACTCGCAGCGTTTTGCGCTCCGTCAGGAGTATTTCTCCGTTAGGGTTTCTATATAATACCGCAATAAAGCCTCGCTGGTTTTCTATATCTTGTGTTGCTACTCCATGGCCTCCATCGTTCCCGCGGCACCTGTCCAATCTACATTATATTGCGGGCCCTCCTGTTCACGCCGTGGGGGTTCACAGCGTCGACAACGTTAACCACAGCCTGACCATCGCACTATCGCGAAGAAGGTATCGCAGATGCCGTGGTGGCGTCAGAAGGACCACAACTTATTAAAGAAAAGCGTGATGATGATAACTAAAATTGGACGTGCTGGTGGTGACTTTTTGTTCTTCTGCACGTACTCTTCCTTGCTTCGTCTCCCTGGTTTTCTTCACACGTCGTCAACATAAGGCATTCCTCAGCGTCATGCACTTTTTGATTCAACAGTAGGGATTCACTGTCATTGTGGGTGATGCCTGCAGCTCCCGAGTTACTCGTCCATGCGTTTTAAGCGCTGAGTTGTTTACACTCATGCACAAACAGCACTCCCCCACTTGAAAATAATCTTGCCATCCCGGTGTAGTAGGTGGCGCAAACTCCTTATGACAGACGAATCCAAATATTGGCTTTCAGTCCTCAGCATCTGCAGAGCACTTCATAACAGCAGTGGGACAACCAGTGATATAGCTAATGGTGCCAACAGTCTCTTGTGTCAAAACAGGCTGCCTCTGTAATGTGGACCTGGCAACGTTGAACGCACCAACGCTGCCTAGAGAAGGAAGCTTAGCTGTATGATTAGACCAGCTCTCGGACATTAAATGCTACGGTACTGGGCTAAGGAGGTTAGAAGAAAAAAGAGAAGTCTTCATAGAACTGACTGGCAGACATAGTCCGTGCCTTCGGGTACCTCTCAAAATGAAACGCCACGGGTTGGGATTTTTGTTCTACACGAAGATACCAGGGAATGTGGAATAATTCATAGCTGTTAGCAATAGGGACTGAGCCGTTCTGTTCAAGCACAACAATGAAGATAATACCAGCGAATGCACCAAGAGCGAACTTCGAGGATGAAGACGTAGACCGTTCAACGAATACGTCGAGTAAGCAATGAATAAGAGAACAGCAGGGTTAAGTATTGTAATGAATTGTACCTCAAAGGTACGGGCGAACACAATAGATCAATAGTCAGCGGGTAATTTTGAATTCGGTACTTGCAGCAGTCAAGGAGTTACACTGAATGGATTTGCACAGAGAAATAACCGCATTATATTGAACGCATTTTAAACCAACACAAGGGTACAAAATAGAATCGAAAAGTTTTGATGGGAAGACAAGAAACGAAATCGACATCATTTTGAGTTACAGCAAAGGTATTATTCAAGATGTGGATTTTATAAGCAAGATTCAGTTCTATGATTATAGCATGGCTATGCGCAAAGTAAGGGTAAATTTTGAAACATAGAAAAAAACTAGTAAAATGTAAGAACTTCAACTGAGTTAGACACAGGACGCGGGACTTTAAAGGAACCATCAAGAAAAAAATTAGCGTTTTCAGAAGGTAGAAACGTGGGCAGCGTTGTACACCCAAAAACACCTAATAAAACGTAATCACTGAAGAAGCAGCGGGTATTAGAGAAGCAGAACATAGAAAAGAAACAAAAATCGCCTTGGTTAAAATTGGCTAACCCTGGATGATAGAGAAAGCTTCACGAGATGTGTTAAAGGTGTGGTTTCGCCATGATATACAGGTATGTTTGCAATAACTACCCTACTTATTCAATATCTTTTTTCGCCTAACGACATTTTTATAAACTTTTGCACTGTACGAGCAGCCACAGCTTGATGTTAATCTTACTCCATCTCCCACGGCTTTGTGCCGCACGTGGCCTCCTGGCCTTCCTTTGTGGCGTTCGCGTATCCTACGGTGGCGGCCTCATCTCCTTCCTCCGCCAGGTGGCGAAACGGGTTCAGCGCACGACTCTGTCCTCTCCTCGCCTATCTCTCCCAGGACGCCTATCTCTCCCCGTTCTCGGGCCGCTGCTTCGTGCCGGGAACTCCACCAGGTGGCGACGCGGGTGCCGCGAACATGTCCGTTCCCTCCTCTTGTCCCTGTTTCCAGAAGGGTAGCAAGCTGGGCTAGTTGGAAAGACATATTCTTGGATGAAACTAGCGTGAGCATTGTACTAAGTTCCGCGAATGTAATCGTGGGTTTCCTTCGACTGACGTTCCATTAAGCACCGTGAACGAACATTCCCAATACTTATGGGAGCGTTCCACATAGCAGAAAGAGTATATAAGTGGGTCAGCAAGCGAGCGTGTGTTTTCATCTCAAAAAGATTGCATATCTGCGTGGGACTTGTAAGTGGCCGGTGTCAATCTGGTTGCATCATCACCGTGGCTTTCGAAATTGTATTTTTCTTCTGGGCAGTGTTTTTATTGTTTTGTGCCAAGTGTTTGTGCTCACACTTCTTCAAATTAAGCTAGTTTTAAACCAGAGGATGTATTTGCGCTCAATTTCCTTTGTGTTTGTTCAAGTACCCGCTGGTTTCATCCAAGAATAAGCCTATGTCTCTTTAACCACCTATCTATCCCTGCCATCCGTCGCTCCTTCGTGCCGGGCGGTTGCGGAGGAAGGAGTGGTTTGACCTCTAGCTTTCAAGGTGAAAACGCGACACTCCAGGAAAAGCGCTCAAGGTAGAATAGCGTAGCTTTCACTAGAAAAACGCGATTCGTGAAACAAGAGAGCCTATTAGAAGCGTAAGAAAGTAAAACTTTCCGGCAATACTCACAAAACTAAGAAAGCTGATCAGTAAAATTTATTAACAAGAAGTAAAACAAATATCATTCATTTTTAAAACGTAGGTGTCGTTGAAAAGACGTTGGAAACAGGAGGAATCTTGCAACCAACGAGCATGGAACTGGTCATTGGGAGATACAGAAGGTATGCACTTAGAGAGGAACAGGGTAACAAACTACACATACTAAGGGAATAAAAATAGCGGAAATATTCTACACAAGGCTATTATCCACCAACGTTGTTTCAGGGAAACCACCGATAAAAGCATACCTGGAGAAGATCGGCCAATAACTAATGGTGAAATAAAAATTTCCCCGCATTTCCCCGAGGGGAAGAATGTGAAAGTGCGGATGCAGGAGTTGAATTTGCGCGGTTCGGTAGTGTTCGCGAAAGAGAGATCACACACACACACACAACTACAAAGAAAGATGCATTTATTCACAGACACCTATTTGTGTTGTCGTTGTACTTGATTGCTAGAGCGGATCTCAGCTTTGAAATTTCGTGTCAGTACACCTTTAAGCGGGAGCATTAGCCCTTCTCATGCCTGATTCTTGGCTAATCGCCCTAAGTGGGTATGTGGTGCGGACGGACGGACGGCGGCGGACGCGTGATTCAGATTACTTGGCCAATCGCCCTAAGTGGGTATGTGCTAAAGAAATTAGGAACTCTTCTTGGCCAAGCGCCCTAAGTGGGTATGTGGTGCGGACGGACGGACGGACGGCGGTGGACGCGTGATTCAGGGTCGCTTAAGAAGTGTATTCGCACTTAAAAACGCCCAAACCTCATGAACACAAGGAAAGTTACCGGCGAAAACGGCGTGTGAAATTACGAAGGGGCAAAATACATTTTGGTGTAACAGGCTCCCTAAGTATCATCATAAGGTTTTACTTTAGGTAGCGAAGCTGAGAAAACCTCAAACATACGACTATTTCACATGATGCGAGATAAAAATCATCTTCAAAAATACAGACCCTTAATTTACGCCTCTGTCAGGGGCATACATACTGTTACCAACATAGTACTGAACCGCACTAACGACAGCCTAGATTTCCAACAACCAAGACAGCAGGCGGGAAATATATAAAGGGTACTCTGTAATTTATAAGATCCATGTTTTGAACACAGTAATTGAAACATGCGCCGATTTAAAGTAACCCCTTTGCATGACCTTAATATACAATTACACCCCATTTCACACTGACGTGTTGGTCAACAAATTCATTTACTCAGTGGGAGCTGTTTTTGTTTCGGTTTCGCAGACCTATGTAGTTTGTATGACACTTTCCAAGATTATATTTGTTCCACCAATTCACTCATTTCTCAACCATGGGGCAAGCAATCGCACATCAAAAATGGCGCTTTGCCGGAGCAACCCTGCTAGACACCTTTAAATGCAAGGTAATATTTATTCATGCTATTCTTGTGTTTTCTGGACACCAAGCCTAGCACACAAATTTAAGAACCTGAAAAAAGATGATCGGGTAAGAAATACAGCCGTTGCCTTCGTGTGTGTTTCGTTATTACACTTGAGAAATGCATTCACATGTCTGTGTGGGCTGGACTTTCATCCTCATGAAAACTTTGTTGGCCGTAGTAGGGAGAAGGCTCGTCCACTGCAGCTCCTGTGAGAAGAAATTTTTTCTTGCTTTGTTGGGTCTCATGTATTTGCGGTTTCGTGGTGACTGATTCATGATGATTTTGTGGGCTGTAAGCATCAAATATTTTAGTAAATATTTTATAATAAGATATCCTTAACTAAATATAATTATAATATTATTTTTAATATTCTTTATTATGTATAAATTTAAATATATAATATAAGTACTTCTAATAATAACACAACACTAATTAATATTATTTGAATTGTAGTTTTTCTGCATGCAAAGCCATATTTAAGACATCCTTTCTACCAGCAGATCATACCAGTTGAAATTAATTCCACGCGTACCTGTGGGCTTGGTTTCTGTGTAAAATAATGTTTGCCTTGCATTTTAAAGCATCATTATAAAGTGATAAATAGTCACAAATAACTTACGCGGGGTCTTTTTGTCTGCATAACGTTTGTGAAACAGGAAAGCGGAGACAATTAAAAAGGGTTATGTTTAGTCCACAGGAACCTAGTGAAGTATGTTTTAACGATCCATAGAATAGAAAAGGCCTACCTAAGACTCCTAGACACATATATTAGGAATATACCGGAAGGGTTACCACTCACCCATTGATATATTTTCGATGCAAAAAAGAGTGCGACAAGAAGATACAATTCCCCTGAAATTACAGCATTTGAGGAAACTGCATTCAAGAGGCTTCACAAAGGCTTATGGTTAAACTGGGAATACTTGTGTCGTTAGAGGATTGCAGACGATGTAGACTTGCTAGTGACTCTGAAGAAGAACTCAAAAAATGATTGAGAAACTACAAGAGCGGGTGTTCAATTTGAAAATAGAAATAAATATGAAGAACTTTAAAGTAATGAAAATGAACATGGTAAACGGGTGTTTATCTCCATGGCTGACAAAATATTGGAGAAGTGGAATAACAGAGAGTTTTTGCAGTCCGACTGTTCGATCGTGGGCGTAGTTACCGTGTGGACCGGGATTCCTCAGGGCACTTGGGCTTTCTTCCTACCGCAGATCTGAAGAGGCTACTGTAGTTTTTGATGATGATAATTCTTCAAATCTGTCTAAAATCATGCGTGGGTCAAGAAAACTAAAAACAACAACAACAGCATCAGCAACAGCAACAAACAACTGAATGCTGGTGTTTGCACCATTTTTTTTAATCATCCAAAGAGGTGCGCAACAGAACTGAGAAAAAAAGCCGGCTGAAGGACGGCTACCTATACACTTTATTTCTTGCACGAGAGAAACAAACAGGACCAATTACACCAAAACTCCTCTTTGCATCGGCGCTGGAAGCGCAGATCTGTCTACACTGCACTGCAGAGAAAACAGTGCTGCAAAGAAGGGCTGTGCGCTCAGTACATGGCCGAATGTACCGGTACCATTGGGTGCGTACGTTTCTTTGAGTGAAGCCTCCCACGCAGTATAACTCGTGTTAGCTATAGCACAAGCAGCTCTGCCATGTTTTGTGCATACCGCTACGTGTAAACTAAGGCATGTGAAAAAACCATGTGAAATGTTTTTTACGCTGTTCACAATGTCCTCAGTTCTGGAGCAATTCAGCACAAATACCTTTGACAGTGGAGGTGTGGATATCAGACCGGACTTAAATTTTGTAATTGCACTGCCCTTATGGCGGTTGCTGCATTGAGATTCTGGCTCAGCCATTTTTTGGGCTCCTCTCCTCTAATTGCACAGCAGTTTGTATGTGCCATCATTGCTTGTATGTGGTCATATCAAGTGGTAACCCTTCTCAAAACCTTAAATTGATTATCCACAGTATAATAAGCCTCGCAAAACAACAATCTTGTGAACAATGTTAGCACTTTAGTTATTTTGTGGTCATTGGCCTATTTTTCTTTCTACGTACCTCATATTTAGTGAAACTAGAACAATGTGCCTTAAATAACGAACGAGCCTTCTCGAGTACTTATTCAACACTTACTGCTGTAGGTAATCATTTCTTCTGTTGCAACCAACGCGAGCGGAATAACCTTGACTCAAAAAATTTGAGCACTACATGGTCAGCGAAGCTCGGAACAGGGATAAGACATGAACTTCGTGCATTGCAAGTTTAATTATTTTGTTTATTCTAATTTATAACACTGCATTCTAAATTAAAGAAGAGTCATCAACCCTGAAAATCTTGGATTCTTTTATATATATTAGCAGGCTCTGCTACTCTTCAAATACCAGAAGATACTTTTGCTCAATCCCATTTGCGTTAGATGATGCATGTGCCAATGCTCCAGCCATCAATTAAAGGACAGTATTTCTTTTCTCTGGGCAATCTTTCGTTTACTCTTCCGTTTGATACCCTTTGAAATTCGAAAATTTTTAGGTTACTCGATTTTTTATTGCGATTTTTTTTGCGATATTTTAATAATGCGTAATGATGTGTAACTTTACGTTCACGGCCTTCGTGCTAAAATACCTGATGGCATCGGCAGTAGTTTTACACAATTAGCATTTATAGGAAACCCTGGTAATGAAACATCATTTGAGTGTTTCCTGTTCAACGCAATTCCTTGACATTTTGTGGCTTAAATTAAAACGCTCTTCGTCTAAAGCTTCAACTTTCATCTGTAACGAATATCGTAAAACCTGCTAGTGAATGTGCACTTCTGCTTACACTATAAAGAATATATGCTAATAAATAGGCTGTTTAAAGGAAGTCCCTTTAAACGTTCTTATGCTGTTAATTTTAGCTTGTATATATTGTAAGTAAGATTCTTACAGCTTCATTGATTTATTTACAAATTAGAGTTACGTGTTTTAAATAAAATACCAAAAATATAAAAACTCCGTTTTCTGTCGGTGCTACAGAACCGTTGAATGTAGAGTTTGCACAATCTTTCAGAATGAATGAATGATTTATTGCAGAGAGGAGGCTATAAGCCCCTGTGGGTAGGGAATGAAAAAGAAGAATATTTTTGTTGCAGGAAATATTGTGGTTTGTTTGGTTGAATTCCGGAGCACGGAAATCCAATGTTTGTCATTCCGGTTCTGTACCCTAAGAGGCGGTCATCATAGGGTACAGATTGCCCACTTGTCAACACCATATTACTGGTACAAAAATTGACCTTGACAGCGCACACATTGTAGGGAACAAACCATACCACCTTTTTAGAACCAATGACGTAAGCTTGTTAGAGTTTAATAAGAATATTCATTGGAAACACTGAAGGACAGGCATAAATTATTATTTATATTAGTCCCAACGGGGGATTGCACCCTTAGGTAAAATTACGTCTCTGAAAAGTATGTACAAGTTCTTGCTATTCGGTACTTACAAATCCAAATTGAAAACATCACAAAATTCGCGCTATTTCTTGCGTAGCAGTAATTATTCTGATTGTGCTAGAGCTCACAGGAAGCTTCATCAACAAGAACAAAGAGCAGTAATCACAGCTAAGCGAAATGGCACGTTGTTTCACCAAACTCAGTGCAAATTCGCGCTATTTCTTGCGTAGCAGTAATTATTCTGATTGTGCTAGAGCTCACAGGAAGCTTCATCAACAAGAACAAAGAGCAGTAATCACAGCTAAGCGAAATGGCACGTTGTTTCACCAAACTCAGTGCGGAAGTAACAAAAGGACAAGTGCAGTTATACTTACATTTTGTCAAACACCCTTCGCGATCTTAATTAGAAAAGCTCGATTGCAACTTTTTATGTACTTATTGTGAGTCCCATCAAATAACTGTTCAACGTCCTTGCGTTCTTTAGTTTCTTTTGTTCATCAACAGTGGTTCGTGTTTGTTGTCACACTAAGCCTTTTGGCACCAGGACATCTTGGTCTTGGTGCACAGTGCTCGTTTATGATCGTCGCTCGGATGCTCTTCAAGAGTTCGGGCTGCCTCTGAGCCAATACAAGGTCTTGTGGCCATCAACAAAGCTTCCTGACCTTAGTCCTTCAAAAGCTAGACGTGCACTTTGACAACGACCCTTTTTTTTCACTCTTCAACTGTACAGTCGAGCCCGCTTTTAACGAACCTGACCGTCACGCGGCCTCCGTTTGTTACATTCCGAAGTTCGTAGTAAATGTACCACAGCAAAAAATGTCAAAACACAAGGTATTTTTTCGCGAACACGTCCGTGATGGCTATTTGTTTCTGCAGTGCAGACTTCATTAGGGCGGTCTCCAGTTTATTTAGAGCAGCAGCATCATCTTCGCCGAGGCCCTTTGCATAAACAAGGTTCTTTAAGGTCCTCTATGTAGCGCATTGAAACAGGCGGCCTGATAGGCGCAGGCTCAGACGTTCCGTCATCGTTCGCATCCGATTCCTCCGCATCGCTTTGCGCCGCACTTTATTAACAGTGCCCTGTTCCGTGCACAGTTCCGCAGTGTCAGCATGTTCATCGGCGCAAAAAAATATGTCCCAACCAAGATCATCGTCACCATGTCGGAGTCGATGACTCGCTGCCACAAATCGCCGCTGGACTGACCATCAGAAGCATCAGGCTCGGCTTCAGGTTGTATGTCGACGAAGCCGGCCTTGCGGAAACAATTAGGCGTGCAAGTTGCTGTCACCTCCGACCAGGCCTTTACCATCTCTAAAGCTGAATCCAGCGAAACTCAAAGCGGCAAGTTGGCGGCCGGCCGGTCAACAGCTATGACCAAGCACTCCACAACGCGGCGCTTATACGATGCCTTAAAAAAAGTATTATTCACAACTAAACCGGCTGCCCTTTCAAAGTGGTATTCGGGGGCAGGAGGAGCAGGTCACTGACGTGAGGGAAGTTTGCACGTGGTGCGCAGAGCAGTTATTCATTACGAGCAGCACGCGCCCACTTTGCCTCTGCATGTCGCCGTCGAACTCGCTGAGCCAATACGCGAATGAATCGCGCGTCATCAAAGCCTTACCATTGTACCGCACTGGCCCCTAGCTTCAAAGCCACGCTGCTTTTTCGACCTTCCGATTACGAAGTGCACGCGGCGGTCGCTGCCATCGATGTTACTGCGCAGAAGAGCGGTGACGCGCACTTTGCTATGCTTCCCGCCAGTGGATGTGTCGCCTTTTATAGAGTGCATTTTATTCGGCAACACCTGGTAAGAAAACGCAGTCTAATCTGCGTTGTAGACGCCGCGCTCGGCATAGCTTGAAATAACTTCGTTTTTTAAGCCACTCTGCAACACCTTGGTCACTTGCAGAAGCCGCCTCACCAACAATCAACTTAAAAACAATGCCTTGCCGCACCTTGAAGTGATGCAGCCGGCCATTGCCTGGGTAGAAGTCGGGAAAATCCTGATTTGCCCGTTTTGCCTGCGAGGAGGTTCGGGCAAGCGACCTGCGCCGGCAAAGCTCAGGAGAGGCAGTCATTTCAACCCACAACGCGGCTCCGGCCGTGTGCTGTAACCGATTGATAGAGCTCAAAGAGGTTCGTTTTAGGTGGGATTTTATGCCATTGAAATAACGTATATTTTGATGGTCACGCGCGTTTGGTCCGTAATAAGGGAAACTTAGTTTTATGTGGGGTTATATGTGGGCTCGTCTGCATCTCCACTAAGGTAGGCGAATCCTGCGATTGACTTTCGGTATAGTGTCTGAAGAAACCAGCTGGCTAAAGGAAGCACCACGCAATAATTCTTTAAACGTTGTGTTATAACAATGTAACCTTCCAAAGATTTAAAAGTATATCAACAACTGTCCGCCTTTCGTACCGCAGTGGCGCCAGATGTTTGAGTCACATTTATACACTAAGAGGGTGCCAAAAAAAAACGACGCACATGCTCAATACCCTGTTGAAACCAAAACGTAAACTGAAGTCGTCGTGACTTTCTGTCAATGCATAGGACCAGTGTAATGTAGGGAAATCTGATGCGCCGCATAATGAATTGCATTTTAAATCTCAAATTTTTGTTAACGCACTGAAACGCCATGCGGTTCTTGACATCCTATGAACATGGGAACATTTGAATCAGCTCAGCTTCCAAGACTTAAAACTGGCCAAGTGGCACGCGTGCACACATCCACTGAAAGATGCACGTGCAAAACGATCCTCATTTATGATACGTGAAGATGTGCGACGACTTGAACGCAACATTTCTGGAACTCATTGACAAGGGTAAATCTGTGGCCTGAACGACTTGAATAAAAAGGTGCCATCAATCACGAGGGCTCCGGCGACGAAACAAGACACACAGTGCAATACAATGCCTAGTAAGGGTCGTGTGCCTCATGTTTTACAGCATGGTCATACACCAGTGCCATCTTCTGACACTGCTCAAGACACTAAAGAACGTTCGGCTGTTTTTTCAAGAAACAGTGATCCCTTGGCTACCCCTGTGCTATACTTCTTTCTACTCGTTTCTTTCTATCGTTTCTGCTAAAAGCGCCGAAATTATGTGCAACAAGCAAGCGGCACTTATGAAACCCAAGTCCTATGAACATCAGCAAAATCTTTGTGACCATGTAGGCAATCTCTCACCAATCCATCGGCACGCCGGCCGCATCCCAGTGACACACCGAATCTCCCACCTACATCACGTGGTTCACCTTCACCATGGCGTCGGTCATCAGCTGTTTCGCGTGCCATTCATAACCGCAACCACATCCTGCAACACTACCGTATTTTTTTCAAAACACTGTGTCATGTCGGCACTCAAGAATTCTTACATGGTGGACTTCAAGTACGATAACTACATTTTTGATTCCATCGGAGCAGAAGTTATATTTGACAGCGGTGCTAGAATCTCCCTTGTTTTTAATGACTTGTTCCCGGGCTGTGTGAGGTGAAAATTTATATTGGTCAGTGCTGTGTTTTGCTTACGACGTGACAAGAAAGCCAACCGCATATTGCACAGCACCTGTTTTCCCCAGGGCAGTCGTTATCACGTCCATGATGATGATGAAGATGATGGTTGGATGTTTATGGCGCAAGCCCAACTGGGGCAAAGAGCGCCAAAACAATAGTCATATATGAGGGGTGAAACCTTAAAAACTAAGTAAAGTCAGCAAAAACAAAAGTGAAATTACAAAACGGCAATGAGCATGGATGGTGTATAGGGCCAGATTTCATGATGCGTGATAGGAAATGAGGTTTAAAAGTTTGACGTCTAACAAATACTCAAACACACGTTTCACAGAAACAATGGCATCGTCACCTAAAAAAACGATGGATGTAGGGGAATATGTTGTCTGTAGAGTTCTCTGAAGTGTTTGTGTCGTGTTGTGTGAAGTGGCTTGCATGTGATTAGTATGTGCACTACGGATAGGGCCTCTCCGCACCTGCTGCACAGGGGTCTAGAAGATCCCGTCAGCAGATACGAGTGCGTCGCATGGGTGTGCCCTATCTGTAGCCTACCCAAGGCGACTTCCGTGTGTCTGTTGTGTGAGTCAGCTGTGTACCGTCCCAAGTGTGGCTTTATTACATGTAGTTTGTTGTCTGTCTGTTCGTCCCAGTGTGTTTGCCATGTTCTGCGCAGGTGTTGTCTTATGTGTGGCTTGAGGTCTGTATAAGGTAGTGTTGTTATGTCTACTGTGTTTCGGAGTGCAGCATTGGCGGCCATTTCATCCGCCAGTTCATTTCCGCCGATGCCAGAGTGGCCTGGCACCCAACACACAGTCACCTCAAGGTTTGAAGAATATGCCAGCACAATTGATTTCACGACAAGGTTAACAACATGGTTTTTCGAGGACTCTGCGGATGACAATGTACGGACGACACTCAGCGAATCTGTATAAATGATGGATTTAGGAATATGATGTTCAATTATGTGACTTACAACTAAAAAAATGCCATATGCTTCTGCCGTAAAAATACTTGTCTTTACATTCATTCCTCTATATGCTTCAAAATTCGGCCCATGCGCCGCACAAGACACTGCAGTGAACGTTTTCGATGCATTGCTGAAAAACTCTGCAGCCTTGTATTTATCCTGCACATACATGAAATGCTGCAAAGTCCCACTTTTTGGTGTCCTGTTCTTATTGTATTTTAAGAAAGACAAGTCACATTTAACAGGACGAAGATGCCATGGTGCTACAAGATCAGTGATAGATGACTTGAATGTGTCTACAAAGCAGACCTTATGAATAGTGACCTCGTCCCTTACTCTGAGCGAGAAGGGAACAGGGATGGATTGGCGATTTAAAAAGAGCTTTGATGTGGATGTATCATTAAAAACCGGTTTAAAAGAATGGTTGTTCATTGTTGAAATTTTAGAGGCATATAACAAGTCATCATAGGTTCGCTGGTGTGATAAGCACCATTTGTCACACTCTGCGTAAAGACTCTGTACAGGGCTCGTACGGAATGCGCCACAAGAGAGGCGAAGCCCCAAGTGAAGCACTGGGTCGAGCATTTTAAGTGATGTTTTAGTGGCTGACCCATACACAACACTCCCATAGTCCAATCTAGACCCCACTAGGCTTGTGAAAATACGTAACAGGATTTGCTTATCCGTTCCATACGACTGGTAGGACAAGATTTTAGGAATGTTCAGAGCCTTTAGACGTTTATGTTTCAATTGTTTAATGTGAGGGATGAACGTAAGCCTTTCATCCAACACCACACCTAAAAACCTTTGTTCCTTCCTCACAGGAATCGATACGCCATTAAGGATAATGTCTGGGTCCGGATGAATCCCACGCCTCCTGGAGAAGACAACACAGGTGCTTTTTTCTGGGTTAATTTTAAAACCGTTCTTGTCTGCCCAGCTGGCAAGTTTTTTGACACCGAGCTGGACTTGACGCTCACAGATTTAAAAGATACCTGGAAAGATGATTTAAAAGATACCTGGAGGTCGTCTACATACATTGAATGAGAAATTGTAGGTGGCAATGCCTTCCCAAGGGAGTTCATCTTAACTGTGAACAGAGTGCAGCTTAGCACTCCACCTTGCGGAACACTGTTTTCTTGCACATGAACTCTTGAGAGTGCGCCACCTACTCTCACGCGAAACGTTTTTTTCCGACAAATAACTAGCAAGGGTGTTGAGCATATGGCCCGAAACACCGAAAGACTTTAGGTCACTGAGGATCCCGTAACGCCAAGCGGTGTCATAGGCCTTCTCAAGGTCAAAAAACACCGTTGTGCAAAACTGTTTGTGAATGAAGGCGTCCTTTATATAGGACTCGAGCTCAACGAGTTGGTCTTTGGTGGACCGCCCCGCCCTGGAGCCTGCCTGGCAGCTCTCGAGAAGACCATTGTACTCAAGAAAGTACACGAGTCTCCTGTTTATCATCTTCTCGAGGAGCTTGCACAGGCAGTTTGTGAGGGCGATGGGCCGATAGCTAGCGGGAGAGGAAGGGTCTTTTCCTTCCTCCAGGAAAGCAACTACTATGGCCTCTCTCCAAGAGCAAGGAATGTGCCCCGAAAGCCATATGTTGTTGTATAGATGTAGGAGTGTTTCAAGAGTGTCTGGGTGTAGGTGTTGAATCATGGTGTATGTGATTTTGTCTGCACCTGGAGCTGAAGGTTTAATTGTGCTCAGAGCAACGTTCAGCTCATGAATTGAAAAAGGAGAATTGTAAGAAGTGTGCGACTTGTTGCTATCACGCAGGGACTTCTTTTCTACCGATGTTTTGTGTTTTATGAAAGTGTTTGTGTAGAGTGCTGAACTGGACACGTGTTCGAAGTGTTGTGCAAGTGTGTTACCCTGGTCTTCTAGTGTGTCCCCTGTTGTACTAACCAGGGGCAGGCTGTGTGTTTGTTGTCCTTTTAGTTTTCGTATTCGTGTCCAGACTTTGTGTGTGTCAGTGTATGAGTTCATGGAAGTGAGGAAGGTGCGCCAACTCTCCTTTTCGCCTCACGACGCACTCGCTTCCCAAGAGCCTTTGCCCGTTTAAAAGAAATGAGGTTATCTGACGTGGGGTACCGGCGAAGGACACCCCACGCCTTGTTCTGGGCCTCTCGCGCCCGCCTGCAGTCCTCGTTCCACCAGGGCCTCCTTGGGCTGCGGGACCCACTGGAGGCCTGGGGAATGGACTTTTCGGCGGCGTCGAGGATGTGCGCCGTGACGAGTTGGGCGGCTTCCTCCACGTGTAGGTGCTTTATAAATGTGTGGTGTAGTTGAGATGTTTGTGTGAATGTGCTCCAGTTTGCTTTTGATTCAATAAACCGTTTATGGGAAGATTGACTGCTCGGGCCTATACCTATATACGTTAATGAAGTGGGGAAATGGTCACTACCATATGGGTCCGTGCCCACACCCCACTCAAGACACCCCACTCAAGACATGGAAAGAGAACTGCGGAACCAATAGCCAAGTCAAGATGCGAGTATGTATTGTGTCCTAAATTATGGTATGTAGGCTGTTTTTTGTTGAAAAGGCATGCTCCGGAGGATGTAAGAAACTTCTCTATCAGGCGACCTCGGGCATCCGTTCTAGAAGAGCCCCAAAGAGAGTTGTGCGCATTAAGGTCGCCTGTTATGATGTATGGTTCAGGCAGCTGGTCGACCAGCGCCTCGAAGTCAGAGCTCAGAAGTGCAAAATCAGGACAGATGTAAATGAAGCATACCGTTATTAACCTATTAAACATTATCATACGGATTGCTACAGCCTCAAGGAGAGTGTTCAGAGTGACAGGGTGGCAGGCTAAGGATTTCCGGGCGACAATTGCCACGCCAGCCAACCCTGTCCTTTCTGAATACCATGTACCTATTTAAGAAATTTGTTTGTTTAGAATTGAGGTGGGTTTTCTGGAGACACATGATACTTGGCTGACTGGCATGCAGAATCTTATACACATCGTCAAGATTTTAAGTGCGAATGCACTTCTTAAGTGACCCTGAACCTGCGTCCACCGGCGATGTCCGCATAGCATACCCACGTGGGGGATTGGCCAGGAATCTCCTCATCTTCCTTGGCAACTACGGGAGATGGGCGCGCGCTGCCTGGCCGCTGACATGACACATACCCACGTGGGGGATTGGCCAGGAATCGGGCGTGAGAAGGGCTAATGCACCCGCTTAAAGGAGTACTGACACGAAATTTCAAAGCTGAAATCCGCTCTAGCAATCAAGTACAACGACAACACAAATAGGTGTCTGTGAATATATGCATCTTTCTTTCTTTGTAGTTGTGTGTGTGTGTGATCTCTCTTTCGCGAACAGTACCGAACCGCGCAAATTCAACTCGTGCATTCGCACTTTCACATTCTTCCCATCGGGGAAATGCGGGGAATTTTTAAGGAGGCCTCTGCAGTTCCATTGGATGATGTTTTCTGTTACTATTATTTAAGTTTAAGAATAACTGGAGTGTGTATGTGTGTGTGTTCATGTGTCGTCGTTCGGGGCTGTTATTCTAGGATTTTTAGGCTTTTCTGTCGGCTTGGACATCGGAGGCCGCTCCTTGTGCTGCGTCGCAGGCAAGAATGGCAAGACATCCATCTCCTCGTCGGATGCCAGAAGGGTGCCCGGCGGACCAGGCCCCCCGGACTTGGCCTCCTTTCGGGGCCACCATTCGTTTGAGCCGCCACCGCCGAGGGCATCCGGGGCACCAGAGCTGGCACGGGAGGGGCGGTGGCGGCGGGACCCGATGTGGGGCCCCCGGTGTCCATCCGGTCGGCAACCTCCAACGCACTGGAGGATGGGGAAGTAGAGGCGGGAGCGGCACTGGTCCCCACAGAAGAGGTTGTCACCACAACCGCTGCTGCCTCAGCAAGCGGCGTGGCAACAGATTGGGCTGCCTGAGGCACCCCAGGGGGGGTGGAGGAGGGACCAGGTCAGACTCGCTGAACTGGGTCCCTGTGGACACCAGACGCCGCTCCGCCCCCCGGCGAGCCGCGTCGGCGTACCTCCCCAAGGGGAAAGAGGCGAACCTCTTCCGCGCCTAAGGGAACGTGATGTTCTCTGGGACCAAGGTCTTCTGGCTGACTAACGCGGCAAAGAGAGTCCAAGCTCTCTACTTCTGGGCGAATAAAGTTCTTTCTCTCTCTCTCTCTCTCTCTCTCTGTTACTTTGACATTGATTATTTTCTTATCTTGTTGGAATATCTAACATTTGCGGGAGTACGCCGCGTGCGATCCCCCGCAGTTAACACAAGTGAAGGTGGTGGAGTTGCAGTTATCTGTCGAGTGGTCCTGTGCGGCGCATTTGGCACAGGTCGTTTTGCCGCGGCAAGAGTTGGTACCGTGCCCGAACCGCTGGCATTTGAAGCCGCGGCGCGGGTTTGGTATGTACGGTCGGACTGGACATCGTATGAAGCCTGCATTGACCGACTCGGGGAGCATTGAGCAGTCAAATGTCAAGATGAAGTGTTTTGTACGAATTTAGGTGTCATTTCAACGCATGATTATCCTTCGCACTGCCGTCACGCCCTGATCTCAAAGGCCATCGAGCAGATCGGTCTCTGTTTCGTTCATCAGGTCAGGATCGGAGATGACGCCCCGGGAACTGTTCAGCGTGCGGTGGGGTGTGATCTTTATGTCGGCATCTACCATGCGGGTTTGTTTGAGGAGGTTGATAGATTGCTGCCTGTTAATTTCGATCAGGATTTCCCCTGTTCTGAGTTTCTTGCCTTTGTAGGATTTCCCAACAATGCCCTCAAAGAACTTGGAGATAAGAAAAACAGACTGTGCAGTGACGGGCTTTGACTTCCCAAGAGATTCCATTATTAGAAAGCGGGAAAAATTGTCAGGTTTTGGAAATGTCAACTCTGTCAAGGGAGGAAAGGAGACTTCGGTGCGGCCCCTTTTCGGGGCCGATCACGTTTTTTGGGGGGTTTTGAATTATCCATATCGCATAGGAAAAAGCAGGAGACGGGGGTACTTTCTTCTTTGACCTTACCCTGGTAGTCAAAGAGGTCCCGGAGCTCCCTGCCTGGTAGACAGGCAGGGAGCCCATCGGCCGGAGCTTGACCAAGGCTCCGACGGCCACCGTTAGAGGTTTCTACCCTTCACCTTAAAAACACATCACCACGGTAGGTCACAGCTTATGTTGGGGGGCTCGGGGTCCGCGGTATCGCCAGTACCGTCACCAAGATTACTCAAGGTGCCCCGTGCGGGGGTTATCACATCCAGTTTTCGGTCTTATCACAGTGCGGCACACATATATTCTAGGGATAAAATTCGGGTACTCAGTTTGTATGGTGGCGTCGTTACACTAACATTTATTCTCATTCGTGACACATACAGTGCCCAGATTTCGGAAACACCACAGGTGCACTTAGGGGCAACAGTTTATGTTGTACGGTCGCCAGGGTGTGCAATCACAGCATCACATACGTCTAGGGATATCGATGTGGTAATCGTGTCGGTTGTGCCAGCTGAGAATTTTGCACACAAAGCATTGTATTTCCGCTCTGCCCAGTCCTATTATTATGCATTTCGGCTCTGTAGCCTTTAGGGACACTGCATCTGAGCCAGCTATTATGCCATCAAGGGCCAGCGTCGCTACTTTCCGTGAGAATAAACTTTTGCCTATACAACGTATGTGGTTCCGTAACGAAATGGATGTACATACGAATTTAAGTATTCTGGCTCGAAATGAACGACTACTATCACTACACAACTTACCACTGAGCAGAGAAAAGTGCTAAGGACCAGTTGACAATAAACAAGGGACTGATTGTTTGCATTATTCGTTCCACACACAGACAGCAACTGGTTTTGGTATTTGTTGGACGCCGCTGGTGCCGAGTATCTTCATCAAAACGAAATGTTATACAAGGTACTGTCGATTTAGATTCATTACACAAACGTTGTTTTAGTGCCCGGATGCCCCTGTTTGTTGTCCGTTTTTCTTATGGAATAAACCTAAATCAACTTAACAGAAATGTGCAAACTTTAAGTGACATCACAGCTGTTTTCACGAGCACTAAGTAAAACTCGATGACCGCCATATAACCTACTCAATACTATTTACCGTATGCATATATTTTGCGCTCATCAACTGCAGCCCGAATCGAGTGCAAACTATGCGTGTAAGGGCAGTTTTTCTGCAGAACCATCTTCAGGCATCGTATACTTCGTCGTCCGCGGTCCAAAACTCTTGGTTGAGCACTCTCTTACTGTTCAAAGCCTTTGCAATGTCTTCTTGCTCTGGTTGTTCTTGTGAGTGATGGCATTGTCGCCATGCAGCGCTGCGCCTCCTGATAAGGCGGCAGTTCTGGCTTCAACATATCTTTGGTCACCACATCCCCCACGCAGGCAGCACAGAGTTTCATAGCGTTTTGCCACCGTGCCCGCGCCATCTTGGAGTTTTCTGAGCGTAGTAAGTTGCCCTAGCAATGCAGAGCTATTGATGTCAGGAGCACGCAGAAGTTGTTTTGTCGGCGAAGCTGTTTGTTAAAACGATTACTGGCAGTCTAACTGGCTATTTTTTACCGGATTCTGCGAGCCCATGAAAGGGGGAAGACCATGCGCAAGCCTGAAGACGGTGGGTGCTCCTTTGGTATTTTCTTAAAATTTCAATTTATGGATGGGGTGTCTATAAGCTTACACAGCTGTGCTCTGCAGTGAGCAGTTTTGTGCTACTGGAGGTAAATTACCTAAACTGAAAAAAAATCGATCAATTCCTGAAGCGATGCATTCCGAATAATGCGCATCGATGACACAATCAACACTCTACATGACGAAAATAATTTTTTTTGATGCTAGAGCTGCTATGCAATTACCGTCAACCCCATTATCAATCAGCAAAATACCATTTACCATGCCTGATGCCCTGTTCAAAATTTAAGAGACGCCCCTTTTACAAAGCAATACTCTCACAAATATTGAAATATTCTTCGGAACCGCACTTCAAAGGTTTCAAATGCATAACGTGTCTATGTTGCCTTGACAATACTGTTTCTTTCTTTTTGCTGTTCAAAAATTTTGATAGAACTTCCAGCAAGAAATTTTACGTAAATTGAAGTGAAGCCTGGAGCCTAAATTTATGCTTGTCGAATTGGCAGCATTTGCTCCTTCTGATGCATGACCTCACGTACCCCCTTGCTCCAAAGACCACATGTGGCTTTTTTAACTGGCCCATCTACCATAACCTTCAATTCGTCTTAGTATCACTTTGAAGTGAAGCCATCAAGCGTAGTGGTCGCCTCAAAATTTTATTTGAAAGGTTTGAGAGCTCCCCTAGAAACACTGTACAATTCAGGAGTGGCAACAAATATGCTTGCTCACTCGACTGCGTAGAAACCATCTCATGCATCACCTCGGAATGCGCTCTCTTGACCTTACAGCGAGTGCATTTTAGGTGACCCTCAACTGAAAACTCAGTTTGTTTTCGCTTGACTTTGCAGCGAATCAGAGAACGGAGCAGTGCCCTCACAGACTTCCTATTTCAAAGGTTGTATTGCTGCAATGTAAACTGTCTACGATTAAGGAGTGTTAAATTTATGACTTGGGACTCGGGTGCATCCACAACGTCTGATGCATCGCCTCTCCATACCGCCCGTTTTTCAGGACCACGTGTGCTTCTTCCTTCAATTCGCCCCCTAACTAAAATACTAAATTCGTCTTTCTGTGTTTTCGCAGCAAAGGAAGCAACCAGGGCGGTTGCCTCACAGTGTTCTTTTTGAAAGCTTTCAGGACTGCCATGCAAATCTTCTACAATTAAGTGGTGCTATGTTTCCTCCTTGCTAAGTAGGCTGCGGCATCAATATGTTCATCGCCTCTCCATGCTTCCTGTTCAAAAAAGCACGTGTGCCTTTTTGAAATGAATTTTATAATTTAAAACTCAGTTCGTCTTGCGCCACTTGGGAGAAAAGGCAGCCAAGAGAGTGGTCGGTTCAGTCTATAGATTTGAAAGGATTGAGGGCTGTTTTAGAAACTGTCTACTATTCAGTGGTGCTAGTGTTATTGATTGCCAATCCGGGTGCACCTACACAACTTGGCCTCGCCAAGAATAATGTTCTCTGGGCCAATTCAGGCGTGTATATTGAGTTGAATACTATAAAAAAATTCAAATCAGCTTTATGTTACGTGGAAGCGGAAGCAGTGAAAAGAGGGGTCATCGCATTGTCTTCCTTTTTGTAACATTTCAGCTGCTCTGGAAATTGTCTACAATTCAGCCGTGGTAACTTTTCTGATTCTCCACTGGGGTGAAACGGCTCAACCTTATGCATCGCCTCGCCATACCACTTGTTTCCAAGACCACTTTACACTTTATTAATTAGGTGACTCCTACAAGAGAACATTGTATATTGAGAACATCGAGCGTACCGGATGGTCGCCTGAACGTATTCTTGCGTTAATGGTTAGTGGTGGTCTGGAAATGCTATACGATATAGCAGTGGTACGTTTCCTGCTTTCCGAGTGGGGTAAAATGGCAACATCTGATGCAGTGCCTCTCCATACACCTTGTTCTAAGGACCACGTGTGCCTTTTTCATTTTACTGTATCGTGTATTAGAATGATTTAGTTCATGTTTGCATCACTTAGCAGTGGAAATAGAGAAAGAGTTTTCGCGTTAGAGACGGCTTTGAAAATTTTCCTAACCGCCCTATATAATTTGTCCTATTCAGTGGTGGTAAGTTTTCTAAGGGCCGACTTCTGTGTATCTGGACAATAAGGTCATCGCCTTGCTGGGCACTTGCGTTGTAAAATTTGTATGCCTTTTTATTCCTGTTTCGCATCACCTGACATCAAAAACTGCAAACTGTGCGGTTGCCTGGCAGTCTGCTAATTTGAAAGAATTGCAGTTGACCCTAAATTGTATACAAATAAGCATGGTTAGGTTCCTGCTTGCCGACTTGGGTGCATCTGCACCATCTGCTTTTCAACTGCGCCAAACATTTCCGACGCTGGGCCACTTCCGGTTTTATTATTAGAGTGTGCCCTACAAGAAAATTATCAGCCCGCTTTTGAATAATAGATAGCGGAACCAGCGAACAGTGTGGTCACCTCGCAGCATTTTAATTCACAGGGTTGAGGGCCCGCTTGAAATTCTGTTCGTTTCAGCAGTAGTGCGTGTTCTGTTTGCCGACTCTGATGCATCTGCATCATCTGGTGCATAGCTTGCCTACCTTTTATTCTAATAATCACGTTTACCTTTTTTATTCAAGTAGGTGCTATAACGAAACCCTACGTTCGTCTTTACGTCCATTCGTGGCGAGGACAGCTAAAAAAAGTGTCAACTCTGAGTTCTCTTAAATGAACTGTTTTTGGGTGCTCTACAAATTGTCTGCATTCTGATTGTGTAAGTTTCTTTATTTTTCAAATTGGGTGAATCTGTGCCAGCTGATGTATCACATCGCCTACCCCTGTTCAAAGCACCATTTGTGCCTTTTTATGTGCTCTTTAACGGAACACTCTGTCCGTCACTTCGTCACTTGGCAGCAGAGGCAGCCAACAAAGTGGTCGCCTCAAAATCCAATTATTCAAATTGTTTAAGGGCGGCACTGAAATTTGTCTAGAATTCAGCAATGGTAGCTTCGCGCTGGCCAATATAGGTGCATCTGCACCATCTGACGAATCGGCTGGACATACTTGGTCTTTACGGGACAGCGTGTCACTTCTATTAGTGCCTGTTATGTTATAATTGAACGCTCAGATCGTCTTTCTCTCGCTTGGGGGCAAATGCAGCGAACATAGCAGGCACCTCATAGTCTGATTATTTGAAACGCTTAGGGACTGCCCTGAAAATTGTCTGCGATTCTTTGTTGTTCAGACTTTGCTTGCCGCCTTCGGTGCATCTGTACCATCTGGTACTTGGCCTCTTCAAAAACCATCTTCCCTGGGACACTTCTAGCATTTTCTTGAAGTGAAATATTTGAGAAAACAATCAGCTCGTATTTGTCCAACTTGTTAGCCGAACCGGCCACTCAGCAGTCGGCTTACAGTCATTTCATTTGAAAGGGTCGAAAACTGCCCAAAACGTGTCTGCAATTGAGTGGTGGTACGTATCTTGCTTGCCCACTCGGGTGCACCTGCGCAGTTGGATGCTTCGCCTCCCCATAGCCTTTCCTGGGACAATCTGTCCCATTTGTTCAGGTGGCTCCTTGGGCCGAATAATGTTCTTCTTCGTCATTTTGTAGCGAAGGCATAAAAGCAGTGCGGTCGCATCAGAGTCCTTATATTTGAAAGATTTGAAGGCTGTCGAGCAAATATACTAAATTTCTTTGTTATTAATTTCAAGCTTGTCGACTCGGGTGCATACGGGCTCTTTTAGGTGGCTGTTATAACAGAAAACTGAGTTTGTCTTTGCATTACTTCAAGCGAATGCAGCAGAGGGAGCGGTCGCGTCACAGTTTTATTATTTGAAAGGTTTGAGGGCAGGTTTGGATAATCTCTCCAATTCAGCCGTGTTCGGTCTTCTGCTTGCCAAATTTGCTACATTTGAACCAGCTTATACTTCTCCTCACTGACCCTTTTCCCAGATCCTCGAGTGTCTTTTTGAGGTTGGTATTGAAACAAAACCCTCAGTTCTGCTTTGTTTAATTTAGCATTGAAAGCAGCAAGGAAGCGGTAAACACAGCATTTCTTAGTTGAAATTTCTGACGGCTGGCCATGAAACTATCTTCAATTCTCCGGTGGTGCGCTTCTTGCTTGCCGGCATGTTTTATCTGTACCATCTCATGCCTCTGCTCTCAATACCCATGTTCGCAGTGCCAAGTTTGCTTTTAATACAGTTGATTCGATAACCGAACATTCACACCTTTCTGCGTCACTTGGCACTGAAGGCAGCGCAGGGACCAGCGCCTCAATTTCTTGGAAAAGCATTGCCGAATTCAATATCTTATTCCATGTATGTAGGTGATGTCCACATTTCCTTTAAATAATGAAAGTAATCAATCTGGGAAACTCAAGTTCAGATAGGTGTCAAGAAACTTGCCCGCTGGTCAGACAAGAATTGTTTTAGACTTAACCCTGTAAAAATGTCTTGCGTTGTGTTCTCCAGGATGCATAGGATTTGTGCCGCACCAGACATTATTCCAAATGGTGTGTCTATTCCTGTGAACAAGGAGCACAAGATTTAAGTGCTGTGTGTGACCACAAACTCACATACATTCCCCACATCAAGGAACCTACGCACAAATGTATCGAAACAATAAATATCGTCAAAGTCCTCTCACACAAATCGTATTGTTCCGACAAAGAACTCCTGCTGTTCTGTATACTGCTTTGGTTGAGTCTCGTTTGGACTATGGCAATGTGGTGTAATGTTTGGCGACTAAAACAGCGTTGCGAATGCCTGACCCAATGCTATACACGGGGCTACGTCTTACGTCGGGTTATTTTGAGACTAGCCCAGACGAAAGCTTGTATGTCCAGTATAACAAGTGCTTTAAAAATTTCTTCTCTGAACAACCATTCTTTTTATCCTGTCTTTAACAACACATCCTCGTCTCTCCACTTTGTGAATCGCCCATCCGTTTCTCTGCCCTTTTCGCTTTGACTAAGAGAGCGAGCCTCGGATCTGAGCGATTCGTTTTTAGATGTGTACAGGTCATTCTTTTAAGATATTTTGCCGCATTGGCAAGTTTGCCCTGTGTCCTGTGACCTTTCTTTCATGAAAACATTACAAAAATTGAGTACCACGTGCTGCAATACTGCTGCAATTTACAGTCACACTTTTAAAACCTCCACTACTGTTTTCTGTGCTGTTCATGGTCGGAATTTCAAGAGAGAGAGAGAGAAAGACTTTATTTGTGGCCAGCAGGGAGTGGGAGGTCGGGATGCGCAGAGCCTCCACATCCCACCCACGATCACGACGTCCTCGGGACCAGGCCCCGCCGGTGTCGGCGTGAGCGGTGCGCGAAAGGTACTCGGGAGTTCGTCCCTTTCCCCCCCCCCGTCTGCGACTCGCTCCGCTTCTGCCTGGCGAGACCAGCCTCGAGCTGCTGGACGGCTAGAGTTTGTGCGTTCAGGTCAGTCGAATAGACGGCACTCGTTATGGTGTCCGGCAGCCGGCCGTAGAGGTCGGCAGCTTCCACGGGGTGCACTACACAGTCCCACAGGATGTGGGCCAGAGTTGCGCGATGTTGCCCGCACACACTACACACGTCACTGGCGTACAATGCCCCCAGAACCATGAGCGTACACACTTCATTGAATGTTGGGCCAGACCGCGTAGAAAGTCACGAGACTGGACTACGCTCTCGAAAATGCACATACCAACTATATTACCTCAAAATATACAAAGCCAGAAAAGACACTATAGCGCATGAATGGACTGCACGTAGAAACACGAAGGTGTGGATGACGTCGGACAAAGTCATGAAGAGAGTCGTATGCTCACAGACTGCGATCGCCGAGACGAGATGGTCTGGATGTGAGGACACGCGATGCGCAGTTCCCTGGCTGGCCACGGGAGGTTGCTGGAGTCGTGGAGCTGTCTCGATTGACAACCACGTGACGGTTACCGATGGCTAGCGGCGGGACGGAAGGGCTTAGGACTGCGCCACGGCGAGGCCTCGATGCCCGCGCTCCACATGACCGACATACCGCTCACTCTTGGGCAGGACTCAAGCTTCTCCCGGCGGCGTCCAGGCTGTCGTCAGGCCTACACCGCAACTCACGAAAGCTTGGAAGGAAGCGCCGGTGACGGACCTTGGTCCTAAACCTCGAGGGCGCCGTCCTGCTGTCGTCTTGCCCCACCGCTTCCGAGCTCCTTCCTCGTCCTGTTCCCCTTCTTTTTTTGCTGGCCCATCCTCTTTCGCAAGCGGAACACTGTTGGTTAGGCGGATTCGCCATCACACTGTACTACCCTTCACTACACACACAACCATTTTTTTCAACCCGAAGTGTTTAAGGTTTTGCTAATTGTACAATACATTCTTAAAAATAAAATTCCCAATTACATCATCAATACAGATTCCTTGAGTGTTGCTCGTTACCTATTATCGCACAATCCCGCCCCGAACAAACCACATAGGTATTCTTGTGTTCAACACCATTAGGTCGGTCTAGGCGCAAAAGCATGAGCTGCTCCTTTGCTGGGTCCCAGGAAACTCTCGAATTACGGGCAACGAGTTGGCAGACGAGAGGGCCGCTGCTGCAGCACTCGGGAACACTGTATACACAACAATGGTACCCTATGCAGACGTCAAGCCTCACATAACACAATACTTGCGCAGAAAATGGCAAACATACTGGAATAAACAGACACAACGAACTACATGTATTAAGGCCACACTTGGGACAGTACACAGCTTACTTACACAAGAGACACGGAAGTCGCCTGGGCTAGGCTACGGCTACGGTTAGGGCACATGCATGAAACGCACTCGTATCTGCCCACGGGATTTTCTTGACCCCTGTAGAGCAGATGCAGAGAGGCCTTATACGTAGTTCACATACTCATTCAATTCAAGGCACTCGATACCGCACGACGCAAACTATTTCCTAAACTGAAGACACAGCACATCCCGCTACACCCTTCACAAAACTTGGCAGGAACCCAAAGTTTTCTGACATGCGTGTGTTTCAGTTCAAGGGGCGAAGCTCCTTTGCCCGTAATTTTGCCCCTGTTCCGTGCCTTTTTGCCACCGTGTAGATAACGCTGATGATGATTTTGGCAGGATGCCCCGATGGATTGTTAAACCGAAGATTGGACATAGAGGTAAAAACGTTCAACCCGTTCGTTGGTACCCACGAAAGAGGAGAGAAAGAAGAAGAGGTTCTTCATCGGCTGCGAGCTCACGACATTTACCGGGGGTACGTGAAACGAGACGCCCTGCAGAAGGCGACGGCCAAGGTGGACAAAATTTCACAAACAGAATTTGCAAACTTACCCATGGAGATTCTCATCCTCCCAAACAAGCCCTACATCATCATCATACACATCAACATCGTCCACTGGCTTGTCAACAGGGTGGTGGGAAGTCCCAAGCTTTGCGAGTGAGGAATGGCAGTCTTGAAGCGGCTTCGCTCGTTTTCGAACCCATGATTCGCTGGCTGCGACTGAAGGTACGTATAATTCTTCCCCCTGCGCTACAAACCGAGAGGCGAGAATGGCTATAAACGCGACTTATGTGCTTAACTCATTCAGATGGTGCACGCCGTCAAGAAGACCTATAGCAACTCGTCGAGTCTTTATATTATGTTTCTGCGAATGTTTCAAGGTTTTACCGATAAGCGTTTCAGCTTCGCCCCTATCATCATCATTCACTTCGTGGAGATGGCGGGATTTTTTTCATCAGACATCAAGTTTTTACAGCTTCTTTCATATCATGCATAATCACAGTGGCCCTACACACCAGCCATTATTAATGTATTCTCTTCACTTTTGTTTTTACTCAGACCATTAGGTTTTATTTCAACATCTATCTTTATCAGATAACTCTGTCTGGCGCTCATTGCCCTTGCCTGACCTGCGCCATTAATCTGAAAGCATCATTATCATCATCAGTCTCTATCACCTAAATGATCTTGTGAATATCGTTAATTGTTGAATAGCCTTTACGAAACCTTGCTCGTTTTTTAGGGTGACTGAAATATAAGCTGGCGGAAATTCTGTTAGCGAATACATTGGGAAGTATTTTGTAGACGACTGACAGAAAGCTGATCGGCTTGCAATTTTTCAAGTCCTTCATGCGACCTTTCTTATTGATTAAGATGATATTCATGTTCTTCCAAGATTCTGCTACACTCGCGCTAGTTAGGCATTGCATTTATGTATTTGCCAATCTTTGTAGTACAAACTGCCCGCCATCCTTCAAGAGGTCTGGTGTTATCTGATCTTCACCACGTATATTGCCCCCTTTCATTTCTTTCAATGCCTTCTTCACTATTTCGATTGCTACTGGGGGGATCACTATCTTTTCTGAACTACTTTATTGTTCGGCATTATCCTGGATATCCCGGCTACTCCACAGACCTATGCAGCACTCCTCGCCTACTATAACTATTTTATCCCTATTTGTGATGACATTGCCTTGCTTGTCTTAAGTCTATATCTTATTTTTCCCCACGCCCAAACCTTTCTTCACTGCTTTCAGGCTGTCTGCTTTCTTTAAATTATATTTAGTCCTCTTCATAATATACTTTCGCATGTGAGCTGTCTTACCCATATTGATCACCTTCGGAGGTTCGGCTACTTCTATTTTCTCTGCTGGGGTAGAAGTTGTCATTTTTTGACGTTTCCCAATTAGATCTTTGCTCTCCTGGAACGTTTACTAAATGCTCTCTAGCCGTCGTGCCCCCGACTTGTACTACACACTCCTTGATAATGCATGTAAGATTGTCGCTGGCTTCCTGTGTCGTAAGCTCTGCTTCCTCGGTAAGAGTTCAATATCGGTTCTGGAGCCAGTTCATAATTGCGGACTCTCGTATATGTCCACCATTTGATGCACCTCCTTCCCATGCACCCTGCTCCAAAAACTACAGGACCCTTTGCTATTTGTGGCTTCTGCAACACAACACTCACCTTGTCTTTGCTTCACTCGCCGGTGAATAGTGTAGACAGAATAGTCGCCCCATAGTCTTGTAATCTGAAAAATTTCAGTGCTGCCTTTTACTTTGTATTTATTTTACGGTGTTAAGTTTCATGCTGTCTCATTCGGGTGCATCTGCACCATCTAATGCAGCGCCTCTTCATACACCTGTTCTAGGACACCATGCAGGTTTTGATTCAAGGACTCCTGAACACCCACTCAGTTCGTCTTTTTGTCAGTTTAGAGAAAGCCTACAGAGCTGTCACCTCACTTTCTTATTTGAAAGATTTGATGGCTGCCTAGAAATTGTAAGGGATTCAGCCGTGTCCATTTTCCTGCGTACCGACTCGGTTGCACCTGCCCCATGTGATGCATTGTCTCACTTTACCCCTATTCTCATGACCACGACTGCGTTTTTGTGGGTGCAATGCCCACTGCAGTACTCGCAACCCAGATCAACAACATTAGCTCAGACCCTGCAGACTAGGTGTGTCTCCCCGCGCACTTGTGAACGAGAACGACTGATGAGGCTTCGGCTACATATCACTGGCCAAGTGGTTTTCCCTTAGACAGCTAAAGAAGTAAGCTTCTACGTCTTCAGATCAACTTAAAAATACCTTTTTTCGCCCTTAAAATGAAGCTTTCCTTTAATTACACCAATTCATTGCTATTAAGATGCCTTTTGTTTGTAAATAAAAACATTTACACTACGTTCACAGCAAGCCTGACGTAAACTCTTACGCAATTCATCAGGCTGACAAGTGACGATTCTTCTGTACTCAGGATCAGTGACCCACCCAGAACCACCTAAAATTTTATGAAACCTATAATGATTTGTGTTACTGTTCTTTTTTACTCTCATCTAGGCGCGCACCCATCCACAAAGGAAATCGTAATCCAGCTGCTTAGGGTTTATCACAACATGCTCAGTACTGAATAAAAATTACTGCAAGCATTTAGGTCTCAATAAATGCACAGGCTAAATCACGTGCTGCAAATTTGTTACATTTTTCTCCGCATCCAAAATTCAGTTAGAAACACCGTAAATAAAGCATTGTTCTTGATTTTTTTACAGTAGTTTCGACGGTGTGAGCAATATCAGAGAACACTCTACCAAAATTGTGAGGCCTGGTGCTCGTAAATTTTGTTCGGTGGGATTCCTTATATTTTTAAATAGCAAAGAACGTGCGGGTGTCATTTCACAAAAAATGTGGCTAGCACAGATTTTAAAAAGGACTTTTAGATTATCTAGCAGCAGATGTTTCTTTTAAAGAAGACGTTTTATTCTAGAACAACTTAACATATTATGGAAATTTGAATCACTAAAAACAAAAAAAAACTGCAAATACGGTCTTTCAAAGTGCTTAGTAACAACGGTGATTTCATAAGTACCATACGGCACGCCTTAGATTTATTGTGGCATTGGCGACTAGCCGTGAAGATTCGGTGGTGGTCACTTAAGCTTCAGATATTTCGCTTGTTTTCAGACTATAATATGAGTTGATAACGCATGAATCAGGAAATCATAATAAATTTTCAGCGAGCAACCAAACAGCTTTGAAAAAGGCACAAACTCGAAAGGAACAATTATTTCTTTTTAATGGCGAAGTAACAAGGTCTTTTTGTAAAAATGACCGCTGCAATATTTATAACAAATATTCTTTTAGCATATAGACTAAACAACAGAACCTACATAGCTGGTTTATGTGAAGAAAAATATTTCAAAATCTTCCTGCGTACGAGCGAATTCAGGACTATTGGCGCTCGCAATGATTTTGGATAGATTTGGAGAACCCAAGTTTTCGCCTTGAATGGCAATTCAAATACATCATAAATGGGAGAGCAAAGAAATGTTTATTTAAAAACCATATTTCTCTTTGAAACATACACATAAATCAACGGTAGAAATACCTCTAAGGAAGATAATTTTATTCAATTTTCAGGCGGAAATCTTGAGGTTTTGCATTGCTTACTGAAAATTTTTTTTCTTTGTCTGGAGATTTATACACGTCGAGGCAAGATAATTGAATGTATCACGGAGCAAGCCTAGCTAATCCATTCAAGGCATTTTATGATGGGGAACATGACAGCCTCGTCACGATCAGTGTACTTCACAAAAACATTGTCATTGCTTTGATGGACGCCAAACAAGTTCTTTCTGGCACGCCGTTTTTTTTTTTCTGCCAAAAGACTCTCTTGTCTGTTTTGTTGCATTTCTGGTTAGGTGAAATACAGATCTCTTTGTACTGGGTTTGTTCGGAACTTGCAGCAATGTATTCTATACTGTTTACCGCGTTACCCAGATGATAATGCTAAGTGTTTTTGTAGGCTTTGACGACATGTGTTGCAAAAAAGTCACACCAGTTTTAACCAACTTAGAAAGTTTCAGTGGCTGTGCCAAGTCGTCTCGTTTGCTTTCGTATTCGTACGAATTTCCAACTAGGTTTTCTACCCCACCACTTGTGATTATTAGTATAGTTCTTAAGGTAGAGCATTTTCTCTACAGTGACTTTTGGTTTATTTTGATTGAACATGTTGCTCAAGTTTGTGACACCTTTTTGAAGTACGCTTATGCCAGCAAAAACATTGCGCTTAGCGGAGAATATTTGGACACTGCTGTAATAGCGACGCCATCGAAACTGTTTTACACCCTTACCACTACTTCCACCAAACACATGACTTTAAAGGTGTAGGGGTCTCGGCTTTGTTTTCTACTCAGCAAGTTTGCGAACGCCAGTGCTTTCATACAGCTTTCGATCTCGCATTGAACGTTTTCACCGCTATACCTGCGGTTTTTCCTAGTATAAAAAAACACACATATTTGTTACTTATTTTAACGTATTTTTCTATGCAACATTTTTAGGCGTACATCTATCCGTCATTTTTTGGCAGAAATATGTTTTTTCTGTGTAGTCTTTGGACTTTAGACAGCCACAAAGAACATAACAGATTTTGTTGTTTTGAAAAGTTTGCCATTATCAATGCATTGAAGAAATCTATTTACTTTTGGCTAGGCGTCTTTAACCAAAGGCGTCTCTTTACCAATCGAGCATACTTTTTGTGTTTCTGTAGACAGAAAAGAAATAATTAATAAAGTAGGCGGCTTGTCTCAGCTATCGGGTTCCCTTCCATCTGTAACTGGGTTTAGAGGTATAATTTTGTCAAATATGCAATATATGTAAGGCCCCACTGATCAAGACAAGAACATATTTTCAAACATAACACGAGAATATAATGCACTGCTTGTTGGTTGTCCAGACGCGAAGAATTATACACCACCAAACACCGCTGATTATGGCCCTACTATATTATTCACACGTTACACTGTACCTGTAACACCTCCTTTTTTATTTCACTTCAGCACGACATTCGAAACGGGTTCTTTGTCAGTGTGATACACATTCCAATTGCTTTTACACCGCAGTTAAATTTTGTAGAAGCTGCGCAACATCTCCACGTCGTCTGTTTCTTGTTTACGTCGTACATAGCGATCGTTGAGCTGTCTACTGCATATCCGAAAGGCAAGTAATCCATTGATCTGCGTAAGAGACAGAGAAGAAGTGTGATAGCATGCGTTGTTGTGAGCGTTCTGTAATTTTTACTAACTCTTGGCGCATGCCTAAGGAGCGCACAGCGCTGCAACATGTGCCGTGGCCGGAACACACAATTTCGCGAATGGGTTAACTTTTTCGCCTATGTATGACAGAGTCTTTGTAATGAGAGGCAGATAGTAATATTCTGAGACTTCATTGCGTCTTCACCGCACGAGACAAATCAAGCAGCCGCCAGGTTAATGATGCGAGCACTGAGGTGTGTGATTAGATCGGAAAATTCGGGCTAGAAGATGTGGCGGAATGCATGGAAGGTTCGAGAAGTGTGCTATGCACGCACTGTCACTGCACAAGCCACGCGCGATAGGCAAAAAGATGCCCGTTGTTAGACATGATGCAAAAATGCCGCAAGTACAAGGTTTTGCAAATGTCCTTTTCTGATCATTGTCTTGTGGCATCCAGAATAGGGAACAAAAACGGCGTAACCCTTTTACATGGGTGTTGTGGGAGGTAAACGCAGCCAATAATAAAGACGAAAATTTCAGTGAAGGAATAAAAGACTAGATTATCGAAATAGAAAAGGAGTGCCACAATACCTTTTCGAAATATTGGAGCTCAGTAATAAAGTAATCAAAATAAAGCTATTTAGGGGGACAGTTGCATAAAGTGTAAGAAAAACACGAAGGAATTCACTGTACGAGCAACAATAAACAAGCTAACGGAGAAGGATACACAGCACCAGCCATGTCAAAAGACGACATTAGAGAAACTAAAAACTGGATGTTATTTACGAGGACCGCTGTAACGCAGAAGTCGTGTGTGCAAGAGTTGACAAAATGATAGTCCGTCAAAGCACATGCTTTCACTGACTATCGCCAAGCGTGTGCTTGGCGATATAGTCAAGCATATCACCAAATGATTTCGCCAAACACATGCTTGGCGAAATCTAAGCCGAAATTGAATGGAATGGCATAACGTGTTGATATAACGAGCACACTGAACGTGATTTCTTCGATTATTATCAGGCGCTCTTTGCTTTTAGGATATTCGACACTGAAACCTTTAGAATAAATGTCTGGAAAACAAGCCGAGGCTCGAAAATGAAACCAGAGAATGATTGGAGCAGTCAATGACATCAAAAGAAGTAGACGATGCAATCGACAATATAAACACCGGGAAGTCTCCCGGCCCAGATGGGTTAGGTGCGGCATTCTGCCAAGCTGTTAAAAATGAAATAGCGCTGTTCTTATTTGAGTTGTGTAACGAGGCCTATTATTTAAACTCACTGACAATGTACAGTGCATCAGCTCACACAGTTCCTATTCCAAAAACTGAATATATAGACAAAATTAGGTCACATGACATAGACCTACCCCATTTACCAATATAAATTATCAAATATTTATGAAAATGCTTTACAAAATCCTCCAAGCTGTTATACATAAATAGTATGCCCTCATCAAACATGCGGCATACGAGGACGGTTCATATGAAATAACATTCACAAGGCTGGGTGTGTGCTTGAGTTTAGCGACGTCGCGCGACGGCCTGGCGCAATTCGTCAGTTCGACCTTGAAAAGGCAATACCCATTATCATATTAATGACAGATTTGTTATCAAGGTGGGGGCAGCGCAGGCTTGTCGAATCGCAGTACGCGGCTAATTGTGCAGAACACATTGGGAGTGCCCATTACCGTGCAACGCTCTGTGCTCCACGGGTGCCCACTCAGCCCACTTTCGTTCTGCACTTACACTAACATGTTATTTTTGCGTGTATTTAGGAACATCGATATACGATGGTTCCACCCTAACGAGTGAAAAGTCAATGTTTTGGCGTATGCAGACGACATTGCTGTTCTCTGCAAAAGCCAGTTCAGTATAATGACAGTTGTGGACATAACAAAGTTACTCAGTGTAGTGACCTAAAAATTCGTTATATGGGGAAAGTGCCTGGGCTTGTGGCAGTGCGAGTGGCAGTCAACGCACGACACGTTTGTTACCGTCAGCTGGTTAACGGCCCCAGTAAAGTACCTTGGTGCCCCTTTGAAGTTCTAAAGGGGCAGTGAACCTTACTGGTGTAAACAAACTCAGGATGCTCGCGCGAATTCGGACACGTGGAAGGGGGCTGTATTGTCAACCTTCACCAGGGTAACAGTATAGAATTGTTTCTCGCTTATAGATGGTGATATGTATTACAGGTACTGCATTGCTTTCGCGCAAATGGGCAAACTCTGCATCGCTTGTTTGCGGTGTTCACGTGGGACTCAACCCGAGAGAGGCGCGCTCGCACCAATAAGTTCAGGCAAGAGAAATATAGAGGACTGTGTATGGCGCATTTTTTTTTTTGCCACGGGTAGTAAACAGATTACTTTTCCTAAGGGATATAACAGATCTTTTTCTCAGCACGGTATGTTAACTAAGGCTGGACAGGGCATATTCTGACCATTATGTCCCCACAGAGTGCCTGACGGGGGTATTTCTGCATTTTTAAAGTAGTAGTTGGGAATGTAAACTTTTTGAGTACACAGTTTGGTGAAAATATTTTAGGCACTGTGAAGCCGAAAACCGAAAAATGATAATGTTGATGCTGTCTCCCCTGCGCTCTTTTACAGAGTTGTGTACTGTGGAGGACGGGGCCAGGATGTACTGAAAAGGGTGAAAAGACTGCACGTACAGACAGGGGTGAATTCTTTTTGTTTCGGCTACACACGGTGACATTATTAGTCCGGACTTATATGGTAGAAAGGGGACTTTTTTTGCCATTTTGGACAGATTGTATTGGTTGCATATCCCCGGAGATAATAAACCATGTTGTTTTTAGTTGTTTGGAGGGCATATATTTTTGGGATGTTGTACAGAGGTCACTTTGCAAAGACCTTCAGCTACACCATCATGACATAGGTATCTCTTCGGGCAGAAAGGGTATATAATGTCGTATGATATAGTCATAGTGCTGGTGTGCATACACAGCATATGACGCTTGGCGCTGACGTCCAGCAATACTGTATATCGATGTCGATGCCCGTTCTCCAAGGAGTATTTCAGAGAAAGTGCAGCTCGTTTTGTTGAAGTTAATAAACCAGTAGTGGGCTCGCCTTTGTCGCTGCCAAAAATAGAGCACCTTATCTCATTGAAGGAATATTAAAGGACATCACTAGACCTCAGTTGGGCAGCCTCACCACGTCATTTCATCATAATTTACACTATGGAGCAGCGATGTTTTGTATCGAAGCCAGGCAATGATGAAAAACGCGCTTGTAGCTAAATTGTCAAGACACCGGGCCGTGGTTCGGTTTCTTTATTCGGTCACGAGTCGATTCCTGGTGGTGCCGTGGATTTATTTTTTTTTTGTTCGAGGGAGTTTTTTTGTTTACGCCAACGGTCGCGACTGAACCCTTTGCATATAGGGGTACAAAACCTCACTCTAAAACCTGTGGTTAGCATTATGAAATGCTTTCTACTCTACCAAATATTTATTGTATTTTTATGCAGCAGTATGTATTGCACTTGGAAGGCCAATTAACCAAAACGGCTTCCCCGCATGAGTGTTTTCTGAGGAGTATAAAAGGACACACCCATGAACTCAAGGTAATCCACTTTTATTTTACCCATTTTGTTTCACCATCTTATTCGCTTACAAATATGCAACCAGTCTACCAAGTCTCAGCACTTTACGCGGTGTATGAATTGCACCCTCTAAAGAGCTTTATGGACCAAGTTTATGAATAGTAAAAAGCTTACCCCTGCCATTTAAGGGGCCCTAAAATACCTTCCACCAATGCATAAATGTACCTATAACCAAATAAAGCAATGTATTAGCAATCTCCTCCCGCAAGAATTTTGTTAAAGCCATGAGTATTCGCTGAGAAATCGTAAATCAAAAACCGCGCATTATCGTCGCGCCGCGTTTCCTCCTCCTTTCAACTTGCTCTCCCCTGTTGACGGCGGCGAGCCTTCCCTACCATGATGCTGCGCTCCGCAGCGGTAACGTACTTCCGCTATTGCGCTTCTGATACTGGCGTCTGCTGCGGGCAAGCTTTGTTGACAACATGTATCCCGCACTCCCCTCAAGGCTGGGAAAGCGAACAAAAATCTGGCTGCTTGTAAGCGGCGGCCTGGCCTTGCCCTTTTGCGATGTACGTTGGTACAGTTGCCATCGGCGGCACGGCGGCACGTTACTTTTTATCGGCGGCGAACTCGCAGCCACACGGAGAGGATCGTGCGCTCATTCTCTTTGATGCACCGCGCACTGTTTATCCAAAAAGCGCCGTATCAGATGTGGCCCCGCTGGTGCCCGGTCTTTTAAACCGATACAGAACTCGTGCACAAAACGCTTCAATCATGTGACCAGTTCCGCTTGGGGCGACGCGTGGTGGAGAGCGGCAACGTTGGCAAAACATGCTCCGCCGCGGCTCTGAGCATTATAGCGCAGGAGCGAGCGCCATTTGTTTGACAATCTCAAGCATCGGTTGCCTTGGCAACAAGGCACAAACAGCTCCAGAAGTCAGTTACGATTCCGTGATCCCGGTTCAGCTCGGGGCCCCACCTCGCGACATGTGGTCACTGCAGGCGTACCACTCACTGCCATTGGGAAGTGCGAGATGCGTTTGGCATTACAGGAGGCTATGGTGTGTGTGTTGTGGACGCCTTTGTTTCACGATGAAATGCGACGGTGTGCTTCTGCGGGTGGATAATGCTTCCCATGGCCTGGATTATCTTTCTCGAGCGACGTATGACTCAACCTCGCATGGGACATGTGCAGTGTGCGTAGCTAAAAGCCATCTCGGCTTGTGCGCCAGAGTTAAGTGACTTGCTGTTCGTCCCCGCAAACCGCGCGCGAGGTTAGTGCGGAATTTATAGCGGGCAGGCGGAGGCAACCCATCGTCAATCGCTGTTCAGACTTGCAACACATGTTGTGACGTTGTGTTCGTTCGAAACGCATATCTGGATTGTTTTGAAGTTGAATAAAATGTGTGCGTCCAACCCGCGCCTTCGGTTTAGGGCGTTCTGTGCGATTGAACGAAAGAAGTGCCACGGGGCTTCAACGCTTTCTTTATGGAACGTACTCAGGTAAAAGAATATCCATGTCGTGTTATGGCCGTGTTGCGTTCAATACAAATGGGTAAGCGTTTGTTTACACTTGTTTCTTTTGTCGTAAAATGTCCAAGGAGTCCGGCACTACTCTGGCAGATCAGCCGGCGAGCCGACGCTGAGCAGACGACTCATCTATTTGGAGTAAGTGCGTGAAAAAGTCGCCCAATAGCAGGATGTCTAGCTCATGACAAACATCTGGGAATTGATGACGTAGTCATGTGAAGATGGCGGCGTCCAAAAACACGAAAGAAAGGGTGAGAAAAAAGCGACAAAATTTGCAACAAAAGTGTGAGCTTTGCGCTGCGCGTAAAATAGCAATACTTGGCACAGATGACGTTGACGACCCAATATAACGATTGCGCTAATTCATTTAGTGTGCTCAAAACGCCTTTCAGGGCCCCTTTAGGGCTCTTCGGAGAAGGGCTTTACACATTGAGTTTCTGGTACTATGGGGGATCCTCTCTCTAAATCATGATCGTCGCTTTGCCTGTGTCAGTTGTGGGATTACCAAGAAACTCCACTAACAGTGAAAACAAAATGTGTGACGTTTCTGTTTTTTAGCTCCTACAAGTGGTGAGTGTTTCAATACAATATAAATTTTATACCCGGGTTTCCCTGTATTCTTTCTGATGGTGTGTGGTTTGTTTATGAGGGACTATTTAAATCAGGGTGTCGAACTATAACCGAACGAGACGCGCAAACTTCAGCCGAAATGGTATTTTGGCCGTAATTGAGCCCTAACTCGAAGCAAAAAATTTAGGCACGCCTAACGAGAACCACAACTGAACCAAAGAATAAATATTGGTTACTGGTTCACTGAAAAAAACAAGCCACTATAATCAAAGCTTTTCGACGCTCCCTTTAGAGTTATTTACCCTTAGCTTTTTGGAAGTGCAGCCATTTAGCGTGAGAACTACCGCTCTACGGGGAAGATGGGTTCGAGTCGTCACTCGCCGTCTTCGCCAATTTGGGTTTAGGTAGAAACACCTACACTACGGCTGAATAGATTGGCCCAAAGAACATAAAAAATACGAGATGATTCATGTATACCTAACCTTCCCAGAACTGATGCTAAAATATGGCAGGGTGTTCTGCGTGTCAACGTCGTAAGCACCCTACCTCATTTCCCGTAGGTTTTGCTAGCACCTAGGATATTGTGCTTCATTTTAAATGTTTGGCATCCAGCTCAAAGGACCAGCACCTTTTACTTTGATATGTTTACGGCGGAGATCGGAACTGGTTTTGACCAATTGACTCTATTTTTGGTGACTTCTTTTCTCTTTCCAGGCTTTGGTTCCCAAGTTCCAGTTTTTTCTGCAATTTATCTTTACACGTATTATACCCAAACGCACCGTTTAGGCCACCCCAGGCAAATATTTCTGTAAACAGTCCTTTGATGAAATTTCTCTTGTGATACCCCCCCCCCCTGGAAAAATTACGTCGCAATATGTCTTCAAACAAATGGTTGGCAGGAATGCTTTGACTGTACCTTACACCCAGCCAGTGAAACAGGGCCGTAATTCCTACCCTGGTTGCATGCGCCTACAACAGTACCGTCCACATTTTCAAAAGATATAGACGGTTTCTTATTTATAGGGGCAATCAACGTAGGGCCGCCAGTCAATTAGACTGACAAATTTGCCGAATAGAGTTTGAATTCTCAAAACCTATCTCGGGTAGGCACCGAGTCATTTAAAAATGACCGGAAGACTTGCTATGCAAAGATTGCCGATAAGAATGCTTTGAAGAAGGAGGAGAATTGTTTTATTTGACACCGCTGAGTACTACACGACTGTGTCAATTATTATGCCGCGTCTAATGAGCCACCTCCAGTGAACCTCTTAAATGATCTTTTTGTTTACTGTTACGTGTAGTCTGACCAACCATGGGTTCTGTGGCGTTGAGAGTGCAGGTTTCGGGTTAAATTAGATTGCTGACTGATTGTATTCCTTTGACCTGCAGTGAGATTTGTGCTTCGACCTCTGCGAAAATTAGGACGACCACTATTTGCTTTTCTATTCCATAAGATCAGCCACATATTGTTATTATCAGCATCGTCTTCATCCATGTGCCAGCAGCTACAGCTTCATATCACTCGGCTCGCGCGACCTGCGTCCTGGTCGTAGGCGGTGGTATTCGGTCGGTTCGCCATACTGAAATACGCAGTCTCTATTTTCCAGTGCTGCTTCCTGTGTAGGTGTATATAGTGCTCCCTACAAACACTTAGCCTAATCGAACCTTTCACCACCGTTCGAACATACACGTAACACACATTTGCCCCCACACAGGGCACCTTCCGCAATCTTTGTGACGGTATTGGAGACATTTCGACCCCCGCCCCCCAACATAAGCTGTAACGCACCGTAGTGAAGTGTTTAAAGATGAAGGGTAACGAACCGCCAACGGTGCCTATTGGAGCCCAGTTGAAGCTCCGGCGGATGGTCTCCCTGTCTGTTTACCACGTAGGGCGATATCGTACCTCTGACGTTATTAGTGTAACCCGAGCGAAGAAAAAACACCCGTCCCTTGATTTTATATAATAGCTAATGGTGATGTGTAACCCCTCTGGTGCCCCCGCAACACGTGATCCGTCTCTGAAGTAGGGCCGCAACTAGTTATCGTTTCCTCCATTGTCTTCATTACCTTTTATGAACCGGATAATTACTAACTTTTTCTTGTAAAAGACTTCCTCAGTCCAGCCAACCCTCTTGCATCGCATTCAGTCTTTTAGATGGCCAAATATTTTGAAGCCATAATAGGACACTCGTGCAAGGCCAAAAAACAAAGGACTGGTAAAGTCCCCATCGAGGTAAAGGACCAGCAGTAGTCAACAAAGTTTATGGTTAAAACTGGACTGGCTGAGATAGCCATCATGGTCACACCCCAACGTAGCCTCAATAGCACACAGGGTGTGATATCCCTGCCAGATCTGCTGAACGGAATGGATGCAGAACTCTTTGCGGGTTTTAAGGGTCAGGGCGTCACGGCCGTGAGACAGATTACCACCTGCAGACACGAAAAGGAGATACCGACCAAGCACATCATCTTGACTTTCGGCCTCTCAGCACTCCCACATCATATAATGGTGTCATTATCCGGTGCTCCATCCGTCCCTACATCGCGAACCCATGGCGCTGTTTTAAGTACCAGCTTATCGGGAACGGTACTTACTCTTGCGGTCGCCAAACAACATGTGCAAAATGCCGGGCAAAACATCATCCGTGCGACAATTGTCCATCCGACACCCTCACATGTGTGAACTGCTGCTGGCCGCATGCGGCGTACTCCCGCCAATGCGTAAAATTTCAACTGGAGAAAAAGATGATAAATATAAAGTTACCTGACAACATCTCATTCCGATAGGCGTGAAAGAGGTTCGACTCTTTTCTTCTGGGGGAACTACGGTGACGCACTCGCCGGGCGGGTAACGGCGCCTCGATTCCACACGGACCCAGTTCAGCATGTCTGACATGGTCCCGCCCCCGCCGCCCAATGGGCTGCTTCAGGCAGCCTAACCCGTCACCACACCGCCTGATAAGGCCGCCGCAGGTTGGGGTGCCGAGCGCTTCCGTCGGGACCGATTCCGCTGCTGCCTCTGCTGCCACCCCCTCCAATGTGTAGGAGGGTGCCGAGTGGATGGGCGCAGGGGACCCCGCATCAGACCCACCCCCACCGCACCGCCCGTGCCTTCTGTGGCGCACCTGACACCCTTGACGGTGGCGGTTTAAGCGAAGGGCACCCGAACGAGTGCCGAATCCAGGGGGCCCCGTCTGTCGGGCACCCCCTGAAATGTGACGAAAAGATGGATGCCAGGCCGTTCCTCCCTGCAACGCAGCGCAATGAACAGCCTCCGACTTCCAAGAAAACAGAAATGCCCAGAAACTCAATTCCAGAATAACACCCCAGAAAGACTACACATGAACACACAGGCAAACACACTCCAGTCATCCAAAAATGTAAATAATAGGAACCGAAAACATCATTCAGTTGAACTGCTGAGGCGTCCCTAAATATCTCAGCAATGTTTACGAGATGCTGCAAGCTAATTGGTCAAGTATCTTGTGTATCCAAGAAACAGCTCAGTCCCAAACGGTCAAATTTTTAAATATGTTTTTCTTATTTACAAAGCACAACCTTGGCTGCAGACTCTTCGGGAGGTGTGGCCTTTGACGTCCGGAAATCATTAGCATGCTACCATCTCTCTTTGATCTCTGTCGTTGAGGCTGTAGTCATCTGCGCTGTAATATTTAATAGGTTTATAACAGTATGCCTAATAAAAATTGTCTCTGACTTCCAGCCTTTGAGCTCTGATTTCGAGGGCCTTGTAAATCAACTGCCCGAGCCCTACATTCTCATATGCCACCCCAATGCGCCTATTTAGCTCTGGAGCTCTGCCCGTACAGATGCCCGTTGTGGCCTCCTTTCGAAATTTTTAACATATTCAGGAGCAATTCTGTTTAAGAAAAGCAATCCAACATACAACATTGGGCACAACACTTATTGGACACAACAATATTGGGCACAACACTTGCTCACTCCTCGACTTGGCTATTGGCTCTGCAGTACTCTTTCTATTTCTTGAGTGGGACGTTGGCAGTAGCCCATACGGTAGTGACAACTTCCCAACCACTTTACCAGTCATAGGGGAACACCCAAACAGTTCCCCTTCCCATTAAAGGTTCCATGAAGCTCGATCGAAATACCCTACATATACAGAAACATCCTGAATACATCACACATTGATTACACAGCTACACGTCGAAGCACGAGCCCAACTACTTGCGGCACACATTTCCCACGCAGCCCAAAAGTATATTCCCTAGGTGTCCGAGGCCCCTCGCAACCCCACGCGGGCCTGGGTAACGAGGACTGCCTCGACCCCGGGAGGCTCCGAAGAAGGCGTTGGGTGTCCCTTGTCGGTACCCCAGGTCGACTAACCTTATCTTATTTAAACGGGCAAAATCACTAGGGCAAAATTACATTCCACTACACTGAGCGTACTTTTTTGCGGACGGCCGCGTTATTACCCACAAGCGTACTTGTAAGTTTCTTAGCGATGTCAAGGTTTTGCAACTCATCACTTAGTGTGCATGATAATACCATGGTCCTTTACACCAGTCATCAAAGTTGCTTTTAGGTCATTTCACGTATATTTTTATTAAATGTTTTACATTTACTATCAGTTTGTCCTTAATGAATAAATTCTCCTTCTAGGTTTTCGTCCTCAGTCGGCCTTGCGCCATAAAACCCTATAATTCCCCAACGTACATTGTGCCTTTTTGAACAATACAACGACGTTGCTACCTTACGAGAAGTATATGATAGTCAATGAAGCAATTATTGCAGCCAGCCCTAAACGTCTAGGAGGCCTGTTTTGAAATAAACAGCATCGGTACAGAATCCACTCACTCTCACCAATCTTTTAATCTATAAATACCATGCGGAAAGCGGCTATGTAAAGTATGTTCCAGCAATAGGCGCAGTTTGCCAGTAAGACTTGCCATTCTGGAAAGCCATGATAGATGCAGGCCTCACGATCGCGCAACAGAATAATGCAATTTTAAATCATGCATGTATTTATACAAACTTGTAAAATCAATAGCACCTAGAAGGACTGCAACATCGCTCAATTGCGTTTGTGCCGCCCAAAAAATATTAAATATATGGTCGCAGTGCTGCTATGTTATTTAACAAGAAAAGCTACGTTATTTTAAACTGTACGTTATTTAACATTTGCTTCCACACTCTAATTGCTTTATATAAGAAGTTAACGTAATTGTTTCTGTTGGCAGAGCGCAATGAAGAGCCATCCTTCTTTCTCATCTTCTTTTCTAAAACATTGCTTATTTTCTTAAAACCGAAACATCGCAAAACTGGTAGTTTTCTTGGTGATGCTTTTACAGATAGCTGTAATGGTAAGATATTTTAGAATTTTCTATTGCTTGTGGTGCTTGCGAAAATGAATTTCTAGATATAAATAAATGTGAATCAAATTTTACTGCATATTTATTGCTAGAAGTGAAGGTCCTTGTATATATTTTAAAAGAAATGAACAATGCATTGTATTTAATATCCACGATGGCTTTTGTTTTACCAGAGTAAATACTGCCTTAGACATATTATCTGGCAGCGGAATACCATTCGTGAAAGTTATGTGTTTAAAAACTAATGGCATGTTCTCTAAACGCGTTATAGCAAGGAGTTCGTACAGGCGTGCAGCAAAAAAATTCTATCTGCGCAAACATATAGTGTTTTTTTAAGGAAAACCAATTTTTTCAAGCCAATAAAGCACCGACGTATCTTTCCGGCTTCTGTACTCTTTTATGTGCGGTCCTCTTGTCACTTCACCATCATCTTTGATAATAAATTATCCAGCCGTAGTTTTTACTAGAAGTTTTAAACAATAACAGATCCTCATATATATTCAGCCGAACTGTTCGTCGCCACAATCAAGCCACGCACCGTATCGAAAGGAAACGTTTGCAATGGTTTGTCGTTACAAATATTGGGTCTTTTTTATGAAAGAAGGGTCATGAAGTTTAATTTCCCTAACAAGTTGAAGATATTTACCCTTCATGCAGTCCTTCGTAATCTCCAGTCGTAGAGGACCAGCGAAAAAATGGCAAGGTCCAATTTTGTATTGACGATATTCACATTAAAAACAATAACTCAGGAGGGTGTCTATCAAATTCCCTCTTCGCATCCCATTGTGGTGGACTTATCATGCCCTGACATGAGTTATGAATAATGAAAAATCGGTGTGCACGTGTGCACCTTGCCAACACAGTGCATGCCACTCCCGACGGCCTAATGCATTTATCGTTATACCAGTGCTGCTGTGCAACGCTGCGGCAATGTCCTGAAGCGTAACAAACTTAGTGATGATAGTGTTCAAAAGAAAAACGATATTTTATACCTTGACTACATCTCTGCCTGCTCATCGACTTTGTTGAACGTGTTAAGCGTCTAACTGAACTGCTAAACCACACCGTCAGTTTGTCATTGTGAATTCCAGAATAATCTCAGAATAACTCCAACGCAAACACGTAAGGAGAAAAAAAGGGTTAAGTGAAGCCAAAATTGGAAAAGTGCTTATCTTTATAAAGGCATAACGTTCGGCAACGAGGCGGATGGATGCGACCGGTGTCAGACGAAAATTTACCCTTCTGGAGGCACCACAATATTGTTTACGTATTCCGCTTTAACGGAACTACTCTATAACCTACTAGTGTATAAACCACAAGGCGAATGCAGCCAGACAAAAAGAAAACCGTAAAAAGTTACTTGTGGTAATATTTATTACCTTGGGATGGAGGAAGATCGATGGTAATGTTGCAGCGATCAATGGCAAAACAATGCCGATCCTCCGCTGCGAACCACCTCCCGGGCACCGCCTTTTAGAATATGTTTCCGCTGCCACGCGTTCTAAAAATGCACGCATTGTAAAAGCACAAAAATACGAACCGTATAAAAAAGACACGTCAGGGAATTATGGCGCTTTGTATGAAGACGCAGGAACCGTAAGGGGCACAAATCGTTGGGTCAACAAAGCACTGTTAACTGCGGCTATACAACAACGCTTTGTACCTAATACCCAGAGCAACTACTAAAAGCGTACGGTTTCACTACGCACGTATTGTACACATGCGTAATGCAGAGCAGGAAAACATAGACAACACCGTAAACGAGTTTATTTGTGGAAATTTTCGGATGTCAAAAGGGGGCAGAAGAGCGAGGAAATCCAGATGGGGTCGGGGCAAGTGTGGAACACTCTCCGCTGTGTCCTAATGGCAATGCCTTATATCTCCGGAAAAATGCCCCACAACTCGGCCACAACTTCGCACAGAATATAGTTTAGCTTCTGCCTAAATTGAATGACTGCAATGCGAATGAAGAAATTGATAACATATAGAGTAAATGAAGTGAGCCCTGGGAATACAATCGTACCCACTCAGGGAGGGAAAACGAGAAAGAGTAGCAGCAATCAGTCGAATAACGATGCACTAGCTTGTGTAGTGGCACGACAAGTTTTATATTTGGCTAGAGACCGTCCTTGAAGAGTATGGCTAAGCTTTCGCATGTTTTAGTAATAAAAAAAACGCAACTGGGAAGACCTACAAGAAATACAGTAAACAAACTTACATGTTGAAATTGCATAACTTGTGACGGCGGAAAAAGAAACTATATTACGTGGCGAACGGTGCCGGAGCAAAACGTTCTTTAATGTGGCAACACGGCCACGCATTTTACTATGTCAGCCAAAACATCTTCACGAAGACGTTTCCGCTACATCCTGGCTAATGAATACATGCAATACCAATGCAGGAAAGGTTAAAACTTCAGCAATCGAATTTACATGCGTGAACACGACGTCTCTTAAGGTCGCATAAAGACGAAGAAACAGGTCAAATATTTGTGAAAATATGTAGTGTGAGCATCTCCGCGATTTTTGACTGTCTCATCTGCCCGCTAATCATCATCACGGCACAGCCACAACTGGTCACCTTAATCTTCGTTCTTTTGCCACGGACGATCATCATCAGAGTACACGGTTCGTTATGGCCTGCCCATCAGTCACCTAATAAACGCCATTTATTAAGCCACAAGCGCCGGCCTTACCGGAACTCCAGGGATACGTCGCTGCGAAGAGATACGGTTGGCGAAACTCGACCTCCAACAGTTGAGAGGCCGTTCCGTTCTGTTCCGTTGGCATGAACGCAGCACTCTGATGATGATCGTTTGCGCAACAGAACAAAAATGAAGGTGGCCAGCTTTAGCTTTGGGGTGACGATATTTAGCGTGCAGAGCAGACAGGTAAATTTCGGGCTGATCCTGACCGATTGTACGATCGCCATGACAGTGCTTGGTTTGTTCTTGCCAACGGAACGACGTTGCAGGTGACAAGTTGTCGCTGTGCGGTGGTAATGAATAATATCCATAGGAGGCAGGTAAACGTCTGGAAGATGCCCACAATAGAACACTTTTCTCTGGCGACGCAACAATGCGTTTCATTCACTTCCCTTAGCCAGAAGTCTTCAATGAATACGGTTGCACTTTCCCACGTCTTAGAGACCCAAGACGAGGAATTGAAACAGTGACAAAACAATAAGTAAAAAAGTTACCTCTGTCAGCGCCACTCTCTCACTCGTTCGTTATTACTCTTGCAGGGTATTAAGTAGTGTCAAAAGGTGGTGGCTACCAAATGAAAAAACAAAACGTGTTCGCAATTGCGGTTGCATGACACCGGTTTCATTGAGCAACCTTATCACACGTTGTTTAAAAAATGGTTGCACTTCTACACGCGCTAGAATCGTGCGAACACGAATGTAAAATGTGATAAATGCAGTCTCCAAAGTAACCTCTGGAATGATATAATATTCTGTTAGCGGTAGAAGTGGGGCAAAGAAAACCGTGAACAGTGGAAGAACGTAACAGTGGCCAGTACTCCGGCTCGAAAACGCGATTTACTTAGTACCCTTTGCACGCATTCTTTAAGTATATGGGTATGGTTCAAACCGTCATCAGTTTAGAGGCAATGTGAATCCAAACGGAAACAAAAAATACTGTAAAAGCACTCATATGTGAGAAAGGTATTATCTCTTGAGAAGTAGAGAAGAACGAAGGAAAGTGGAAGTTAGGGGAAGAATAAATACATTTGACTTTGGTGCTATGACTGGTTTTTTTAGTTGCCTTATTAGCATTACCTGGGTAGTTAAATCAGCAAGCGCCTTAAGAATGTGCGCAACGCCATAGAGACATTGCCAGCAAAAATGAATAAAGGTACATGTGATTATAGCTCGTACTTTTCCGAAGAAAGGAAGACCTCGCAAATGCGGCAGAGATCAATATATAAATGGTGCTCTCGCCACTGTGGCTGCACGATGGAGCGTTTTGGTAGGTGGCTTTAAGGTACATTTCTTAGGAAGATGGTTGGGCTTCTTCGAGTTTTGTGAATATGTGGACATCAAATTCAGAATGGTATAAAAATGAAGTACACGATCCTTGCTTGGGATTTTATCGATTGCCTTTGCCGCAACATTTATAGAAAATGGTTGTGCATCTATGTATTTTAAGAACTGTTTCTCGCGCAAATACAGAAGAAAATACAGTAAGCTAAGTTACCAACAGAAATGCTATTACCCTGATCAGGGCAGTAATAGCATGCAGCCAGGGTTGTAGTTATTGAAAGAGCAAAGCACTGGACACTATTGCTGCACGATAATGTTTTTTTGTGTGGGCCTAATGCACGTCCTTCGAAGGCTGCTCTAAAGCTTGCCCACGTGATTTGCATATTTGCATTACGAATGCGTAAACGGAAAAATGGAATTTAAGTTCGAGTTTGAGGTTCACCTTGCTGTACAAGCAATAAATAACAAAACGTTAGTATACAGGCAGGGATCTCGTAATGAGGAACACTGCAGTCGGGACCCATTATGAATTATAAGAAAATGAAGAGTACGTACAGTCGCAAGAACAAAAATTAAGGAATAGGGATAATAGAATTGCTAAACAAAATGCTAACCCACAAAATGTCAAACAATAGAAATATGCAGGAAAAAAAGCACGAGCGAAGAAATATTAAGTGTGTGCAAAAAACATCAAAAGGAATCTAACCGCCTAACATTTGTAAGATCACAAACACACAAGTTAATACTCAATTAGTTATACACACATACACAGAAATGTATATGTGTATAAATTATCAGAATATGCATTTCAGTCAGCTAATGCAAGCGTTTTCTAATACACCGCCACATCCACACGCACATATATTCGTAAGGTGCACAATATCGTACGGTGCGAGGAACACGAGGTCTTATGATGGGTCAAGTGTGGAAGGGGGCAAGCGCCTAAATGAGTTGAGAGATCTGGAACTTTTGCTAGTCAACGCAAAGTGTTTCCACGGCTTAATCAGGGCCAATTCAAACGTAAGCGAAGGTACCTAAGCGAATCCTTTGATCGGTTGTGAAAAAAAGCGCGGTCAGCGGTGACGAAATGCAGCAGAGAATGCGGTGGGGTCACGAGAAAATTTATTTCTTTGACTTACCAGAGGTTATTTAGGAATTTAACTGGCCTTCCACACGTGCATCGGGAATGCATACAAATATAACAAATAACAAAGTGCCTTACGGAATTTTCCGATCCCGTGTAAGTGAAGAAAAATTGACCAAGGGCGTCCGCCATTATTAGAAGAGTAAAACACTGCAACCATGGACGCACAAGAGCGCGCTTTCTTTATTGGCCTTACCAGAAGTCCCTTAAAAAAGTTCAGTTTACATAGGTAATAAAATTATGTCCATCGAAAATGCTGAAATTCAAAACAAATACAGTAAACCAAGTTTGTCAAGGCAGTTTTCTATATCATTGTCAGAAAATATTGAGTGTAACCGCAGTGTTCAGTGTAAAAATGAATCACTGGTAACGGATGTGACCTGAAGGGAGTAATGTTATTACAACTTGATTCAACTCTTCCGGAAATAACGTGGCCCATCGTCTTAACTTATGCACAGCGCCAATCAGGAACTCATAAAAGCCACAAATAAAGGGCCTTGTAGTGATATGATGATTTCGGGTGAGAAAGGAAGCCATCAGTCCAATAACGAAGCACCCGTTACGGTGGCGGCATGAGAACGTGTTTTGAGTTACAATTTATCTCAGGTCTAACAAAATAAGTTTACCCTTTATCATATTTAAGCATATGCGCGCTCTAACATAGAACTTCACTAAAACAATAAAACAAGGTATAGGTGGGAACACTTTTACTTTGGTGTGGAAAGGAAGTGCCAGAAAGAGTGGCACGGGTCTCCGGAAGAATGAAGCACTGGCTGATGAGGCAGGAAAAAACGCATTTCATCTAGTGCCTCGGGCTCAAATACTTTAGGAATAGTGTGAGGCATCGCGATGTTTTAACAGGAATATGCGCAACGTTAACAGAGAAAATGATAAAAACAGTAAGCAGTTGCCTGTGTGAAAGTAACAATCGCCTGTCAGGATGGCAACCAAGAAAAAGCTGTAGCCAGTGCTTCGCTAATGACGCACTTAGAGGGTTGCTGCCCAAAAATACGTTTTCGTCTTTCACGTTACCGCTTATTCTAAACAAAGTTAGTTTTTATTCAGAATTATTATTATATGCAACACTAATGCTGGGAAACACAAGAAATACAATAAAAAAAGCAGTGCTAAATGTATTCTTTCAACTTTTCTGGGCGATAAAGAGGGACAAAAACAGGCGGTAATCGGTGGAAAATCAAAGCGCTGATCACTGTGGTTGCAAACGAACAACCTTTATTTAGTAGCCTTACCTGAGATGCTCTAACAAAAAGTTTGTTTCCGGGCGCGCTAAAAAATTATTTAAAACGAAAATGTGTGCTGATGAGAATACATACACGAAGTTAGCTTTCGGAAATCTACGATCCCTTGTGGCCGCTGAAAGAGTGACAACAAACGAAGGTAAACAATGCAAAACCGCAGGTCTGGTCAGTATAGTATTAGTAGCCTTCCGTCAGGCACCCTAAATACCATTTTTCACCCACACATCCTAAACCTAGGCGCAGTGCCACCACACAAGGGGGTATACGTGTCAAGCATATTTAAATGTGGCAATGCTTAGATCTTTTGTAAGAGAAGCAGGAAGAAAAAGAGAGTACCATTAGTACAACAATACTATGATTTGCGCTGGGTTGTGAGAAAAACGCGTTTAGCTCATGGGCCTTAACGATGGTCTTTTAGAATTAGGATTGCGGTGCCACACATATAAGGTTCAGGTTCGAGACCAATGAAAAAAAAAATACAGCGCAAATGTACCTGTGTTTAAGGCGGGACCTCTGCTTAAGAAAGGAAGAGCGAGAAACGGCGCAGAAGTACAACAAAAACAAATATCTCGCAGCTTTTCAACAGAAGATGGCGTTTTATTTAGTACCCTTACCAGAAACTACAGCTGGACACCGTTGTGTTTAAATCTGTATTAAGAATACGTGTAAGGCGAAAGCAGAAATTGATATAGTAAACAAGGTTACCTGAGGTAATACCATGTTCTTTTGTGAAGGAAGAAAAAGCGTGCGAAAGTGCCCAAAATAAGTGGAATAATAAAGAACATGATACTGTAGCAGCAGAAAAAAAATTTTATTTAGTGGCTTTACGCACCTTCTTTATGACTATGAACAGGCTTTTCACACGTACTAAAAACATGGGTGTAGATAAGATACATACGTATATATAAAAATCAGTACACGAAGTTAGTTGGGTAAATTTTATCGTCTTGTCAGGAAAGAAACTGGAAAAAAAAGCAGCAGGGATAGGTGGAGCAATGAAACACGGGAGGCCACAGCGGTGGCGTAGGAAAAAGTTTTATTTATTTTCCTAAACGAAGATCATTTATAAATGTGGTTAGGATTCCACACATATTAAAGGTGGATTGCCAAAAAAAGGAAAAAATTCAATAAACTAGATACCTAATGTAATTTTCTGATCCTTATTCAGGGCAGGAAGTACTAAGAAAAGTGGCATTCATCACTGAACGAAGGCAGCAGTGGCCACCCTGGCATCACGAGAATGCATTTCTTTTCGATTTCCCGCAAGTATCTAAAAGAGGTATGTTCACAAACGTATTAAGATTACGTGCTTCGCAAATAAAGAGAGAGCTAGCCGACACAGTAAATCAAGTTAGCTAGCATTTCCTTTTCTCTCTCTTTCTCTATCTTTCTTTGTTTGACGGCGCGGTCGCTGTGGTGGCGTTCATTCCACCTGAGCGAGACGTTTGCCGTGGTAACATATTCACGCCGTGCACTGTCTTGTTAAGTGTTCGCAAAATCGGAAAAAGCCGACGAGTGAGCCTCCTGACCGGCAGAAGGTGACCGAAAGTACATCCAAGGATTACGTAATGACGACGGCTACTGCCATGGCTACCTGAAGGAAGACGATAAGGTGAAATTTTTTGAGAGGTCCCTGGTTGCAGTAAACGAGAGGTATACTGTGCGGACATCAAGAGTCCTGAACAAGTCGTTTAAATATAAGAATGTCTCGATTGCTTCGCAATACATTGCTCTGCCCGAAGATATACATTGAAACACGCAGTAGTAATTTTAACGAGAAATTCAACCCGGAAGCACGACTTGTTTTCAGTCACGGTTAGTGCAACACTAGAGAATTTATTTATTTTCGCCTTTTTGAAGATCGGGTTATCATTGTACTGGTTAGAGTTCTCCTGGCACCGATTTATTTTTGTTTAGTGGAGTATTGTTCTGTTTACCAGGACTCGATCTTACCAGGACTCGACATGACTCGATCTTCAGGGATTCTGATAAACGTAATTGGAACAGAACGGTTATTGTTCGGTTTCAGTCATGCATAGAAACGCGTATGCAAGGTAATCGCGACACGGCCGTGTGTGCCATCCGTGGTCGTCCAAGAACTGTGAATTAGTCGTGTAGAGCAAGGCAGACTTGTTGTTTTACTCTGTATATGAGAAGCTGAAGTGTCAGCGTCTAGCCTTTTTGGCGTATTATAAGAAAATCCTAAGCTCCAATCAAACTGTAACATGTTGGTTTGTTGGGGGCTGCTTGTAAGTTGCAATTTCTTAAAACCACACAAAAAGTCTGTGGTAATAATATTAATAATATTCGTAATGATATCTATTATTCTGGTTTAGAAAAGCCACAATTTCTAGCCAGAGGCAACATCTTAAAGATTCTTTGCGGCCATTTCCAAAAACTAACGCTAGATTTCATATTGCCTTTCGCCATGCATAAAATAGGTGCCCTGACTATATCGTCTTTATGGAATATTTTAACCCAATGTCGTAGGCTCCATGACACACTGTGGATATCGAATCTACCTGGACAATGTGCCGTTCCTAGTTTTCAAGGAAACAGTCAAAGTGTGCATATTTGGAACCGAATACTACAAGAAAACTCAGGAAAAAGAAAGACCAGGTAAGTTACATGGTGATGCACTTGCAAACGTTTCAATATCATGCATATATCCGGCAGCCTTTCAGTTCAAAGATTGTGTGCAGGCAGTGTAAAGAAGATTTACTTTAAGCTATTTTAAGGCTATACGAGAAATAAACATTGTTGATTTCATTTACAGAGTTAAATTAACACTGACTTGCTGAATGAGGTGTACGAGAAGAAGCGAATGAACCTCCAAGGCACAAAGAAGAAGGGGTATGCAGCAACAATGAATTTGCAGTGGATTAAACTGTACCCAGATTTCCAGCATGTAATATGCAACGACGAGGAAAGAACATTTCCAGAACAATTTTTGCGCCTTTATCATGGCGTTTATGTCTGTGGAATCCGACACAACACAAGCAGTTTTTATGTAAATACATTGTCCTTGCAGTGGCTACTGCAAAATTTGTAGCACATGCCCACTATCATTGCTTCAACTTCTGGTGAGAGTAGGGCGTTTTAGTGGGAGGATGTGATAAAAGTACCTTCCTTCCCCTCTGACGGCCTTGAACACGCTTTCTGTATCATTACCAGGGCTAAAAACGGTCTGTTAAAACTTCATATTATCAGCTTTTTCTGGTATTTTTATTGCACTGTGTAGACAAATTTGTCTTTGCATAAGATGGCGCACATTAGGCTTGGTTTATGCATGCTTAATGAAAGGTTTGTCTGGGCTAGTGGGTTGACGATCATTATTGTTTAAAACAGCGCGGCAAGGTGCGGACAAAGTCAAGATGAGAGAGAATACAGTGGTGAACTAACGACTGGAAGCATATTTCCCATATTGCCAGTATGTATACGCATGGGAAATAGCAAGATAAAAGAATTCGAAAGATAAAAAGCACAACACATACAGTCTCGGCTTCAAGCCAAGAATGTGTGTATTGTACTGTTTAACTTTTGCACTCTTATTTTGCTATTTCCTACATGTGTACATACTGGCAATTGTGGAAATATACTTCCAGGTATTAGTTCAGCGCTGTCTTCTGTCTCATTTTGAATTTGTCCTCATCTTGTCGTGCTGTTTTAAAAGATAAACTATGCTCTCTATACGTAACAATGCCTGTTTTTTAGGTGCATGTGCCCCAGCCATGCAGCCAGACAAGAGAGGGTCGTATGAAAGCAGACAAATCCAAGCAGCCTCACAAGGCACTTCAAGCAGAGCAGCCGACTTTGGGCAAGGAGACTTGAGGATACATTAGAATTGCCGACTGCAGTTCCCATATAAACCATGGTTTCGAGAACATGGAAGCTTTCAGCCAAAACATGGACAGGAGCGTTGCTTAGCGAAGTCAAATCTTGGCAAGAGAAGGAATTACATCTCTATCAGATGTGAAAAAGTGCCTGAACTATTACGTGCACGGCATACTTTTTTCAAACAAGGAAAATCCTGATAGCAGCTGCAGGGCTCTTTCCGAAAACATCGTTATATCAGCAACAAAATCTAAGCTGTGCCTAAAAAAGACCGCTTCAGCGCAGTTCATCAAGGGAAGGCTAGAATCCTAATTGAAAAGGTCACGGGTCCGCAACCCCAATCGTCCTTTGTTTACCGGCCGTATGCAGCACGCAGCTGTGTGGGTAGCAGCGACTCAGACAACCTGGAAAAGAATGTTGCTAGCGAGTGTGAAGACACGTTGCTGTTCTGCTTCCAGACAAAATTCATGAGAAACATGCTTAAAAAGAATAGAGGCTCAGTAGTTTGCCTGGACGTAACACACAAGACTAGTGACTATGCCCTACAAACTTTCTTGCTTGTGAAAACGCCGTCGGGATAGACACCAGCTGGTGTGTTTATCATAAAGTTCGAGATGTCCCACTGTATCGCTGAGGCTTTAGACATTCTCTAGCAGTGGTGTAATAATTGGAACGTCGTCGAGCTGACTTCGATTTCGGCAGTTTACGCGGGACATGTGCCTGGTCCATTATGGGCAAGGGACTCTGGGCTTCAAAAAGTTCCTTCCATTGTACACCAGACCTTGGAGTCCCGATACAATCCACGCGCTTCGTAGCTGTCTCTTCCGAAGAGAGTAGATGAGATCTCGTGGCTGGTTGGGTATGTACCGAACACCTTGCTAAACATGTTAAGAGGAACCATGATGAATGACGAACCATGATTGAGAGTCATGGGATCTATTTACACCATATCGACCATGATAGTTCGTGTTCTCAACTACGTGCCACCTACTTATTTCTTTTGGTGTGTGGTTGTGCCCAAAGGGGTATGCTTTATTTTGCCTTTGTCCTTGTCTTGTTAAACAATTAGGATACATGAGCCAATCCGCTATTCCTTTCTCAAATTTGAGGCTGGGCCTAATGCGCATTCCTTGCTCTGACCTCAGAACCCCACGAATCGACATTTTCGAATGTTTCTGTGTAACGTAAAAGCCGTGATTTGTCCTGTAACCGTCTCAGTCCTCAGAACTGCCCTATTCAATAACGTTATTTGTAGCTTTTGGATTTTTTTCGGTATTTCTTTAAGGTCACACTCAATGTTTTATTTTCTGTGCACACCAAAAGGAGTGCACTTCATTTTGACGCTTAAAATTCGTGACAGAACCTCGTCACCATAGACAGGTGACCATGCAGCTCGTCACCATGGCTGAGTGACAAGCCGCACTTCCTCGTTGACCTCTGCCAAGCAGGAGCGCCACCACAGTGACGCGCGGCGTGCCTTTAGAACTGCGCCCAGTTTTATTTGTGTTTACCCAGTCCCTTATCATGTAGTAATTAGCCCTCTTGCGCCCGGTACCTGAATTTTACATGGGGTCGGTTTGCGTGGATATTGTCATAACCGAGTGAGCGAACTAAGCAACTAAGGCGGAGAGCTCCTATGAAAGTGTGACGAGAAAGGTGGCATGTGGGGCTATGGCGTCTTCTGTCTCGTTGCCTCGCCCTCAGACGTTCGCCATACGTCGCAGCCAAGAAGAGACCATCAGTGCGCACTTTCCGAAGTAGGTGCTCAGTTCGCTTCTCACCCAACCACAATGACATTTGCGCGGGAGGCTCCAATACGATTTGCCACATGCTCACCGCTCCTCCATGCGTGGCTGATTCGAACCGTGGGACATTTGCGCCTGAGGTACGATCAAAATTTGCAACATGCTCGCCGGTGTTGTCGACGACCAGCGAGATTACAGCAGAGTAGCGGGCTCCCCGGCGCATTCGCTGATAATGCGATCACTTCCTGAGAATCAGCAGATATGTGCCGTGAATGAGAGGACTTCAGTTCACTCGGAGAACAATTCTTTTTATTACAGTGCATATAATTAGTAATGCATATTTACAATAACATTTTTTCTCACGCACCGTTACGCTTTTTGAAAGGAAGAGTAATTTTGGTCTTACATGAAGCAATGGATATCAGTTTTCAAAATTCATCTCAATTAACACTTTGCAATGCATTTTTAGCGCCATAAGACAGTAAGTAGCAGCCTGAAAAATAAATATCTTTAAACACTATATACCCCACACGTTGAAATCTCATACAGGTGATTTTTGAGAGCATCAAAACACTGTACACCCCTTTTATAAAATTTTGAAGCAGCGAAAGAAAGAAAATAGAACCTATGGCGTGGAGAGAATAGAAAACATAATGAGGCGCAAACCTATAAAAGTTATATATGCATACAAACTTATTCGTATACCTAAAAGAATGCGGTTTAAATACAGTAGAAGGCATTACCCAGGGACTTTGCATTTAGAGGTGCAGATTACCCAAGACAAAACGCCACACACATACTAAGTGAAGAATTACCTTGCCAATGTAAACGACGTTTTTTTTTAGTTTTTACTCACGTTTTCCTTGTTATTGATTCTCAAATGTACATTGGATCAAAGGGAAGCTGTGCTTGATACTCATTTGTATTGTTTTCATCACCTGTGGAGTTGGAGGTGGGAAACTTGTCTGCCTCGAAATGAATTTTTCAAAATACAATAAACTCCCGTTAAGGAGAAATCGAAGGGACCATGATAACTTGTTCGTCTTATCAGAAGTATGTCTTATCAAAAAACCTGCGCGAAAAAGGTCATGCAAATACCTCACAACAAAACGAGGAAACAAGTAGACTTTTCTAGAGGAAAAAGAAAAAAAAATTTATTTCTCAACTTCAAAGAACACTTTCTTCAAGGGCTCTTTTCTCGTTTTTATTCAGTCTAGCATTGACAGAAAGCTTACACCCATCACTTAAAGCCATAACGCTGTAAAGGCCGAGCAGGAACTCTTGGTCATCTCGGTGGGAGTCGTGACGCAAACTGACGCGAACGCACATTCTCCCGCTGAGAAACGGTATGGCTCAGAGGAGTTTCTTAAGTCTGTGTCGTCGCTTTTTTGCTTGTGTTATCCTTCTAGTTTATTTTGCATGATCCCTCCAGAGCAGCGCTGCCTGAAAACTCACCCCCTTCTTTTTTTTCGCTTTTTTCCTGCTCCCGCTGCATAAAGGGTGAGATAAACGGTAGCTTTATCCAGTGAGACGAAGGAATTGCAGAGGCCGTGGTGACGTTGCGACGAACACATATTTATTCTAGAAAAGCATGATGATGACTAGAATAGGAATGTGCATTTGGCGACTTCTTCTTCTTCACTTCTTCTTGTTCGCTTCTTCTCCTTGGTTTTTTACATCTTCCCGCCCTCGAGATTCAATTATAGCATCCCTCCATGGAGTACAAAAGTTGTACGGGTCTCTTGATTAACTGTCCGTCAGGTGTCTTCAGCAAACATGCCCTGACCAGGCCGTCTCTGCTTGGAAATATCTTCTCCACTTTGCCCAGCTTCCAATGGGCTCGGTGTGTCTTGTCCCCTAGTAAAACTATGTCCCCTAGTAAAACTATGTCCCCTTCCTTAATCGTTCTGTTGGTTGACGACTTCAAGCTTGCGCTTCTTAATTCTGCTAGGTATTCCTGCTGCCATCTTTCCCACCACGCTGCTGTTCTTTCCCGGGAGTTCTTTCAAAAAGCTCCTAGGCATGTTTCGGTGGCTGTGAGGTCTTGATGAAGTCTGTGTACCGCCTATTACGTCGGCCGGGGTAATTGGCAGTGGTTCGTTTGGGTCGTCGTATACATATGTGAGCGGTCTGTTGTTGAGCATCCCTTCAGCTTACACAACGATTGTCTGGAATAGTTCTTCTGTCATAAGCCGTCTTCCAATGGTCTTTCTGATGTCTGTCTCAAAACTTCTAATCAGTCTTCCATAAAACCCGCCCCATCAATTTGCTAACTCACCTATGTACTTCCACTTGATGTGAAAATTTGTTGTGAATAGGCGCACTTTATTGTCCTTCATCCTGAGTATATTATTTATATCTTTTTCCAACTTTTTGAATGATCTGGCATTATCGCTGTAGATGGTCTTGCACATGCCCCTTCTGGCCACGAATCTCCTAAAAGCTTGTATAAAGCACTCAGAGGATGTGCTCTTCATCAGCTCAAGATGTGCCGCTCGCGTCACCGCACACGTGATAATGACAATGTACATCTTTTGCTCAGTGTGTCCTTTTTTCTCTCTAGCGTACAGTGGTCCAGTAAAATCGACTCCTATGACTTCAAAACGACTTCACTGGGTGATTCTGTCAGCTGGCAATGGCGCCATTTCCTTAGTCATCGGTCGAGCGTTGAATCTCCTGCATGTAATGCATCTCCTAATGATCATTCGGACTAACTGTCGGCCTTGAAGTACCCAAAACTTTGTTCGTGATCTGGTCAACGTTACACAGACGCCGCCGTGCATTGTCTGATGATGCACATGTCGAACCAAAAACTCAGAAAGCTTACTGTTTTTCAGCAGTACGACTGGGTGTTTCTCGTCGAAACTCATGTCGCTTCGCTCTAGCCGTACTTTCACTCTGATTACACCTTCAGTGTCCGTGAAAATTACGATGCCATGTAATTGCGATGCACCTTTCCTTTCGGTCGCGCCGTTTCTGACCGTCTCGCCTGGACGCATGAGTTCTTTTTGCTCTTGCGTGATGAGAAATAATTCCGCTTTGTTGAGTTCTTCTGCTGTTATAGGACCTGATGTTTTATTCTTTCGTAACTTCCCAGCATAACGTAGCACCCATGCGGCGATCTTTAGTCGCTTAGTATAAGTACCGAACCTGCTCACCTCAATAGCTTTTTCTTGAGTATCGCACGACGTAAGCATACAATGCTCCTTGATCGTGACCTCCTTTTCTTCCATATTGTTTATCTATGGTTCATAGGCCGGTCTCTCACAAGATCCTATTAGCCAAACTGTACCTTTCCACCAAGCTTCTGACGGAAGCAGTTGTTTCATTTTTATCCCTCTCGTCCTGAGGTCGGCAGGGTTTTCCTCACTTTTTACGTAGCTCGATTGGTTTGCACTTCATTTCCTCTTGATTTCATTCACTTCATTTTGAACGAAAATGTCCTTGATTTTGCTTGATTTGACACAGCAGAGCACTATTTTTGAGTCTGTCCAGAACTTGATGTCTTTGATTTTTCCGACAAAGTTGTCCACGAAGTATTTTGCTAGCCGTGCTGTGACCGTGGCTGCCAGAAGCTCTACTCTCCCGAGTGTTACGTCCTTAAGCGGTGCAACTCTTTCTTTACTCATTAAAAGCTGGGTGTTCTTGCTTCCATCAGTGTATGTGGTCACAAGATATGCCGGTGCTCCGTATGCTCTTGGGCTTGCATCAGAAAATACGTGCAGAGTCGATAACTCTGCCGCTTTTCCAAAAGAGTCTGAGCATCTTGGTAACGAAAACCCGTCCAGCACCTCCAGCTCTGAAATCCACTCCATACAAGCTGTTCGATATCCATCGGGTAAAGGATCATCCCAGCTGAATGACTTTTTCCAAACATTCTGCAATTGCAGCTGTGCTCGCACGGGAAAGGGTGTCAATAGTTCTACGGGATCGTACAATCTGGCAGTGGCTTGTACAAGTTGACGCTTTGTTATCTCTGCTACATCCATCTCCGAACGCCAGGCCGTGCTAGGAAAGGTAATTTGGTCCTCTATAAAATTTCACTTCATCCCCAGCACTTTAGGTTTTTCTTCTTGTCTCAGTCGCTGGTCTAGGGATTCCCCTTCCTTGTCAAAGACACTTCCTATGGTTGGATCGCTAGATGTCCACTTTTTTAAATTCATTCCGGCTGCAGCAAATATACTTCGTGCCTCGTTGTACATGGTTCCTGCTGTTGACATATATTCAGCCCCTAGCAACACATCATCGACGTAAATTTCTTTCTTTAGTTCACGCACTGTGTTTGGGAACTTTCCTCTTACTGCATCTAGATTATGACGAATCGTTGCAGCTAAAAGAAAACTACTGGGCTTCGTGCCGAATGTAACTCTCTTTATCCTCCAGGTATCAACTGTCGAGAGCTCTGAGTCTTTGTTCGGTAGTTCCTTCCACCACAAGAAACGAACTGCGTCCCGGTCGTCTTCGTGGATGGCTCTTTGAAGAAAAGCTTTCTCCACGTCTGCAGCCATCACTATTTTGTGTTGCCTGAAATTTATCAATAGGGATGCGATGTCAGGGTTAAGGTTTGGTCCAGTCTCTAAGTTGTCATTCAACGACCGACCTGCCGTGCGACTCGCAGATGCATCAAACACGATTCCAATCTTGGTTGTCGCTCTGTCCTCTTTAATCACAGACTGATGTGGCATGTAGTAGACGAAGGTTTTCCTTTTTTGTCTTCTTTCGTGCTCACTTTCTCAGCTATACCTGATTCAACATACTCTCGTATTGCCTTATCGTATGCTTGAAGATTTTTGGGGTCTTTGTCTTTTTTCAGCGACCGACTGGTTCTCGTCCAACGTGACGTGTTCCTTCCAAGGAAGCATGACTTCATAACGTCCGTCCTGGAAAGCCATGGTGTCTTTGATGTACGTATATACTCCATCGTTGTCTTTTCTCTTGGTTGGAGCTATGTTGTCGATGATGCCTATTGACTCTAGCTCCCAAAACCTTTTTACTTCTTTGTTTATGTCTTCATTCGTTGTGGTTACCTTCAGCACCATCACTGTTGACGAATTCATTGGTTGGGCTTGAAATTGTGTTCTCCCATGTAACGTCCACCCTAAAACCATTTCCGCGGCCATTACTTTGTCTTGAAGCTTGTAGGAATCAGACTCGGTCATTGTGGTGGATGATGCTTCCTACATTTATTCAGGTCGCGTTGGCCCGGCCAGGAGCGGGAGCGGTGCGGACGTGCGTCCGCCCAGCTGCTGACTCTGCGTTCGATTTGGGGCGCGTGGAACTGATGACGCTGACCGGGCACCGTGATGATGATTGTGGCGCTGGTGATTACGATGACGATGGTGTCGCTACAAGTTTTTTTGTTCGTCCCGTAACGATCGCCCAATATTAATCTGCTCCGACAAGCAACGACGATGTTAATGGGGCCCTTGTCTTGTGATACTGCGTCAGGTCATCTGCCAATGTCAGTCCTAGAGCTTTCACTTCCTGAACTACTGTCTTCGGTAGTGATGGCAATGTGGCTTTAGAGATCGTGTCTATTTCTAGAGCCTCAATATTAATCTCTTCTTCGCACGGATGTCTCTTAATTTTCACCTTTAACACCCTCAATTCCATTTCTTTCTCGCCGCCACCGAACGAACCAACGGTTAGCCTCTCAATTCTTTTCTCCTGGCATCCTAGTTTTTGTAGCAAGCTTTGAAGAATGAAGGATCGTTGGCTCCCGGTGTCAAGCATTATTCTTGCGTAGCTGCCAGATTTCTGCCCTTCCGTCCAAGAGAGAGCAGATTGTAGCAAGATGCACCAAGAGATGTTTGTCTGTTGAGTGTGCATATTGCACGACTGGCTGGATGCAGCTTGGCTTGACTCTTCCTGGCCCTTAGGCATCGTTTCTGCATCGCTCCTTTCGTGGTCGTGTTTTCTGGGACAGCACATTGAAGTGGCGTGTCTTCCTTTGCAGGTCTTTCAGCGAACGTTGGCTTGGCAAATTCGCGCCGTATGGTTTGGTCTGGTGCATCGGAAGCATCGGTTTTCCCGTTGAAGCACAGCCTTCTTTTCGCTCAGCGTAATGGTCCGTCGGCAGTCTTCTGCATAATGTCCTTGTTTTTCACAGAATACGCACTTTTTGCTTGCGATACTCTGGAAACTTGACGTCCTGCACGTAGGTCTGACGTTCGTCCTGTGTGCGCGATGGTCTTCCTCTTGGTTGTTGCTTCGGTCGTCAAATTCTCCTTCTCTGCTGCTGATGTGAATTCGCAGAAAATCTAACAGTCTCTGGATTGTTTGAGCACTGGTGTCCGATGCAGATAGCGATGATCCCGTAATGTTTGTTTATTTGGTGGCTTCTTTCATCTTGAAGTCCACCAGCATATCCGAAGGCAAAGCTTTCTTGATCAATGTCAGTAGCATTGGCGCGTAGCTTTCCAGTTTTACTCCCAATAATTCGAGTCCTCGTTTGTTAAGCTGTACCTTGTTATAAAGCAGCTTGGCTCCCGTTAAGTCTTTCTTGCTCTTAACACCTTCGAGACTTGTAAGCTCCTTCATATAAACCACTCGCAAATTCTCCTCTTTGCCGAAGGCTTCCCGCAGCAGTTCTAAGGCGTGGTCATAGTTTTCTTCTGAGAACTGCAATCCTTCAACTAGTGACGCAGCTTCCGCTGTTAGCGATGCCAGCAAGTAATTGAATTTTCGCGTCTTTGACATGCGCTGTCTGTCGTGTATTGTCGTTTCGATTTGATTCCAAAACCGGGTTCAAAGCTTCCTCGTTCCGTCAAACTTGATCATTTCGAGCCTTGGCAGCTTCACTATGTCACTTGGTTCTGTGCGGTTAGTACCTTGCATGTCAATATTGGCATTATTTTCTTGAGCACGATGGGCTGTGCGAGAACTCAGCTCGTATTCCTCGAGTTTCAAGTCAATCTTGGATAAAGTCTCTACTATCTTCATTTCATATTCGAGCACTCTTTCGAACTTTGCTTCTGCATTTTCTACTTTCAAAACTTTCTATATTTGGCTGTCCACTTGCTTTAGAGCCTCCGAGATTCTTGTCACTTGGTTACGTAGCGTTACCAACGCGCTCCGATCTACCTGTGTCACAAGCTTCTGATCAACCTCATTAACAAGGGTGGTAGTCTGCCCTCGCAGCGCTTTGCGCTTCTTCACGAGTATGTCTCTGTTCATGTTTTTACGGAATACCGCACTGAGGACTCGCATATTCTTGTGATTCTCCGATGCTTCTCCACGGCCTTGATTCTTCCAGCGACGGTTGTCCGATCAACGTTAAATTCCGGCCAGCCCGTTGACGCTGAGGAGGCTGGCAGCGTCGATGACGTAGTCTTCCCCAAATCCTGGTCACGGCACCATTGAGACGAAGGAATCGCTGAGGCCGTGGTGATGTTGCGATGAACACATATTTATTCTAGAAAAGCATGATGATGACTAGAACAGGAACGTGCATTTGGTGACTTCTTCTTCACTTCTTCTTCTTCGCTTCTTCTCCTTGGTTTTCTACATCCAGGTCTTTTTTGCGCCCTTCTTTCATCCGTGGCACGAATTCACTTCATGCGGACGGTTTCTTTTACTTTCTTTTCCTCGGGTCGCATGAATGCCGCTCCAGACACCACCAACAGTGCCGTGTTCGCTACCCACAATCGCGAACAGTGGTTATCACACTCGAAATTGTACATCTTAACGGAAGAGTACGTGCACGGCTCTTCGTCTTAAGCGGATATTTTCGGAAGTGCCTCTAAGGAAAACCAAGCAAACGTCGTCACGCTGTTTGGCAAATTAGAGAATTCATCTTGACCGAGTTCGTTTTAACCAAAGTTCAATGTATTGCCATAATTTGATTTGCTTCAACGATAAATCAAACTAGATATATTGCTTTCTTCAAATACATTTACGTAGAGTTACACTCCTCAAGGCAATAATAGGAACTAGCTATCTGCCTGACCATTTTTATACAAATAGCTATCGGTTACTTCAAACACTGATCAGGGTGTTTTTTTTAGTAAACAAAAATTTGTGTGGCAGTGAAGTTTCTTTTTTTATTATAATTTGCCACCACAAATGAAAAAAAAAAAGTGAATAAATTTAAATCTCAGGATCATCATAACCATCGTTTTTACATTAGCTAGAAACAGCGTAGGAACAAGATGGTACGAGGATCAGAGAAACAATGCGCTGTGATCCTCCTATCGTTCTGTTCCTGAACTGCTTGCAACTCAGTCTCAGTTATGCACCAACTGGCCTGCCTACAATATCTGTTGCATTCTTTTTAGTTTCTTTTTAAAAATGCCTCTTCCAGTTTGAAAGATTTCTGCTCTTTTCAACAGCTCAGATATACTCTCCCACAGAAAGTTCTTAATTTATTATTGTCATGAAGGTAATAATATTCTGTATATGTTGCCTTGTCCTGCTTAACAATCAGTTTAAACTGGTCATTCTTCTCTTTACATGCCCAATAAACTCTCGCTCCAATTTTGAGCAAGGACGTTTTCCGAACTGGTATGGTTCATTGTATCCTCTAGGGTTACTCGCACTTTCACTGGTTTCGTGCTCGTACCGCAGAACAAGGTAATCATTATAATCATCAACAGCCAGCCTATCGAGGTTTACTGCATGACAGTGGCCTCTGCATTTTACCTCCACCCACTACTACATGCATTACCCGAGTCCTATACTTGCCACGAAATTTTTCTTTCTTTTCACCGTTTTAGCAGCCTTCTCCTTCTAGTGCCGTTACTTTGTATTCATTTCTGTGCTCTCATGGTCCACCGTTTGTCAATTCTTTTCGCAACATCTTCAGTCCAAGTAAACTACAAATTCCTATTTTACTACGATATCTCCTACCCGAGTTTATCCTTGAATAATGAGGCTCGTTCCTTGTCGCCAAGTTTACTTCTATCTATTCACATCATGGCTCGCGGCGGCGTGCTACGTTTGCTTCCCAGTTGAATAGCAAAGCTCCACGATTTGCTGCGTATGCCTGTAGCAGGTTGAGAGCATTTATTGTATTAATTTCTTTTAGGTATTGTGGTAGCCTACTTTTCATTAGGTGTGAGTGGTTCCTGAGTGCTGCCCTACCCAATCCAATAGTGCGCTGTAATTTTTTCTCGTCGTTCGAATCAGCTCTGACTAGCTTTCCAATGTGTAAATTCGTATACTTGTGCTAGTGTTTAGTTTTCAGCAGAAGGCGTTTACAGCGTACATATTTATAATTACTTTAAATGAGTGTCATAGGTTTATTTTGAATAACCACTGCGAAGTCCTCGAATTTTAGAGGTTAACTCATACAGTGCAATTGTTCTACTGAATGAATGAGCAAGACTATCTGATCTAAAAACGTCAACTTCTACGCCAATATTGTGCGTTTACTCATAAACCTGCATTTTGTAGGTCAGGCTTCTCAAATATGGTCTTCACACATGATGCGAACAACTTTGCAGAGATGGTTTCTTCCTGTCGTACCCCTTTTCTCGGGAAGATTTCATTTGCTTGTGAAAAATTATTGTGACCATGCCTTCTCCACGCATTTCTTTGACTCCTAAGTAGGTTACTTTATTTTTGGTTCTTTGTTGCTTGTCTAACTGTCCTGGTGTCTATTTAATCGAACGCTTTATCATCAACTCAAAATGGTGCTCATGGAGTTTTATTTTAAACAGCATATTTTTGTATTACTTAATCGAATGATATGTTCGCCACCTATTGTACAGTGTTAGCCTCGAAACTCAGAATTTTCACTGAGTTTTAAGAGTCTACGCGGTCACGTTAGAGGTTAACCTTGGTAAACAGCTTGCAATTAACGGACAGCAGGATGATCGGTCTGGTATCCTAAAGATTTTTGTTATCTTCCTCCTTGCGAGTTGTACCTCTTAATTTTTTCCGGTGACGGGTACTTTTATAGTACTTAAGCAGCATGAAGAAAGTTTAGTTAGCTTTTCCAGTACAATATATTCACCCTGTTTTAGAGGGTTCACGGTAATACCGTCCTCGCTTCCAGCCTTCTGTCTTCTGGTCATTGAGTCATTGAGTACATCATCTACTTCCGTTTTAGTTACAAGCCAGTCGTTGAAAGCTAAGTTGCCAGCATCAGTTCTTTACCTTGTTCCAACGTCCCGGATATATGGCGTTGTTAAGAATCCTTATGCTCATTTTGTTATTTTAAATTAATTATTTTATTTTTTTATCACTGCGATGTTGTACTCAACAATGTCGTTTGTTTTTGTGTAACAAAGAATTTCCGCTGCTCCGCTAATATTACTGATCCACCGAACACAAAAATGTCATGTTCTTACGTATTTCTATACGTTTTCTCGTTTTGTGGGTTAGTTTCCTGCCGAACAGGGGATGAGCCGTTGTTATCTTGTCTTTTAACGTATAAACCTGTGCTCTTCCTAATCGGTTAAGAGCAGTACATTATTCCGAAGGGTTATTGTAAAATCTTGCGTGATGGATCTGCCTGACTACATGGTGGGTTTCGTAGTGTCGGAATCTCGGAGATCCGCCATCTTCCCTTTCTCTCTCGGCTCACCGCGGGGGCGAGAGAAGCGAAGTCCTTCTCTCGCCCTACGGCCACGCATTCCCCTTCGCGGGAGGATGGTGCCGGTGGTGCTGCGGAACCCCTCACGTGACAGGTTTTGCAGGAAAGTCTGGGCTTCCTGGTCTGGAGCCGACGAAAAAGAAGAGCCCCTTTTGCATACCAGCCATTATCTGGAGCGGCCGTAAATACGTCCTGCTCCTTTTTGACCTTCCTTTGTCTACCCTCACTCCTGTTTCTTCCGTCCTGGCTAAGGTGGTCTTGGTGGTCGAGAGCAACGCGCCCGAAGTCTCTTATTGCAGTGCAATAAAAGTCGGAGTCGGCAAATTCCGTGAACTGTGTTCCTTGCACTTCGCTGCCGCTACGCCAAGTGTGCGAGCCGTGGCGGCGTTCAGTGGAGCTAGCATTGCGGCCGAATCTCGAGATCGAGTTAGGCCGCCGTCAGAACACTGGTTCCCGCAGTAGGTTTTTCTTTTTTGTCTTTTTTTTGTATTACAATATTTTCTACCTATCCAGTATATGGTCACATTTGCGAATTTCGTCTAGCACCTCAACGTGGTGCACAATACCCCAAATTTCACACAAAATGAAGCCAGAAAACAGCGCATCAAAGACGAACACAGAGAATGGGAAACACAAACAAGGCACAGAGTTTGTGCCAGCGCCTAGTTTGTGTTTCCCTTCTCTGTCCTCGGCTTTGATGCCCTGTTTTCAACCTGAATATTAACCAACTAGCCCAGGTTGCTGCACTCGTAAAATGAAGGCAATTTTTTTCACCTTTGGGACTTTTTCCTGTACATTTCCCATTCTTTTGTTTGCAGAACAACGCGCATTTTTTGCTGGAACTTCAACCAGTGTATCTGATAAATATTTGCCAGCACCTATTTCAAATTTTTACAAAGACCTTTCTTCTACTTTTTTTCCTCAACTTTTCGTTTGTGCCCCATCAGAATTGTGAATGGATTGTTCCGTTACTCTTTGCTCACTCGACGGCATTGTAGAAAGTATGTTCTCCGCTCGTCGTACTTGCTGTTACACCGTCGGCTTGTATTTTTCTTAACATAAACTGCTTGTTCAACATATTGAGAACGACTTCGAATATATTGGTATTATTGAACAACATTTGGATGTTGTACGCTCTGTCTCGGTAGAATAAAAAGCCAATTCACAGTGTTTTTTTTTCTTTGGGCACTGGGTAGCTAACGATAGACCCGCTACTCAAGCTGATGAAGCCTTCGCTTGGACAATTACCCCTACTAAGCCCTATAATATCCAACCTGTTGTTTAAAAGCTCCTCTAATGGTAGTGCTCTGCTTCTCTCATTATAAAGGTTTAGCGCGTTTAACTTTAGCAAGTTCACGTTTTAGAGGTGACCTGTCGGGATAATAGGATTGTTCGAAACCCCTGCTAAGAATCTTATTGACGACAGTGTGGTCAGGTGCTCTATAGCTGCTGGTGCACGAAGGCCGATGCTTGCGTTGCTCAATCATTGAAGGTGGCCGCCCAGGTACAGCTGTACCGGGGCAGCCAGGTCCTCCTGTGGCGACCTAGGGGTGTTTGCGTCCACAGAGCCTATTTATTCCTGTTACGCCTGCTTAATATAGTTCCCTTCCTGCCTATCAGGCCCGTTAAAAGCGCAGATGACGCTTTTCGCTGTTGTCTATCTGGGTACTTTTATGTTGTTCCACGAAGCATTGCTGTTGGTTTGAGCGTATTGCCATTAGGGTCGCACATTCTCACAGAGCTGGGACAAATTGAACGATTTATCTTAGGCACGCCAGCAGTGCTTACGGAATGGCTTCGAAGGAACCCGTATTTTTGCTGCTTGTTTTCGTTGCTGCATTCTTCGTCGCCGCGATATTGGTTTCCCTTGTGGATCCCGAACTGATATATACGCCTCTATTCATGCCTTGCCCGGATCGTCTGTACCACTACTGCGCGCCGCCAGTGGACGAAACGGCTACTGCACACGCAGTCTACGCATCACCAGCCCAATCGACGAACTCCACGCCCCCTGCTTAACTTAAAACTCCAGCTCAGCAAATGGAACTTCAGTGGCCACGGGAACAGTGTTTAGGGCATGGCTCCCTAAACGGCCCGGTTTTCTGCTGCAGGTGTGTAACCATTATTCCCTACATCATAAAAAACTGATAGCATGTGTTTGCTGTCGTTCCCGTGGCCACGGACATTGCGTAACATTATATGCGTAATCAGAATCATTGCAGAATATTCACGGCGAGCCAACAACAGTTATTGTTGAATAGTTGAAAGGCCTGCACGCACGTGGTCTGTCACATTCCAAGTTTCAGGAGGACCTTGCTGCCGACGTAAAGGAAATTACCGCTTGTCGGATAATCATTGAAGGTGAAAAGGCTACTGTAAACAACCGACCTGATGCACTAAAAAAATTGAACACTTCGGTCACGAGCTTTCACGTATGAAAGCCTCTGTCGAACAACTTGCAACTGAGAATACCATTATAACCGCACGCTTGGACGAACTCGGTTCATGAACCAACTGAATTAAAGCTACTTACAGAACTGACACAAGTTGTTGATTCATTTCCTACAGGTTCCAGTGAACGCACTCACCGTCTAGGTACATACTCAAAAGAAAAATTCCCTCCAATATTACCTAAAGTTTTCAACTACAAAGGTAAAGAGAAAACCATGTAATTTCGTACCCAGCGAAGAATTAACCATATTACTGTGAGCGAATATTTTTTTCTCACTAGCTATCATGACAGCAAAAAATTACTAAACTTCGGGAAAAGTGTAACTGAATCACCCAAATTTAAACTATGGCGTAACAAACTCTTCATCAACAAAGAAATGTTTCATATACGACGCAACCACCGATGGTGTACAACAGGTTGCCCAGCGCGAGGAACCTGTATACCAGAGCACAGAGCCTCCCCAGCCGATGACTAGCTGGGAAAGCGCGTTGCGAAGTGGCAAGTATTGCAATCAGCTTCCTCATACGAAGTATTTGTTCTCTTTGCAATTGTACAAACTGTGCTAAACAAACGTCATAGGGTATCATCTGATATCGACTCGTGCTAATCTGATATCGTGGCAATAACTGAAATCGGGCTTCACGAGCATGTAAGTGACCACCAAATGTTTTAAACGTCATCCCAGTTCAATATATACCGTTGCGACAGGACTGCGGGCCAAGGAGGCGTAGTCCTGTTAGCCCTTTCCAAAAACATCTGGTCCTCACAAAAACACGTTCGCGGTGATATGGAAAACATGTGTTTCCTTAACTCTCAGTAATCATTCAACAATTCCTCGCGTCTGCTACCGCCATTCGTTCTGCTCGCATGTTTTTGTTAATGAGTTGCACGACACACTTGATCTGGTTTACACTTGTTTTCCTACTTCCAAGGAAATCCTAATGGGTTGTTTTATTTTCTAAATATGATGGAGAACACCCACCAGTCATATGTGTGACCAGTATCAACGCTCGCAAATTACCTTATTAGCTTTTCTACATATTTTCATTATCTGAATTAGTAACAGAGCCTACGAGACGCACATCTAACGTACGAATATTTCAGACTTAATTTTAGGAAGCAGGCCGGGCTTCATTTCGTCGATTTCACAGCTCCCTCATGTAAGTTTTCATTGCTTGAGATCGTTTTGCCCAACTGTAGCCAGAGCGAAAGCGAGCATACCCAGGAAAACAATTCAAGACTACGAGAAATCTAACTTTGTGGCTATAAATAAAGAATTATCATCATTCATTCGCCCTATTTTTCTTGACTTTGGTAATGGATCAGCGGATAAAACTGGAACATTTTTGCAAGGAAACTTTGCGAGCTATTTGACAAGTTCATTCCAAGCCGAACCCTCAGCTGCAAAGTACATGCGCAATGGTATAACACTCCTTTAAATCCCTTCTCTAAAACAAACTTACGTATCGTCGTGCAAAACTTGTCCCTAGGAAAGCACGCTGGACAGCTTGCAACTTGGTCTCATAAACCTACGTATCGGCACTCAAGGCTGCAAAAAATAGCTTCTTAACTAGTGTGCTACCTTGCATGCTTTCAACAAATACTAGAAAACATTGGCGCGTAATTGACCACCCAAACGAACAATTTCATAACGCATTTGACTCAATTAGAAACGCTGTTCCTGCCAGAGAATGGGCCCCTATCCCAAATGACACCTTTATAGGCATTTTTTCCTGAACTTCTGACTTCGATCTTCCTATCACGCATCTATATGATTACGTCATATTACCTCTCTTGATCGTTGATGTACCTGGTAATATTAAACTCATTCAAACTTTTCCTAATCACACCTCACTTTGTTTTATGATATGAAGACGAAAATCCTAAAATACCAGTGCGTTAATTTCAGTAATATTAAGAAGAATTTTTAATAATCTACACTCGTCTTCACTACCGTCTATGTGGAAGATTGGTAAGATAGTAGCCATCTATAAATCAGCTGCCAATACTAACCTTAAGAAATACAGACGTATTTCGCTGACAAGTGTGCGGTGGAAAATATTACAAAACGTTCTTTTTACAAACCTACAGTCAACATGGTTTTCGGCTCATACATGGTTCGACCCAGCTCATACAATTCACGCAAACGGCGTTGCATTTTCCATCGTTCTTCGTATGTTGACTGTAATTTTTCGATTTTTCGATAGCCCTCGACAAATTGTATCATAAATTACCTTCAGAAGCTTCAGGAACTAAATATTCACCCCAATATGTTGAAGCAGATTGAATGTTTCCTAACTAACCGATTACAGTTCGTTTCAGCCAGCGGTCACACCTCTCTACTCCGGCAGGTTCAATAGGAATACCACAAGAATCGTTTCTTGGACCCATCTTACTTCTAGTCTACATTGTTGGCCAACCTATCCTTGTAAATTCTAACGTACACCTTTTTGCCTTTGACTGCGTAATATTTCGTCAAGTACTGCCTGAATATGACAATACCACTCTCCAATCAGACCTCCATGTTGTCGCTAACTGGCGTACTTCGTGGCGAATGTATCTAAATAATAACAACTGCAAAACTATGCGAATTACCCACATTAATGCGATACATTTTGTTGCTATCAAACCGACACTGCATTAAAGCTGTATAGAAGTATAAGCATTTATTTCTCCACATAACAAGGAACCTGACCTGGTGTCTTCATATTCTAAACATACAAAACAATGCTAACCGCATGCTATGTTACTTACGACAAATCTTCTCTAACGCACCGTAGAGCCTAAAATACTGATGTTCAATACAATATTTCAACCTTCTTGGTATACAGTACGAGTGTTTGGCACCCTCACCACGCTAATATTATTAACGCACTTCAAGTGGTACTGAATAACTGTGTTTGTTTTAGGCTATCTAATTATAAACGAAGGGTATGTATAAGTGTCAGGCACTCAAATATGAGGCTTCCATCCTTATCATCTCGCGGAAGTTCTTCTCACTTAACTTCATTGCATAAGCTTTATCCCCATGTTGCTATTGACGATAAGCTATTCTCCCGGCCTGTGTATCTTTCTTCTCGGTACGTTAATCGTCCAAAAGTGGGTGTTGAGCAAAGCAACACGTAGAAGTTTTATCAGTCTTTTGTTTCCGCTTACAACTCGCGACTTACATCTCACCACCTTACCGAAAAACCTCTTACTATTCCCTATAAACTTCTGTTTCGCGATTGCGTAGCACAGCTTGTATAATTAGAAGCAACATCAAGTTTTTGTCATTAACAGTTTCACTGCATTTGTATTTTGCATTTTTTTACTTGTAACCCATCCCATCTGTAATGCCTCCGGGCCTTAGGGGAGAAGAAGTAATGAATATATGAATAAAAAAAATAGGAGTGGCTGGGGTAGTTGTCCGCGAAACAGATAAGCATGTATGTTTTACTTTTAAAAGGTAATCGCTTATCAGCGCTGGTAGAATAAACAGCTATCCAGAAACAAAACATTTCGAAGCGCGCTAAGAAACAGCAACAGAATTTTAATTTTTTTTAATACTGGCTGAGGCTGGAAAACACACAATAAATGTTGCTGCCTCGGAGGATTAACCTAAATGTGGAAAATATGAATAATCAAGCGCTGGCAAGACTCAACTTCCGCAAGGGTCACTTATACTCATGCGGGGTGGGATGCAAGCCTCTCCGTCGCGCGTTCTAATACGCACAGTTTACGCGTTGCTCGCGAGCACGCACGCAATCCCTTCTGTTCACGACTACTGATTCAGTCGACTAGCCCTGCAAACTTAAATTGGTTCCGCCCCGCCAAAGTGTAAGTCACGTTTGCGATGTCGTGCAGCACTTGCCTTTGTTTCATTATTTTCTTGCTCGTGTCGTATAATCACCAAACAAAGCTTTGTTCAAAGCGTGTCTGTCATCAGTGTCGCCTCATCCAACAAATAATGTTCGGAAGGTGTTCGTAAAGGGGCTTCGAACCGCGTTATGCACGGATACTTACGTTATCGTCCAGTGCCGCAAAGCTATTATAATGGTTCTCCTCTAACAAACATAGAGCTGCATAAATGCCCTAGACAAAAATGTCTTTCCTTGGTAGGACATAAATTAGTGAATGAACATGTACTGTGCTTCAGTTGCCCCTATATACAGTAGAAAAACCGTTTATCTGCCCTAGCCAGGATCATATATATAATTGGTGTAATTTATAGCCCGAAAAACTCCCAAAACAGTGAACTTGTCAAGCGGGCGGAATGCATGTTATTTCCTTGCTTTGTGATTGAGTACAGCCACTGAATATAGAATAGAACCCTGGTGTATTGCTCATAAAACGACCGTAAATGCCGCGACAGCCGCATGCAGCTTCGTAGGCGATGCCATACGTATAGAACGACAGATGCTATTGTTACAGCAATCACACGCAGACAGCGCAGTCGTGCCGTTTAAGCTAATATTTTCAAGGGCGATAGTATTTTCAGGGCTCATCACGCAAATTATTTTTGTGCCTGGATCCCTTTATTTAGCTCTCCAGGGAAGATCGAAAAATTCAGACCAAGACGTATATAGACGGATTCGCCAGCGTTTGCCGTTCTCTGCCAACTTTGTGCGTTTACCGGAAACCTATTCCTTAAAGCTTCATATTTGCCTTCTTTTAGCATGGTTTTAGCAAACGTTGGTGGCGGTGCCGACTTGTGTTTTGATGTTTTCCGCGATTAGAATTACTCCGATGAAGAGCTCGCGACCCGGACCCTGCTACGTTATTCCAGGATGCAGTCTGAGTACAAGAACTAATTTGCTTTCGCAAATCAGAACGTTCTATTTCTCGACAGTTGAAGGGAGAAAGAGGTTTTGTTGTGGCCATTTTATGAAATGCAAATGAAGCCTAACGCATAGTCACAGGGAGGGGACAAAACACTGCCAAAACACACAGTCAAGAACAAAACACAGTAAAATACTGAAAGGGAACAAAGCAAGGGAACAATAAACCGCAAGGGAACAAAACTATCAACCGAAATACTGTAATAGCACACATTCATGAGCAGAATTGGGGGACGCACGATTTTAAAAACCATATCCATAGCTAATTCAAAAATTTACACACCCGAGCACTCCATGACATTGTTCGGTAGTTTATTCTATATTTCAATGACATCTGGAAACAAACGAATACCGATACACGTCAGTACACGTATAAACAGTACAAATTGCTCTGCTGTGATTTTTGATTGAACCATGTTTTGGAGGCGCTTTGGCATAGTGTTTGTTATCTAGTTTTATTGTTACATAAAATATCTGGAAAAAAACATTTCAGCCGTTGCTTTGCTCTTCGGCTTTCCAGAAGTTGCAACCCGCACTGCTGAAGCGTATCTGTAACTAAGTCTGTGCGGCGATACCTAGAACCTATAAAACATGCCGCGATTCGCGTTATTTTTTCTACGTTCTTTTTAAATACTTTTGGTGTAGGCTCCAGACAACATTTGCATATTTTAAAACGGGCCGTATAAAATTCTTGTAGGCAATTAACTTTTCATTAGTCGCGTTTGGTAGCTTCCGCCTAAGAAAGCAGAGCATTATATATGCTTTGGAGTAGGTATTGTAACATGAATATGCCAGTGGAGATTATACGGCACCGTCACCCCCAATTACAGAAACTCTGTACCTCGGTCAAGGCATATTCCACTATATTATGTTCAAATGTTTGAACATCCGGCTTTCTTGTTTACATGATTATTTGTTTTTTATTCCCATGCCCCACCGTTGGCACAATAAATTTATTGCTTGCAGCATTTCTAGATCAATCTGATCGTTGGGGCATAGTAGACGAGAATAAATGAAACAATCGTCCGCGAAAAGTTTAGTCTTTACGGGTGGGTTGACAATGGCAGGGATATCAGGAGGCGGTATTTTAGCCTTCAACCCGGCGTCCAGTGTAATTGTGACTCTCGCGCCAAATTCTCCCCTGGTGAGCCTGGGGAAACATTACTGCGTTGTTATTGCCCTAGCAACGCCACCGCCATGTTGGCCTTGAAGGCGTTATTATGGTCATAGCAACAATGCGAGGGCACGCTACATGAGTAGGGGAGGGGTAATGCTCTCTCCTCTCATGCAGATGGATTCCTTCCCCCCTGCTCGTACCCCCCCATTACCACCCGGCAACCGCCGCTGCCGCCCTGCTGCCTCCACCGGCAAGCCCCGCTCTAACGGCACGAAGCCATACCGCTTGAGCAGTAACGACAACAGATATAATATCACCTGAACACTTTATTTACGTTACCTGCGCGAACAAGACGTGTGGCGAGAAACACCAATGCCCAGTACAACACAGACAAGTTTGTCTGTCATCAAGCACAGCACACGCACGGCTGAAGTCCTACATTTCAGCTCAACTTCACGTGGGGCATACGGACGAACTTCTCACCTTTTGCTAACAGCCCAAAGACTTCCCGTTACGATTCATCCTTGTGTTCTTGGAGTCCTTTCTGCAGCACCGTAATGTCCGAGTTAGCCCACACGAGAAATAGCCCACTTCAAAAGACCCACGTCGGCTTCCGTACCTCGCATGGCCTCGCCGTGCGGAAGCAGCAACTGCGGTGACCTTTTTCGCGCATGCGCGCCTTCAGTGGCGCCAGAGAAAAGCGGAAAGAAAAAAAATGAGAGGAGGAGTGTTTCCCAACGCCACTCTGCCTCTTCACGGCATGCGCCTATTCTTGAGCTTTAGGTCTCTGCTAGTAGTATACTGTGGGGGTTTCGGGTAATATATGACTCGTTTAAAGTGCCTTCTTGTATTTAATATTGTCTGCGAACATGACAATAATTAGCTCGTGCGACAACAGAAACTAGTCCTTCTTAAGTAGTACTCTTAGACACCCATCTTTGACAAAGAAGAGTTATTCGAACTCGGGGAGTGTTTTGGCTTTAATGGCGAAAAGCTAACAGAGTTTGTGGTCGCCGAGCCGACCAGGTGGCACGAGGAAGCACCCCTATAGTTAGAAACCTGAAACGGATATCCTACTGGAAAGAGGCGCGAGCAGAAATTCAAAATTTAAGATTGCTTCACCGTCTACAGCTTGCTAAATTGAGGCGACGCGAAAACAGCAAGTCAATCTAAAGATGGCAGAAAAAGCTTTGATCAAGTACAAGCTTTCCCACTACCGTGCTCTGGTTCACACCAACTTCCGCCAGTCTTGAAGAGGCCGACTAACATTGGGAACGATGTAACTGCGTTTATCAGGTGGCCCCACATTCACATGATAAAATACCTTCACTTTCTAAAGGAAATTCACGCGATAAAGGAACATCTAGGGTGGGTTTATTTCCTTTTTAACTTTCTTCTAGTCCTCATATTCACTAGTCCGATTGAATACTGACATGCTTATACAAGTTGTGGCGTGGGTGTGACTTGGACGGTCCACCGCACGCGGCGACCGTGTATACGGGCCGGCGTGAGGGGCAGACAACACAAATGCAACCGTCCAACACAAGCAATGGCGGGGTTTATTCCTCGAACCCCCGGTCCCCCTGCTTCTTGCTCCGATGGCGGCGGCCGGAGCCGTTCGGCTCGAGATGGCCGCGCCCGCTTGCTGCTTCGCCTGCTGCTTCGCCGGCGAAAAGGGAAGAGGAAATTACCTGGCCGGCGATCGTGTCGCTGTCCCGGGCTAGACTGTCTCCGGTGCGCGCGCCGTCCTTCTTCCCGCCCGGCCGTACGGCTCGTGACGTCACCGCGTTCTCCCCGCGCTCCATTGGGCCCGCTGGACTCACGTGGTGCGTGACGTGGTGGAGACGACGTCGCCTCCGTGCGAGGAGCGATCGCCCCTACCTGACCCGCGCCGGTGAGAGCGGGTTCCCGCCACTACCCTTTCCACACTCCTCCTCCCTTAAGACTGCCACCACCCCGGTTTCAAGATGGTGTCCGACTCCAAGATGGCTAGCGTTCTAACCACCTTAGGCTAAGCGGTTTCGCCTACCTTTTATTCCGCCTCCAGCTCCTCCAAGAGCTTCTGGAGGCGGACTGCGTGCTCGTCGTGCTCCCCACACTCCAGGTCCAGCATGTCTGGTTCCCCCTCGCTGGAGGCGTTTGCCTCCTCATGCTGGGCAGGGGCCGGCTGCAGGACGGCCGCCTCGCAAGATGGCGACCCCTCCCACAGCCTCAGTGCCTCGGGGTTAGGCCTGGCCGGAGGGGCCACCGGTGAACGGCCCCGTCGGCCCGCTGGCACGCCTCCCTCCTGGATGGGCCCGCCCGGTCCGGCCGCGTCGCTGCTGCCCGCCGGTGGGGCCAAAATGGCGGCCCGGTACGCGGGGTCCCGCAGCATCCGGGCCCGCACGGCCGCCACGCTGGTACCGTCGTCTCCGTGGTCCAGGTCCGGCCCGTGCCCCGTGAGGGCCCGGTGCTTCGCCTCCGACACCAGCAGCACGCCGCAGTCGGGGCAGTAAGTGGCCAGCGGGTCCGAAGCCACGACGCCGTCGGGGAAGCGGGCCAGGTAGTCCCGCGGCGTGTGGCCCCGGAAGACCCCGGGGACGAGCTCCAGGGGCAGGCTCGGCTCGATCCGCAGCTGGGCCTTCCAGGGAGCCGAGCTGCAGTAGCCACGTGGGGGGCGATTTCCCCCCTGGACCACCCACGTGGCCACGCTGCGCTTTTTGCGGGGCTCCCTGCTGCCCCCCGGGGCCGGCTGGTGTCGAGCGGCTGGCACCGGGCCGCGGAAGTTGTGGTCCCGCAGCGGCTCGACAGGTGGTTGCTGCGCGGGGCACGTGGAGGGTGATGGGCCGCCGCGGCTCGCCCAGTTAGGCCGCGGCGCGCACGACGGCGCCCCTGGTCGTGCCGCTTCGGCCGCACGTGGCACCACGCCGTCGTATGTGGCCGTTGGGGCGCCTCCGCCGCGGCCGGGCCTCTCCATCCGCTCGTCCCACGGCCGGCAGCGCGCGTCCCGGCGATGCTGGCCGAAGTTGAACCGGGTCCTTCTCCGGGGCCCCCGTCCGCCCGTGCTGCCGCTGCTGCTGCTGGGTGGTGGTGGCGGTGGGCAGTTCTCCATGTCGGTTCGGTAGCCGCTGTGAGACTGGTCCCGCAGGTTGCGTGCCGGCCGCTTCTCGCCTTGCTTGGGACGTGTTCGCCGCCAGGGGGTCCCTTGGCCCGCGATTGGGCGGCTGACGTTGCAGGCTCCTCCCTTTTTCCCCAGCCGCCCGCATGCCGCTCGACCGCCGCGGGCGATTTCGCCGTCCCTGTCGGGTGTTGTAGCGATGAGAGCCTGCCGCGTTCGCGGGGGGCGCTTTCGCCGGGTTCTGCTCCTGCGCTTCCTCGGTGCTGCCTGCCGTTTCTTCCCTGTGGAAGTACGGCTTGAGCTCCCCCACATGAATCGGCCGAGTGATACGACCGGTTTCGGCCTCTCGAAGCACGTAATTAAGCTGCGAGACTTTCTTTGCCACGACGAATGGTCCGACCCACTTAGGCGCAAGACTGGCCGCGAAGCCTGCGTTTGCGTCGCTGAGTGCGTGGTTCCGTCTCAGCACTGTGTCGCCCGTTTGGTACTCCACGTTTCGGTGGGAGCGGTCATAGGTAGCCTTTTGCACTGCCCGAGCCTTCTCCCTGTTTTGGTTTGCGGTTGTGATGGCGGTTGCCAATCGTTCCCGCAGGCGCCGTGCGTACTCGGTGACTGCCGTCTGCGCTTCCCCGTTGTCGAGCCGTTTGGCCAACACTGTGTCCGTAGGCGTCGGTAGCTCTCGCCCGAACGTGAGGAAGGCTGGTGTGAAGCCAGTTGAGCGGTTCTCGCTGGTGCGTAGCGCGAAGGAGATGGCGTTGAGATGTTCGTCCCAATCGCGGTGGGTGCGCGCGTAAGCACCGAGGAGTGGCTTCACATCCCGGTTGCGGCGTTCGGTTACGTTGGCCTGGGGGTGGTAGCATGAAGTGGTTTGCTGCGCGACCCCCATAACGGCGCACGAGTCCCGAAAGACTTTCGACGTGAAGTACGTGGCGTTGTCGGTAATCAGCCGTTTCGGGAATCCGTACCGACAAAACACCTCGGACAGCTTTTGCAGGATTTCCTGCGCCGTCGCTTTGCGCAGCGGGTAGATTTCTGCGATTCCGCTGAAGTGGCATGTCACCACGAGCACGTACTTGAACCCCCGTTTGCTGCGCGGCAGCGGGCCCATCAGATCGCACGCTAGGATTTCCCACGGCTTCGTGCTTACTATGGGGTGCAGCAGGCCCGGCGGTTTGCCTCCCCTCGGCTTGCGCTCCTGGCAGACGTGGCACGTACGTACATACTTGCACACCTGGGCTTTCATGCCCGGCCAGGTAGCGTGCCGACAAAGCTTTTGCATGTCTTTGGTGCGCTACCGTGACCGTCTGCGTCGTGATAGTGCTGCAGCGCGGCCCGTCGGAGCCTGCGAGGAATTACGGCCTTAAAACACTCGTCTGAGTCGTCTTTTGCTGGCACATATTTCAACAGCACTCCATCGCTATCCCGCAGGAAACTGTCCAGCTCACCTGCGACCATACCGGGTGCGCTCGGGCTTGTCCCGTCGGCGCTGTGGGGTTCTGAGTCTTTGCTGAGGCCCGCGGCTGCTTTCCGGCAAAAGTCGTCCTCTCTCTGGGCCCGCAGCAGCTCCGTCCGGCTGAATGCTACCTCTAGGGGGGGGCCTTGTTCCCACCATGTGCGCCTGCTCCACGCTTTCGGGTCGCGTATGCTCCCGCGCTTCGCTGCGCTTTTCTCTCGTTGACAGGGGTCGCTGACCCTCGGCCTCCTCCTCGGCCTCCCCCGCCGGCTGCTCGTCGTGTACTGGTGCCCGTGACAACGCGTCGGCTACCACGTTTGTGGCCCCTTTGCGGTATCGCACCTCGTATTCGAAGCGCTGTAGGGTCAGGGCCCACCGCGCGAGCCTTCTGCTCGGCTCCCGGAGGCGAGACAGCCACGTGAGTGCCATGTGGTCGGTTTCGACCGTAAATTTGGTCCCCTCTACGTACATCTCAAACTTCCGCAGTGCGTAGATGATGGCCAGGCACTCTTTCTCGGTCACCGAGTAGTTTCTCTCAGCGGGCGTTAGTGCGCGGCTGGCGAACGCCACCGGTCGCAGCTGCTCTCCCTCCGTTTGGAGGAGCACGGCTCGTATGCCGAGGTCACTTGCGTCCGTCTGTATCACGAAGGGCTTGTTGACGTCCGGCAGCTTTAGCGATGCCGTGTCGGCAATGCTTTGTGATAGCCGCCGGAAACTGCGCTCCTGCGCTTCTCCCCACTCCCAGGGAGCGTTCTTCCTGATTAGTTTTGTCAGGGGCTCTTGCAGGCGTACGCAGGCCGGAATAAACTGACGGTAGTACCCTACCATTCCGAGGAATCGGCGTACCCCGCTCACGTCCTTCGGCGCGGGGAATTCCTGGATTGCCTGTAACTTCCCTGGGTCCGGGGACACTTGCCCACGCTCGACCTTGTACCCGAGCAAACTCACTTGAGAACTGCAGATTTGGGCCTTGGATGGGTTCAGTGTGATTCCCGCCGCCTTCAATTTCCCCAAAACGTCCCTCAAGTGGCTGAGGTGCTCCTCGAAGGTGCGGGAGTACACGACGATGTCGTCCAGGTAGGCGAGTGCGTGTTGCCACTTGGCATCTCCAAGCACCCGATCGATCAGCCGCTGGAATGGGCTCGGGCTTCCGCACAGACCGAAAGGCATGCGGACGAACTCATACAGCCCCCGGTGGCACGTGAATGCAGTTTTGCAGTCGTCGCCCTGTCGCATCTCGACCTGCAGGTATCCCTTGCTGGCGTCCAAGATGGAGAAGTAGCCCGCACCCCTGAGGTTTGAGACGATTTCGTCCACGTTCGGGAAGGGGTACGCGTCTTTCTGGGTGACTGCATTCAGCCTCCTGTAGTCCACGCACAAGCGCCAACTACCGTCTTTTTTGCGCACCAGCACCACCGGGAATCCCCACGGGCTCGTTGAACGGCGAATGATTCCCTCTTTCAGCAACTCATCCAACGCGGCGTCAGTTGCCTGCCGCTTAGCGGGGCTTACTGGGCGGGGATTGCATTTCCAAGGCTGGGCCTCCCCTGTGTCGATACCGTGCTGTACCAGGTTGGTACAGCCGGGCCGCTCGGTGAACATCTCCTTGAACTCACCCAGCAGTGACAGGACGCGATCTTGCTCGGGGGTGGACAGCTCGCAAGCGTTTGCTAGGAGCGCGCGTAATTCCGCGATCCGTTCCTCCCGAGAACGCTCCTCCGCCGCCGCTACAAGCGGCCGCCCCGCGGGTGGTTCTCGTCCGGGCGCATTTACCGGTGTGCCGCCAGCGCGGCGCTCCGGCGCGGCGCGTGTCGGCTCCACCACCGCCGGTGGCTCGGCGAACGGCACGAGTGACATAAGCGGGGGTTCCCGATAGCCTCCCATGCCGATGTCGACCGCGATGCCGGTTTTGGACATGAAGTTTCTGCCCAAGATGACTGGGACCGTTAGCCCTGGCAAGTGCACGAAGCGCATTCGCCGCTTCTGCCGATTCCACCGAACGGTGATGCGCACGTCGCCGCCCGATCGCGCCTCCCCGCACGCGAGCTGGAGGGGCTTCCCTCGGTCGCGTAACCGAACGCCGCTTCGCCTGAGGTGGTGGACGACTTCGTCCCCTATGAGCGAGGTGCTCGCGCCCGTGTCCAAGAGCGCTTTAAAGTCCTGCCCCGCGATTGCGAGGTCGATGAATGGCGCGGGCGAATCCGGCGGAATTCCGACCCGAAAGGCTGTCGGCGCTGTGATGACGTCTGCATTAGCTGGTGCCTTCGCCGGTGCCTTCACCGGCGGCCCGCTCCGTTTCCCTGACCCGACGGGCAAAGGCGAGCTATGTGACCCAGTTGGCCACAGCCGTAACACCGTATTTCACGGCGTGGTGCCCGATGCTGGGCCGGCGCTCGGCGGCCGTTGGGCCCCGCGCCGTCGTCGTTTGGTGCGGTGGTCGGCGGTGCCGGTAGTTGCCGGAGCGGTCCGTTTGAACCGCCGATCGGCGCTCTCGAGAAGTCCGGGCTTCCCGACTCCGCGCTCCGCGGCCCGGATAGGTACGGATGCAGCGCTCGGTCTGAAAGTGAGAGCCGCGTTTGCTGCTCCCGAATATCCCGATCCGCCTGCCCGAGGAGCGCGCCTCCGTTCCAGGCGCAACTAGGTTCGAGCGACTCTCCTGGTGGCGGTGGTGGCCGATACGCGCGAGACGCCGCGATTGCGGCTTGCAACTTGCGCGCTTCTGTGGCCAGCTCATTGAGGTTGCGGCAGCTGCAGCCGCGCAGGTATAAAGCGAAGGTGGGGTGGCTCTGCCTCACGACGCGCTCGACCCGCTCCGCGTTCGAGGCTTCCGGGTCGGCGTACTCGTATAGTTCCTGCATTGCTCGGACATACTCGAGCAGCGGTTCATCGGGCGCTTGCGTACGCACTTCGAGCTCCCGGCGCATCCGCGGTTGGTAGTCGTACGGCAGGAATTCTTCGCGGAACGCCGCCTGAAATTCATCCCACGTGGCCGCTGTGCAGCCGACGAGTCTGTGCCACCGCGCAGCGTCCCCCACCAAGGCCGCGGGCAGAATTCTGCTCAGGGCGTCGCTGTCGCTGCAGCCGGTCGCCTGTCGGTAGCGATTCAGCGCCACCAAGAACGCGTTTGCGCTCGTTTGGTCACTGCCGCCGCTGTACGTCGGAACCGGCATATTGACGCGGGGGCCGGGCGGCCGTACCGCCTGCAGGGCCTGCTGAATCGCGCTGGCGAGTGCCGTTGCGACACCGGCCGTGTTTGCTGGCCCTTCCGTGCGCCCACTTACCATTTGCGGGGGCGACTGGATCAGCATGTCCGGCGCGGCGTCGTTCGTCCACGGCACCGTGGGGTCTGTCGGGCGCGCCGCCCGTGCAGCTTGGTAGGGCACCGTGCCGATCGGCACGGGGTGCTCGCTGCGTTTGGGGAATGGCGCGCGGGGGAAGGCGTTTGCCTCGTACGCGAAGGGCGAGCGCCCGGTGCCGGTCGGCGCCAGTTGCTCACCGTGCCCGCGAAAATGCGCGGGGGCCGACTGTGCGCGCTCCGCGCTCATGACTCGGCCGTAGGGGGGGGGTGCTCCCGACTCACGTATGCGTTCGCTGGTGGCGTGAGGAACGTCGGCCGGTGAGGGGTCTCCGCGGCTTGACCGGCGAGCATCATCAGGTCGCACCACTCGCTGGCGTTGTCTGCCATACTGTTCGCCTCAACTGCGTTTGCAGACGAGGCCCCACGTTAGGGGCGCCAAAATGTGGCGTGGGTGTGACTTGGACGGTCCACCGCACGCGGCGACCGTGTATACGGGCCGGCGTGAGGCGCAGACAACACAAATGCAACCGTCCAACACAAGCAATGGCGGGGTTTATTCCTCGAACCCCCGGTCCCCCTGCTTCTTGCTCCGATGGCGGCGGCCGGAGCCGTTCGGCTCGAGATGGCCGCGCCCGCTTGCTGCTTCGCCTGCTGCTTCGCCGGCGAAAAGGGAAGAGGAAATTACCTGGCCGGCGATCGTGTCGCTGTCCCGGGCTAGACTGTCTCCGGTGCGCGCGCCGTCCTTCTTCCCGCCCGGCCGTACGGCTCGTGACGTCACCGCGTTCTCCCCGCGCCCCATTGGGCCGGCTGGACTCACGTGGTGCGTGACGTGGTGGAGACGACGTCGCCTCCGGGCGAGGAGCGATCGCCCCTACCTGACCCGCGCCGGTGAGAGCGGGTTCCCGCCACTACCCTTTCCACAAAGTGCATGCAGAAGTTGAATACTACACAAGTTGACAGCTAGTAACATTCGGGTAGAACCAAATCACCCACATGCAGGACGAGTGAATGAAAGATGCAGAGAGTGGCACCGTAGTCACTCTAGATCATTGTGTGATCTCTGTGCCAATATGACATTTCGATTGTTTCCAGCTCGGCTTCAGAGTTAGCACATGCCCTGTGTAAAAATAGCAACTGAGCTGATGTTTTGGACCGATGATAAACCACACTTCCGTTTTCGAGTTGATGCTGAACGATTTCCGTGAGAGGTGTTCTCATGAAGTCTGGGAGTCTTCTGGTACTGGTGGACGGCGAACCTTATTTTTGTTAACTGATGTTGAACTGTGCATGGGGTATGGACATTTTTTCGTAAAAAATGCTGAAGTGAGGGGATGTGTCATGCGAAGAAACGTGAGCAAAGCCTATGGTCGACGAATATCAAGTCGCGTTGAAAGAAGAAGACGACGCAAAGGCAGAAGAAGGGTACGCGACGCCAAGTTCTTTTTTCCGGGTAAGTCGCGGAGCGCTCGAGGCCACGGCACAAGCTCGTGCTGGCCGCCAGCTAATCGGAAGTTGACTAGACACTGGCTAGATCTCGCCCCAGTTCAAAAACCAACGACAAATTTAGACCGACATGCTTCGAGCAGCGCTAAGGAGTAGCCTCCCTCTTTTCTTTTGTGGTGGATGGTATGGTGCAACTCTGTCGGCTACCTTCGTCGAAGTCGAACCCAGACCAGCGGAGATTTTTGGTCAGAGGATTTTGAACTGCTCGCGTCTGTGACGGTTCCTTTGTGAAATAGACGTTTTAGGTCTACAAAATACAGTCTGCAGTCAATAAATTCACTGAGCGGATACGTTCTTTCCATTCTGTGCGAGCCACGTGATGCCCATATACTTATTGTCAATAAATAATTAGTTACCTCAACCTCAACTCACTGGATTCATCAGTCAGCTCTACGTGGTGCCGGTAGAAGAATGAGCAAGACACTCTCACAACAAAACCATACGGATATTATACCGTTCAGTTATATGCACATTGGGGAGCAACCTATCCAGCCCTACATACACCAGTTTGCAAGGTAGGGTAGTGAAACAAACGATAGAAGTGCGACAAAGTGCACCTAGATAATAAATGTACTTCACTGAATTCCTCATGCGAAAACGTCCTGTGGCTTTTTTACGAGGCGGTCAACTTCTTACCGTTATCGTTAACACATAAAGGCCGGGGAGAACGTGTGCTTTGGAAAGTAACGTAATCGCACTGTCTTAACCTCGCAGAGTGAAACTTTCGTCCAGATGGTGGAGGCCTGCCAGAGATCGCTTCCGCTGAACCAGAACGCAAGAAATTGTAGTCCTTCCTTACATATAGCTATATACATACATAGCCTCTATATATTGTTACAGCGCAGTTTCTACGAAGTATATTGTCTCCGGGGTTTATAGTGGAAAGGGATTGACCAAGCCAACTGTGGTTGGTAGAAGAGGAGGCGAAGGTGGTTATGGTGCAAGCCGCCTCCCAATCTGTTCGCTTGGCTCTTTCCGGGAGATAACTGTAAATAAACCCACTTCACCCATCAAAACCGTGTCACGTGGTGAGGTGCGGGGTACGAACGTCCTGGACCCTGTAGAACCAGCGATATCCTGCGTTCTCCGTTGGAGTAGGAGGAGAATCGCCGGCTTGGATCCAGCTGACATGGCACCACCCCGGAATGGTGAAAACTCTTCCCCAGTGGTGGTCAACGGTTGGCCCTACAAGGAACCACGCTCGTTCTCTGGGAACAATGACGGAGATGTCGAGGAATGGCTCAAACACTATTAAAGGGTGAGCAAATACAATCGCTGGGACACAGCAGCGCAACTAGCCCATGTAGTGGTGTATATCGTCGAAACAGCTTTGACCTGGTTCGAAAACAATGAAGCAAAGCTCACGACATGGGCTATCTTCGTCGAGGAGCTTAAGAAATCTTTTGGTGACCCCATTTCCCGCCGCAAAAAGGCCTAGCAGACGCTCGCACAGCGAGCACAGGTACCGGGCGAGACTTGTACGGCATACATAAAAGAGGTCCTTAAACTCTGCTCTCTTGTAAACCCGACTATGACTGAGGAGGACAAGGTGGGCCATTTGCTAAAAGGTAAAGCGAAAGACGTATACAACTTCTTGATTACAAAGGAAAACCTAGCCGCTCCAGAAGACGTGGCCAACCACTGCCGCACATTTGAAGCTCTCAAGCTTCGGCGGATTCGCCCCAAATTTGGTGTCTTCCAAACGTTCTCACTGTCGCCAGCGTGGACACTGGTCCATCTGAAGATATCGCATTCTTAATTCGCCGTATTATACGAGAAGAACTAGGGTATCAAGTTCAAGCGTATACCGCCGATGCGCCTGCCTATTCAGGGCATTCTGCAAATTGCGTGTACCACCAGTGCGCTGTTCATGAGCCTTTTATTCAAGTACCAGCATCCAGACCACAACTCCGCCACACAGAGCCCTGCGGTACGTTTTCGCAAGATGGCGTCAATGTTCAGAGGTTCCGAGCGCCATCCGCGAATGATTCCCGTAGAGTTGTCGCTGGCTACATACGCCAACAAGTCGAACCAGCCCGCTACCGGCAACAAGGCGACCAAGACCGCTATCACGAACCACCTGTTTGCTATTTCAGTGGCGTCAGTGGGCAGATCGCTGGCTTCTGTCGCCGTCGTCAGCAACAAGCTCCGCGGTTTTTTGCTCTTTCTTGGCCCAGCCGACGCGATTGCCCGTTCCACCGTGATCCCCTTTCCCACCACCCGACTCCGCTCACCAACCGAAATGCGTCTCCCGTCGTCTCTTACCGTAGCATCACGCCGTCGCTTCGCCAGGGCCGGTCGCCGTCGCCTCGCCACCGGTCCGGGCCCTCGTCGCTGGGAAACTAGCTGGTGCGGGCGACAGACGGTCGGTTTTACCAAATCCCCTGTCAGTATTGATGGTAGAGAACAAGGTGTGTTTTTGTGTCGACGGTGTGAACGCAACTGCTTTGGTGGATACTGTTGCTAGTGTGTCATTGATGAGCTAGTCATTTAAAGATCGCCTTAGACATAAAGTTATGTTTGAGTCGAATGGAACTAGACATTTTCATGGGGTTGGTGGTGAGCCTCTGCGGGAGGTTGGAATTATCTCAGCAGACGTTGTGCTTGGCGGAGACTCCTTCAGAACTGAGTTTACCGTATTAGAGTACGCAACACACGATGTCATTCTGGGTATCAACTTTTTGAAAGAATGTGAGGCAAAGTTAGATTGTGGTGCTGGAGAGATTTCATTGCGAAGTGTATTGCCTGTCTGTATCGAGCAAACCACCCAAACCGGCTAAGGAGTGTTCGCTTTTGCCGGTGACACACTATTGCCTCCTATGTCAGCCATGTTCGTTCCCGTAAAGTGCCAACATATGAGCACGAGTAGGTCCTGTGTGGCGTTACTTGAGCCCGAACTGGGCACAGCGATGAAGAAAAATCTGTTCGTACCTCGGGCTTTGGTTCATCAGGAGGGTGGCTTTACTCACGTGTGGACAGTGAACGCAAGCTCAGAATCCGTACTTCTCCCTCAGGACCTCACGGTCGCCACTTATGCCGATAATTTAGATACTTCACTGGACGCTATTTCAACGGCTGGCCCTGCGACTAATGAAGAACCGGACTATACGGCCAATTTCATCAAAGTGGTTAACAAATCGTTGCCGTCCGAGCAACGACACGCATTCCAACAATTGCTGGCTCGGCACGCTTCGTTGTTCCATTTTGCGCAGGATAAATACCTTCCTGCGTCGCCAGAGTCTCGGACGCAAAATGGAATTTACACCGGTGATGCACCACCCATCCGGCAGAAACCTTACCACGTGTCTCCTGCTGAGTGCAGCGCTATAAATGAACAGACTGAGGAAATGCTCCGGAACGGTGTGATTCAGGAATCTACCAGCCCATGGGCCGCCCCTGTAATACGGATCCGAAAGAAGGACAACACATGGCGATTTTGCGTTGACTACTGTAGACTTAATCATGTGACGAAGAAGGACGTCTACCCACTTCCGCGGATTGACGACGCCATCGATTGTCTGAATTCTGTCTCCTACTTTTCGTCAGTTGATCTAAGATCGGGCTACTGGCAGATTCCTATGTACCCGGACGACAAAGAGAAGACGGCATTCGTCACACCAGATGGCTTGTTCGAATTTAATGTTATGCCGTTTGGCCTGTGCAACGCGCCTGCACCATTGGAAAGATTTATGGACTCTGTCCTGCGGGGCCTGAAGTGGGAAACCTTCATGTGTTATCTAGATGACGTCATAATTTTCCGCAGGACGCCCGACGAGCCTAACCAGCTGCTTAATGTTGTTCTCCAGTGCATCGCACAGGCTGTCCTGGTCCTGAACTCCAAGAAGTGTAATTTCGGAGAGCGCCAGGCGCTTGTGCTTGGCTTCCTTGTTGACCAGGATGGAATCAGGCCCGACCCCCAAAAGGTTGCTGCGGTTCGTGATATTAAAAAACCCCGATCACTTAAGGACCTGCGGAGCTTCCTTGGACTATGCTCCTACTTTCGCCGGTTTATCAAAGACTTCGCCAAGATCGCCTGTCCCCTCACAGCTCTTCTTCGTAAAGACACGCCCTTTGTGTGGACTCCCGAATATGACTCGTCTTTCACGAAATTGAAGCATTTGTTGACATCCAGTCCTGTGTTGCGTCACTTCGACCCCGCGGCCCCCATTGATATCCACCCAGATGCCAGCGCCATCGGTGGTGGGGCTGTGCTGGTCCAGCCACATGCAGGTGCGCATAGCGCTGCCGCCTACGCAAGTCTTACCCTCTCGAAAGCACAGCGTAACTACACTGTAACAGAACTAGAATGCCTTGCGATGATTTTCGCCATTCAAAAGTTCAGACCCTACATTTATGGACGTCATTTTACCATTGTGACAGACCATCACTCCCTGTGCTGGCTTGTCGGACTACGCGACTCCTCTGGTCGACTCGCTCGCTGGTCTCTACGGCTTCAGGAATTCGATTTCTCTGTTGTCTAAAAGAGCGGGTGCCGCCACACTGACGCTGACTGTTTGTCACGCCTGCCTCAACAAGTGCAGCTATTTGAGGAAGAACACCATGCCGATTCCTTAGCTTCTACCTCGACCACACTCCCCAATGCAGTCATGTTTCAGGAAGAGCAACAAAAAGATAGCAGCTTAAAGCCATTTTTGTCTCCGCACAGGCGTTTTAAGCGTCGACTTCACCGTTCGTCATCCCAGATGGCTTGCTCTGGACACGGAAATATTCGTCCGATGGTGCTCGTTTTCTGCTTGTCGTGGCTGAGAGCCACCGGCATGTCGTCCTGTATGCTATGCACGATGACGTCACCTCAGGACATTTTGGCTTTGCCCGCACGCTTTACCGACTTCGTCAACGTTTCTACTTGCGTCACCTCTGGAAGACGACGAAGCAGTACGTCGCCGGATGCCAGCTATGCCAGCGCTACAAGCATCCCACATTTCCTCCTTCAAGGCATTTGAACCCGGTGCGTTCAACAACGTCACCCTTTTGAAAAAGTACGAGTTTACTTCCTCGGCCCGTTTCCAAAGTCGGTAGCTGGGAATCAAGGGATAATTGTCTGTTTCGATTACCTGGCAAGATATGCGGAAACGACTGCTCTGCCATTTGCTACAGCTTCCGAGGTCACACACTTTTTTCTGCACTTCATCATACTGTGGCCTGGTGCCCCCGTGTGGTTAGAAGTGATCGCGGACGACAATTCTCAGCGGATGTCGTTGAAGAGCGCCTTCGTCTCTGAAGGTCACAGTACCGACACAGCACGCCATATCACTCACAAACCAATGGCCTTATTGAGCGAACCAATCGTACAATGACAAACATGTTGGCCATGTAGGTATCCTCAGATCACAAAAACTGGGACGATGTGTTACCTTTTATCACATACGCTTACAATACCGCTAAGCGCGAAGTCACGGGATACGTACCTTTCTTTCTTTTATACATGCGACTGCTAAGTAGCTTCCTCGACAAGATCCTGCCCTTTTCTCACCATGAAGAGGTTTCTACAGCGCAGACTCTCGGTCGCGCTGAAGATGCGCGACGCCTTGCCCGACTACGGACATTGACGTCCCATGCGAAGACTAAGGCGCGATATTACCGACTACACGCACCAGCTTCGTACTTTACCGGTGACCTTGTCTGGCTCTGGACGCCGCTCCGCAAACCTGGTTTGTGCCAGAAGTTTTTATCAAGCTATACCGGATCCTTTGTAGTTGTGCGAAAATTAGGCGACCTATATAATGAAATCGCTCAAGTGATTTCGCAAGCTCGTCGATCCCGCAAGACTCAAGTTGTTCACGTCGCCCGCCTGAAGCCTTGCCAAACACGACAACTTCAACTCACTCGGTGAGCTTCGTCTCGCCCCAGGGAAGTGTTACAGCGCCGTTTCTACGAAGGATATTGTCTCCAGGGTTTATAATAGAAAGGGATTGACCAAGCCAACTGTGGTTTGGTAGAAGAGGAGGTTGAGGTGGTCACGGTGGCGCATGCTTCCCGATCTGTTCGCTTGGCTCTTTCCGGACCAGATCACTGTAAATAAACCCATCTCATCCATCAAAATCATATCAATATACTTATATATATTTTAAAGATATAGTGAGAAACTGCAACCGGTAGGCAGGTTCGTACGCTTTATGCTCCTCGAGCCCCAGCTTCCTTTTCCTCTCCTTCCCCGCTTAGTTTCGTTTCCACCACATTCGTGGGCGATTGCCCGTTGAACGCGTTTCCAGTTTTGGCTTTCGGTTTTCGTCTTCACACTCGGTCACGACTGCGATTCCGACCGAAGCGTAGCGAAGTTGGTTGGTTGGTTGGTTGGATCCGGAACGAGAATGGCGCGTACCCACTCTGGGGGATTGGCCAAGTCTTATTGTGATTTCACTGCTAAAGAAGCTTAGTAATTAGTTTCAAACGAAGGGAAAATAGGGTACAGTGATAGTGTTAGTCTGCACGTCCAATCTTCTTTTTCATGTGCGACGCATGGAGAGCGAAGTTGTCTCTTTTCCGCTTGTAAAGGTTTGAAGTGTCCGAGGGAGTGGCCACTCGACAAGTATTCGTGCCTAAGCGCTCCGTGATGACAAATGGCCCATCAAACTTATGTAGAAGCTTCTCGCCTGTTGCCAGAGTACGTCGTTGCACCCATACCTGCTCACCGACACCATACAGCGGTGCGCGTCGATGTCGGCAATCGTAGTATTCTGGGTCCTCTGCGCATCGATAGCGTTCCTCCGTGCTTCTATTCTGATATTGCGGCACACAACCTGCCGAGCGACAGGTCGCCCAACTTTGACGGGAGTGTCCAAACAGGCCGCGACGTCCAACTTCGGAAATTGCCTGTAAACGACTTCATACGGGGTTTTTCCCGTAGAAGATTGGAAGGACGTGTTGACCGAGTAAGCAGCGGACTGCAGTTGCCTCTCCCATTCGGCTCCCCCTGCCTTGTGGGTCTCTACGTATGGTGCCAGTCGTGTTTGAATCGTCTGCTTAGATCTTTATGTAGGGCCGTTAGCACGGGGGTGGTAGAAGGACGCAAAAGAGTGTTTGACTTCCGCTCGGCGAAGAAAAGAGCCCAGCTGGCGGCTGCGGAAAGTCTTTGAGCGGTCTGATATTAGCTTTTTGGGCATTTCATGTCTCCAGTGGAAATTCCATTCCACTGGAGACAGCTAGGGAGGGCACAGCAGCTACCTCGACGTATTTTTAGAGGTAGTCCACGGCGACAATGATGTAGCAGTTTCCGTCAGCCGTCGTTGGCAAACGCCCCAAGTGATCTATGTAATTGCCGTTAAATACTGCCTCTGGAGGTGTGATGGGGCTGAGTAAGCTGCTTACTTTTCGGAATTCTCTCGTGCCGCTGGCAAACTTCGCCACTGGCTGCACAAGAGCGAAGTTGGCTGTGCATCTTCGGCCACCAAAAGCGATCCTGTACATTCTGGGGAGTTGCGCACTGGCCGATGTGTCCAACCTCAGGGAATCATGAACCGCGCGCAAAATCTCTGCCCTCAACGTCACAGGCATTGCCATGACCTGGTGTTCCTAGTTGTGACTTTTGGACCACATGCGTCGATATAGCCTTTTGTTGCGAAGAACGAATTTAGGGCTTCCTGATGAGGTGCTCAAAACACCATTCATTGCAGCCAGGTCGGGATTGTTACGCTGTGCTTTACTAATGTCTTCCTGCGCAAATAGGATCCAACTGTCCCCACAGCGAGACTGCGGGCATTCACCAGTAGTGAGACGTGAGTGCGCATCAGGGAATTGGTTCAGCGCCCCTGGGCGATGGCGTCCGTGGTACGTGTACTCTTGCAGAGTATTGATCCGACTGGCGCACTTGTGCTTGATGTGGCGGTTAGCGAACATCCACGTCATCGCGGCGTTGTCTGTCACCACCATGAACTCGCAGCCGAACAAGCGGTGCCAGAACTTGTCGTCGACGCTCGGCAACGGCGAGGCACTCCAGCTCATTTGACTGGTAATGCCGCTCGGTGACGGACAGCTTCGGGCTTGCGTACTCCACGATGTTTTCCTTGCCGGTTGTATCACGCTGTATAAGCACAGCCCCGAGGCCAACCTGGCTGGCATCGCTGTGTACTTCTGTCTCCCAGTCTTTGTTAAAATGCTTAGCACCGGGCAATAGGTGAGCTGCTCTTTGAGCGTTCCAAAAGCTTCTTGTTGAGTAGCACCCAAAACAAATCTTGCGCCTTTCCATGTGAGGCCTGTAAGGGGACACCGATAGAAGCAAAGTGAGGGATGCATTAACGTAAGTACAAGGCAACGCCAAGAAATAATTGCACGTATTTTAGGCAGGACGGCGTGGGGTAGTTCGCCACGGCCGCGATTCGTTCAGGAAGTGCCTCTATCCCCTCGGTGGTAATCCTGTACCCAAGGGACCGGATGGAGAGGCCCCAAACCGGCATTTGTCGCCGTTTAGTCGAAACCCAGCTTCGTACATCCGTGTTAGTTCATAATCCAGATTTCAGAGGTGGTCTTGGGGGTTGACCCAAGAACAAGAATATCATCCAAATATACGACGCAAACTTGGTCTTTCAGGCACCCCAGTGCTCTATTCATGGCCCTTTGGAAAGTGCTAGGTGCTGTCCGCAATCCCAATGGCATGCGGTTAAATTCAAAAAGTCCTTACGTGGTACTAAAGGCTGTCTTATATTTGTCCTGTTTCGAAAGGGGAATTTGCCAGTACCCGGCACGTAGGTTCAGGGATGAAAAGTACGTAGATTTGCGCACCGTGTGGAGAGCGTCTTTGATGCAAGGCAATGGGTCTGAGTCCGGTACGGTGAGCTTGTTCAGCTCCCAGTAGTCAACACAGAATCTAAGCGTTCCGTCCTTTTTGCTCACGAGAACTACGGGAGCGGCCCAAGGGGTGGACGAAGGCCTGATGATCTTGCGTTGACCTTCTCAAGAACCTGCTTGTCGATCACGGTTCGCTCCTTTTCACCATAGCGACGTAGCAGTACACACACTGGCGGGTGATCGCCTGATGATACCGTGTGTACTAGGAGGTTAGTGCAGTGAAGCTGCGCTGTGTCGTCCAAAAAAAAACTTTTTGGCATTCCAGCAAATGAGACAGAGCATTCGCAAAGGCAGGTTCGCCTTCATCAATGTCCGGAGAGTACTGTCCGATGGTAGTGGGACACAGGTAGAGTTGCCCACGATCGATGCGTACCTCCACGTCGTTTGAAAGGAGGTAGTCTGCCTCAAGGATAAAGTCTGCTGGCAGGTCCTCAAAGACCGGGGCTGCCGTGAAAGACATGCCGCCAGCCACCGTCCATATGGTCAGTTAAGGGGCTCCTACGGGCAAGGCACAGCCCCCGAGGCCATGTAGTGGTGGCTGTGTCCACAACTTCATAACGGCGTCGGGCCGTGTCGTCGGTGGGTGGCAGTGCGCTCAGCCCCAGTGTCAGCCAGGGCCGTTACGTCGGTGAGCCCATCGATATGCGCCTGAATTATGGGAAGAGGAGGTACTTGGTAGCGTATCTGTAGCCATGGCACCGGCCAAGCCTTGTTCCTAGGGCCAGGGCGACCACGCGAAAAGCATTCGTGGGGCTGAAGAACGCCTGCTCTTGACTTCTACAGGCCGTTCGGTGCACGATGGCTGTGGTAGCGCAGGAAGCCAGCGAGTGGCACCGTCCTGCAATTGTGCAGCCAGACGGATGAATGCCGGTGGGCTCAAATCTGGCGGCTGCGTGGTCGAACCTGCCGCATTAACAGGGTCTGCCATGCAATTTAATACATACTGCGTAACAGCAGCAGTCTCCCAAGCAAGGTAGCATGCAGAGAGTAGCCGCAGTTTGTCATAGACATAGGTTGCGACGTCTTCGCCAGGTCCTTGGCCGCGGGCACGCATTTGAATCAGGCGGTCATCGTGAGCGGCCGGCCCCTCACCAAAAGCTGTCCTAGGTGCCCCACTCCAGCTTGCCCAGGTCGAGTGCGAGGGGCCGTCAAAAAGCTGCCACGCTCAGGCGGCATCGCGCAGTCGAGTTTCAGTGAATGAGCACTTCACGTTCTCAGGCCACCCATGGATAGTGCCAAAGGCGTCTATTTTATGCAGCCCGCTCACCGGGTCATCACGGAAGACATGGAACTCCTGGACAGCGGCATGCACCGAAGATGTAGCCGCCCCACTCAGGAACGGAGCGGGAAGTTGTCAGCTCGTTGGGAAAATGGGCATCCGCACGGCGTTGACAGCGTGGTATAGGCGCACGAAGTGAGCGAAACGAACCTCATAGTTTCGTCACGTTGTCGGTGGGATCAGGGTACGGTGATGATGAAGAATCAGTGAAAAACTCTCCCGGCAGGCGGAGCGACGCACCAAAGACCATCTCTGCAGCCGTGCAGTGTAGATCCTCCTTTTAAGTAGCCCAAAGACTCAGCAGAACCGACGGAAGGGATGTGGACCAATGGGTAGCATCCGGTTGCGCCCTGAGTGCAGTCTTGAGGGAGCGGTGAAAACGCGTGACAAGGATCTATGGCAATGGGGTCATACGCTGTGGTCCGAATGCGGGAAGTGCCAAGAAGGGTCAGAATGTTCTTGAAGAGTGCCCACTCGAACTGGTGACATCGGTCGGTGGTGATAGTTGATGGAATACCATAGCAGGAAACTCAGCCGGCAACGAAGGCGTTGGCGATGGTTTCACTGCGGATGTCGAGAAGAGGGAACGCCTCGGGCCAACGCGTGAACCGATCCACGCAAGTTAGTAGGTATTTGTTGCCTTTTGAAGAAAGCGAGGGCCTCAAAATGTATACGTGCACCTTGTCGAAACGATCAGTGGGTGCCGTAAAAAAGCCGAGAGGGTCCTCGGTGTACCGATTACCCTTTGACTGCTGGCATTCAAGGCAGCAGCGCGTGCACCCGCGTACGTCCTTGTTGATGCCCGGCCAAGCAAAACGATGCGTGAGCAGATGTTGTGTTGCTCGTATTCCATTGTGCGATAGTCTATGGAAGGAGTCAAAAACAATGCGTCGGAAAGTTGCCGGGACGAGTGGACGCAGGGTGTGCGTGGAAACATCGCAAAACACCGGGACAGCACACGATGGGATGGGTACTTCAGAAGGTGCAGAACGCCGGGTTTGTTTCGAAGGGCTATCGTTGTGGCGTCTTCTTGCCCTGATGCGAGTGCGGTGAAGTCGATGTCAGCTGAGTTGTGGGAACTGGAGATTGCGGTTACACGTGATAGTTTATCCGCGGCAGCGATGCCCTGCCTTTGCACGTGCCGCATGTCCGTTGTGAATTCTGCGAAAAATGACATATGGCGGGTTTCACGGGGTGAGCAGTTGGTTGAATTCGACAGGATGGCGAAGGTCAGAGGTGTGTGGTCCGTCTGGATATGAAACTTTTGACCCTCTACGAAATGCTTGAAGTGACGAACAGCCATGTACGTTGCAAGGAGTTCTGTTTCGAAAGTGCAGTAGCGCGACTCCGCGGGTGACAGCTTGCGGGAAAAGAAAGCAAGGAGTTCCCAGGCATTGTCCACAAACTGTTGCAGGACAGCTCCGACTGCTGCGTCAGATGCATCGGTCACTAGGCAAAGCAGAACTCCCGGTCTCGGATGAACGAAAAGGGTTGCCTTGGACAGCTTGGTCTTGACATTCTTGAAAGCGGTTAGTGCTTCTGGTTTGTTTCCCGAGAGCATGTCTGTCAGTGGGCGAAGCAGAGCGGCGCAGTTTGGGATGAAAGGGCGGTAAAAAATTAGGAGGCCAAGGAACTCGCGGAGCTTGCGTTTGGAAGATGGCTTCGGATAGTCTTCGATGGACGGTACTTTTGAAGGCAAGGGGCGAATGCCATTCTTGTCTACACGGCGGCTGATGAAATCCAGCTCGTGAGCACCGAACTCGCACTTGGCTCTATTGACTATAAGGCTGTATTCGGCAAGGCGACTGAAGAGTTGGCGAAGGTGCTGGATGTGTTGTTCTGCGTCGCTAATGAACACAAGTAATTCCTGTATGTAAGCGAGGCAGAAGTGTAATCCTCGGGTCATGGTGTCAATGAACCGTTGGAAAAAGTTAGTGCAGCGTTGCGAAGGCCGAAAGGCATGCGCATGTACTAAAAAAGTCCGAACAGTGTGATGCTTGCCGTCTTCAGAACATCTGCCGTCTCCACAGGAATCTGATGGTAGGCCTTAACAAGGTCTATCTTAGAGAAAATCGTCACCCCATGCAGTGGTGCTGAGAAGTCTTCAATTTGCGGAAGGGGGTAACGATCAGGAACAGTAGCATTGTTGAGCAACCGGTAGTCTCCGCAGTGACGCCAGACTCCAGGTGACGGCTTTGGAACCATGTGGAGGGGGATGCGGAAGGGCTCGACGATGGTAGAACTATTCCGAGCCAAGCATGTATTCCAACTTGTCACGTGCGATCTTGTAGCGATCAGGCGGTAAGCGTCAAGCTCGAGCGTGAATGGGTGGGCCCGTAGTGACAATGTGATCAGTGACGTCATGTCGGACAAGGAGGAGAAAGTTGGCAGGTCGCAGAAGGGACGGGAACTCCTCAAGAAGCTTGTCATAAACCGACTTCGACGAGGTGCTTTTCATAAACCGACTTTGACGATGGCATCGAAGAGCGGTTCCTTCGATGCCATACCAACCACAGGGAGCAGGGAGCGTTGTAGCAGGAGTGAGAAGCTTGCGGTGCATGTCAACTAACAAGTTGTAGTGACGCAAGAAGTCTGCGCAAAGGATGGCGTAGGCCACATCAGCGATAAGAAAAATCCATCGAAATGTTCTCCGTAGGCCAATGTTGAGTGACAGCGACTGTTCTTCGTAGGTTGCAATGGGAGTCTTGTTAACGGCTTGTAAGCTGCTTGTGGTTTGCCAGCGCTTGCAAAACACGGCTGAGGACGGTATTACGCTGAACTCAGCGCCTGTGTCGACAAGGAAACCCAGTCCGGCGGTTTCGTCTGTCACAAAAACAAGCGGCTTACTTTGCAACCCACACCACTCAGCGCCTCTAGTGGTGCGCCAGGGAGTTTCTCTGAAACGTGCCAGGGGTTGTGCACTTCCGCGCTGCTTTTGCAAAGTTGCGATGATACCAGCACACGCCTTGCCTTTAAGGCGACGGCGAACGGTGGCCTGAGAAGGAGCGGCCGCGCGAGAGAGATTGTTTGAGACTAGCTGAGATAGCGGCTATATGATCTGATAGCTTGGTGACCTCCTCACGGAATTCCTCACGCAGGCTCTGCAGTTCAGGTGGAGACGGCGTTGTGGGTGCTTCTTTAGTGGGCCCGGAACGTTCCGGGAGTGATAAATTGAACACGGGACGTTCGACAGGAGTGGAAACGTCAATGACGGAGTCGTCAAGTTGGGCCAGCTGAGAAATGGATAAACCTCTCGTGGTGGCCAGCACCATGCGGACGGAGGTGGGCAGGCGTTGAAGAAAAAGCTCTCGAAGCAAAGCTTGATCGAATGTGGCTTCCTTTTCTCCAAGGAGCTGTTCAAGGCGACGGAGTAGCTGTGAATATTTGCGATCACAGAGTTCTTCAGATTGTAGAAGCTCCAATCGTCGCTGTTTTACCATTGTCGTCCGCTGGATGAGTTCACTCGTCAGGGTGTCAAACGGGGCGGTCGCAAGCGGTGAAACAATCAGGTCGCGAAGCTCGGTTGCGTTCTCAGGAGGCAGCGCAGACACGAGGTGATTGAATTTCTGGCTCTGCTTCGTGATGCGAGCAACGGTGAACCGGCTGTTTACCTGGGCGAGCCAAAGCTGTGGGTCCTTCGGCCAGTACTGGGGAAGCTTCAGCGAAAGTGCAGCCACGTCCTCCTGAGCAGCGGAGGATGTTCGCTGGCTGTCATCAGCAGCAGTGGCTCCCAGCTGGGCATCCAAAACGGTTTGATATTCGGCTGCCATCTCCGATGCCCGTGGTCATCAATCCTGTGGCAATACGAGGAACTAAAAACGCCGAGCCACAGAACACATATATTAGGAACACGTCAGCAGCTGACGGTCCAGCGGCACCTATTCCTGGCCTAATGCTCAGAGTTCCAGGGAGCACTGACTGCTCGCGCCACGAGGCTCGCGCAGTCTGCCTCAGAGTGGTCCTTCATCGTCTTCGCTGCGTTGATGCTGCTACATTGGTCACCAGATAGAAATAATAATTTGAAGAAGGTAGCGGCCTCCGACCTCTGAAAACGTTTCGACAAGGAGACTTGTCTTTTTTAAGGCATCAGGGTTCATCTCTGGCACACTGTTTCATAGATGGAGATTGAGTTGGAGAGAGAGGGGGAGGTTAAGGGCGGCGCTGGGAGGACAGTAGAGTTTGTCAGTGGTCGTTTGAGAGGAGCGAAATAGTGATAGAGTACGGAGGTGTAGTAATAGGACAGGACCCCTCAAGAGAGAAACAAGGAAAACAACGAGAGGGTAGGGGGGAGCAGGGGGCAATGGTTTAGGCTTGCCTGCCGTGGTGCCAGGCGACCACAAAGGAGGCTTCCAGGAAGTTTGGCTACGAAAGGGGCATCTGCGGTGTGCATTTGCGAGGTTACTGAACACGTTTGAGAGAGAAAACTCATAAACCACAACAACCTATATATTCCGAAGAATTCCGAGTGGGGAGGCCTGTGTTCGTAGAAGAATAGAAGGGGTATGCGCAGCTACCATTCATAGGAAGCTTTGCGGTTGATTCAAGAACTTCTTTTATGTTTGGTTTCTTTTTTATTTATTTCTTTTTCCGTGTGTGAGTCTGCCGAAGGTAGAGGGATGGGAGTGCGCATCCCTCGACCTTCCAATATATATAAAATATATATGTACATATATACTATAAGTAAATAGTCGGACACACAGCAAGAACAATAACAAACAAGGTTTAGTTACGTAGCGGCAACCGGACTTGCCTTCATCAGAGTAAAGTTACATGATTTTGCAGATATATATATATATATATATATATATATATATTTATATATATATATATATATATATATATATATATATATATATATATATATATATATATATATATATATATATATATATATATATATATAGTGTTATATTGTCACGAAGCCAAGGACGACGCAGTTGTCTTGAAGGAGAAACAAATTTATTGGAGCGAACTTGTGCTCCCCTAACAATTCAAAAGAATACAGAGGCAGCGAAGCAGCGGTCAAGAAAGTGACTTGCGTCGTCAAGCGTCGCAGAATCGAATGCCGCGGCGTCAGCTGTGCAGGCTTTTATCTTTCGGCGCAAGAGTTTCTGGAACCGTCGATTCTCATCCAGAACATTGTAGATCACAGAAGATAATTCTAGGCTAGCGGCGTTAGGGCGGAACACTCTGCTAATCTGAATAAGACAGCCCATGCGGCATAAAAACAAAGAATGGAACACGCGCTTCGCATGGGACACAGATAACAGACGCGGGCGGTGCGGGGCAATAAAAACAAACAATAAATAAACAAATCACTTTATCTTTCGAGGAATTACCCCCCTCTAAGAGTGCATCGACCTGATGCTAAAATAAAACGACAGTCTGAACAAATAGCAACAACAAAACAACAAAAAAAGTTCGTCATCTTGCAAGGTACAGTTTGAGGCGAACCACGTGGACGACTTTAGGGCGCGTGCGTCCTCGTGATGTGCCAGAATCACCCCTGGGGATCACTTCGTAGGTTAATTGGCCAACCCGTCGTAGAGTCTGGTAGGGTCGGAAATACCGTCGCCGAAGCTTTTCACTGAGTCCGCGTCGTCGAATGGAAGTCCAAAGCCACACACGATCCCCTGGTTGGTACTCGGCGTCTCGGCGTCTGAGGTTGTAGCGGCTGGTATCCACCAGCTGCTGGTCCGTTATACGAACTCGAGCGAGCGGGCGGGCCTCCTCCGCACGTTGAAGGTATCCTTGGACGTCGGCGTTGAGGTCGTCGTCTTCTACATGCGGAAGCATGGCGTCGAGCATCGTAGTTAACCATCTTCCGTAGACAAGCTCGAACGGTGTCATCTACGTAGTTTTCTGCGTCGCTGTATTGTGCGCAAATGTGACATACGGGAGGACTTCATCCCAAGTCTTATGTTCAACTTTGACGTACATGGACAGCATATCCGCAATCTTCTTGTTCAGTCGTTCCGTTAGTCCGTTTGTTTGGGGGTGGTACGCCGTCTTTGGTGATGCGTGTTGCTGTAGCGTAAGATTCCTTGCATCAGCTCCGCAGTAAAGGCCGTTCCGCGGTCCGTGATTACGACTTCAGGGGCTCCATGTTACACCACAACAGGGTTTATGAAGAACTTGGCGACTTCTTGTGCAGTCCCCCTCGGAAGAGCTGCGGTCTCTGCGTAGCGTGTCATGTTGTCTGTCGCTACGACAATCCACTTGTTCTCTGATCGTGACGTAGGGAACGGGCCTAGAAGGTGATTTCCAATCTGTTGAAAGAGCCTCGATGAGAAGGCGATCGGGTGTAGAAATCCGGCGGGTCTTGTCGTCGGCGTTTTTCGTCTCTTGCAGTCACGGCAACTCCGAACGTAGTGGGTGACGTTGGATGTAAGGCGGGGCCAGAAGTACTTCGCCTTAATTTTCTCAATATTGCGAGCTGTGCCGCGATGTCCGGAAGACGGGTCGTCATGGGACGCTTCCAAAATATCGTCACGAAGGTCTGCGGGGATGACAAGTAGATAATTCGTTCCCCTTCCGGGGCTGAAACTCTTGTTCACGAGCACGGAGTTTTTGAGGCTGAATCCTGGTAAGTTCCGCTTGAACGCTCTAGGCACGGCGACGTTTCGTCCTTCGAGGTAGTCGATCGTTACGCGCAAGTCGGGGCCGGCACGCTGCTGGGCGGTTAGGTCGCTCTCCGTAACAACCCCGAAGAACGCGCTATCTTCATCGGAGTCTTGTGGTTGTGGGTCGACAGGGGCACGGGACAGGCAGTCGGCGTCGGAGTGTTTCCTGCCGGATTTGTAGACGATTGTAACGTCGAACTCTTGCAGGCGCAAACTCCACCGCCCAAGACGGCCAGAGGGGTCCTTCAAATAGGCGAGGCAACACAGCGGATGGTGGTCTGTCACGACCTTGAACGGTCTACCATACACGCATGGGCGAAATTTTGAAAAGGCCTATGATTGCCAGGCACTCTTTTTCAGAGGCAGAGTAGTTTTTCTCTTCTGTCGACAGACCACGGCTCGCATACGCGATTACCTTTTCGCACCCACTTTGCTTTTGGACTAGGACGGCCCCCAAACCTATATCGCTGGCTTCGGTGTTCAGTTGCGTTTCGGCGTTTCCGTCGAAAGGAGCGAGCACGGGAGTTGTTTAAGCTCACAGAATGCTTTTTCTGGAGCGTTTTCCGAGGCGAAAGGGGTGCTATCTTTTGTCAGGTGCGTGAGTGGCTCTACGATGCGTGCGAAGCTTGCGATGAAGCGCCGGTAGTATGCGCACAGTCCGAGAAATCTTCGCACGCTCTTTTTGCCTGGGTCTTGGAAGGTTCGCTATGGCTGATGTTTTCGCTGGGTCAGGCAGGACTCCCGCAGCGTTGACGACGTGTCCCAAAAATTTGAGTTCCTCGTAAGCGAAGCGGCACTTTTTTGAGCTTCAGCGTTAACCACGACGAGTGAATACCCTCGAGTACAGACTCCAATCTTGCAAGGTGTTCATCGAAAGTCCGGGCGAATACCACAACGTCGTCGAGGTAGAGAGAGAGAGAGAAAGGACTTTTATTTGTTATCCTGCACTATCGGTGAGGGGGATCACCACACAGGGTTCTGCCCTCACCGTCGACTGTTGGTGTTAAAGCCGATCCGGAGACGGGGCCACGTCCGGCCGGAGGCGTCGGCGCTGGGGGGTCCGACCATTGACGTGATCGGGAAGCCGCCCGCGCTTCTGCCTGGCCAGACGAGGCAGGTGTGCCACTTCAGGCCAGCTAGCACAGTGTCTATGACTCTTTTTAACGTTGCTGGCCCCGTGCACAGCCCAAACGGCATCACCTTGAACTGGTACATTCCGTCCAGGGTTATAAATGCAGTCTTTTTTCGGTCTCTCTCGTCCACTTTAATTTGCCAGTAGCCGGTCTTCAAATCTATTGATGAGAAGTACATCGCGTGGCAGAGGTGGTCGAAGGCGTCGTCGATTCATGTCAGGGGGTACACGTGCTTTTTGGTGATTTTGTTCAGTCCCCAGTAGTCAACGCAGAACCTTAAAGTGCCGTCCTTTTTCTTCACGAGTACGACCGGCGCAGCCAACGGACTTTTCGATGGCTGTATTAAGTCGTCGCTGAGCATGTCGTCGACTTGACTCCGGATGGCTTCCCGCTCGTGGGAAGAGACGCAGTACGGTGACTGTTGGGTAGGTCGGGCACCATCCTCGGATATTATTGGGTGCTTCGCTGGAGGTATCTCACGTAGTTTCGAGTTAGAAGAAAAACACTCGCTGTAGCGACGCAGCAAAGCCAATAGTTTGTTCCGTTGTTCTTGCGGTAGCGCCGGATTCACGTCTAAGGAATGCGGAAACTTGAAGGTATCTTCGGGTGTGCGTTCAAAGTCGGCGACTGCGATCACGTCACTTGCTTGTTGTGTTTCTTCGAAGAATGCAATTGCAGCGCCCTTGTTTATATGCTGGTACTCGGTGAAATTGGTGACCAAAACGTGGAATTTGTGTTGCTTAAACCACACAATGCCTCTTGTGACAGACACACCGCGGTCGAGAAGCAACCTTTGGTCACTCTTCACGATAGCGCCGCAATCATGGTCATCGGTGATCCTTACAGCTGCACGGTGTTCGGTGTTCGGTTCCGGCATCATAGAGTGATCGGAGGAAAACGTTATCGACTTGGTCTGCAGATGAATTATTGCGCGGTTGTCTGTAAAAAAGTCCTTTCCGAGAATTTCGTCGCGGGAGCAGTTGGGCAAAACGACGAACACTGCAGGGTACGTCGTGCCGTCTATGGTTACGCGCGATGTGCACGTTCCACTTGGCGTCACGTGGAGGCCTCCTGCTGTGCGTATGTGCGGATCGTCCCAGCTGGTCATAAATGTCTTCAGCTTAGACGAAAATGGTCCACTCATTACGGAGTAGTCGGCTCCCGTGTCTACGAGGGCGACTACATCAAAGCCGTCGATGGACACCTTGACGTCGGATGCCGGCTTCCTCGAGGTCCGGGTGCGTCGGGGCGTCTCATCTGGGCTTGTGCGTGTTGACGGTCGGGAACTGTGCGCCGTCGTTGTGGTCGTCTTCTCGGCGGACATCTCGGTAAGGTCGGGTGCGCGTCGCACGTATAGCTGTCGTCGTGTTCGAGAGTCTCGTCAGTGTTAGGTCGGGTCGTCGGGATGATGGCATGTCGTGAATCGCTATCTTCGGTGCGTCCTTGCGTCGTTGGAGGGTTTCCGGTTTTTCACCGTAGAGCAACTTCACCTCCAGAAGTTCCCCCTTTTAGTTTCCCCCGCGTGGGCTAGGGGACATTCCACGGGCGAAGTCAGCGTTGCTACGGCGGTTCGGCGATTGGTATGGGTAGGGCGACGGCGAATGGTTGAAACGCGCTGAGCCACGGTTTGTTTCATATAGATACTCGTGGATCTCACGTGGTCATTGGCCAGGGAGAGGGCGAGGTGCGTCGACGGAGAAACCACGCAGTCCGAGTCTCTTGTATGGGCCGCGACGGTAGATATGGTCGGCCTCTCCGCAGTGGTAGCACAGAGGACGACCATCGGGATTTCGCCATACGCCCGTCTTCCTCGGCGTCTGGCTTCGGGCTACCGGGGGTAGGGCGGGTGACAATGGGCGGCGGTACGGCGCGGCCTCTGGACGGCGTGCTGGAGCCGGGCGGGGCCGACGAACAGCCGCGGAATATGTCATAGCTTGTGGCTCTCGGGGTACTTCGGATGACGTAGAAGTTCCCAACGCTTGTTGCACTTCTTCTCTAACCACGTCGGTAAGGGTAGTGACATGGGGCTTTGGTGGCGTGGGGAGAAATTTCCGGAGCTCCTCTCTCACTACTGCGCGAATGGTCTCGCGTAGGTTTTCAGCCGGAAGCCACAAGTTGTCGATGTAGTTCGCATTAGCCACGCCAACAAAGTTCCGCTCGTACTGCTTAGCACGCAATTCGTGGGCCTTCTCAATTGTAGTGGCTTCGGTCACGAATTCGGCGACAGTTCTGGGCAGGTTTCGGACAAGTCCAGCAAGCAGTTCCTCCTTTACACCGCGCAATGAGAAGCGTAGCTTCTTTCCTTCCGTCATATCAGGGTCCGCGTGGCGAAATAGTTTCTTCATCTCCTCAACGAAGATCACAACCCCTTCGTTGGGGTGTTGCTTGCGCGTTTCCAACAAGAGGGCGGCTCGTTGTTTTCGCGCTATGGCAGCGAATGTTTTAAGGAATTCCCTCCTAAAGAGAGTCCAGTTGGTTAGGGAGCTTTCATGGTTCTCAAACCACGTTCGGGCCGTATCTCATAGATAGAATAAAACATGGCGGAAGGTTTCTTCGTCATCCGGCCTGTTAAAGATGTGGACGCGCTCCACTTTCTCCAACCAGACCTAAGGATCTTCTGTGGGGGATCCGCGGAACGATGGTGATTCCCGGGGCTGCTGCAAGACGATTGGTGCCGCTTGTTCTTGGACCATGGTGTTGGTTGCAGGGTTCCTTTTCTTGGGCCCTTCTGGCAGAAGACCGAACTCGGGTGGCAATCCTTGCAGTCGGAGGCTGGCTCTAGTTGGCTTGGGCTGGCAGCTTGCAGAGGTCGTCATTAAGGGTGCGTACCCGGCACCTCTACCAGATGTCACGAAACCAAGGAACATGCAGTTGTCTTGAAGGAGAAACCAGTTTATTGAATCGAACTTGTGCTCCCCTAAGACCTCAAAAGAATACAGAGGCGGCGAAGCAGCGGTGAACAAAGTGACTTGCGTCGTCAAGCGTCGCAGCATCGAATGCCGCGTCGTCTGCTGTGCAGGCTTTTATCTTTCGGCGCGAGAGTTTCTGGAAACGTTGATCACATCCAGAACATTGTAGATCACAAAAGATAATTCTGGTCTAGTGGCGTGAGAGCGAAACACTCTGTTTATCTGAATGAGATAGCCCGTGTGGCATAAAAATGAAGAGTGGAACACATGCTTCGCATGGGGCACAGATAACAGATTCGGGCACGGCCGGGCAATACAAACAAACAATAAATAAACAAACCCGTATATGGTTCGCGGCAATATATATATATATATTTATATATATAGTTATATATATATATATATATATATATATATATATATATATATATATATATATATATATATGTATTGTTGCGTCCCGATAGACGCAGGAAAAATCGGCTGTACGATGTTGCATCAATTTATTATGGGCGGGGTGCCTAAAATGGGAAGGCGAGGGAGCACGTCAAATCTCAGCAGAAATGGCTGTCCGAGAAAAGCGCGCGGGGGCCCGGGGCACGCGTTTGTGTCGTCGTCTTCGTGCTAGATGGCTATCCTAGAAGCACGGCACGTATCCATCACTTGGAGATTGTACCAAGTGCAATGAACCTTACATACCTTAACCAGGGGATTGCCCTGCTTTACACACAATCCACGCGACATTCCCCCCCATCAAAATAGCATCGCCCCGATGCACGCAGAGTTATTTAAAATGATAGATGCACTTATGGTGTTGCCCAAAATGAGTCCGTCAACGATCGAAGTATGGCTTCATGCGCACTACAAGAACAACGTCAGGGCAGCCGTTACGGCGGCGTCGATACACGAGGCCATCGTCGACAACTTCACACGTTACGTCGGTAACCTGGCGCAGCACGCGATATGGTCCAAAGTACCGTTTAACAAGTTTTTCACAGAGTCCTCGACTTCGGATGGGAGTCCATACCCAGACTCTGTCGCCAGGTTTGTACACAGCAGTCCTGTGGCGGAGGTGGTAGCGGTGGGAGTCGTACAGCTGTTGCCGTCGTTCGGACGTGCGCCAGCTGCCCTTCTACTGTGCTCGTTCCGTGAATTCGTGCAGTTCCGTGTTGTCGCCGGTGGTGTCATGGGGCAACATTGCATCCAGCATGGTGGTGACAGGTCCGCCATACAGAAGAGAGAACGGCGTCATTCTTGTCCTGTCTTGCTGAGCCGTGTTATAGGCGAACGTGACGTATGGCAAAACAGCATTCCACGTCTTGTTTTCCACGTCGATGTACGTGCTGAGCATGTCCGCTATTGTCTTATTTAGGCGCTCAGTAAGGCCGTTCGTCTGCGGGTGATACCCGGTCGACCTACGATGGGAGGTACCGCTGAGCCGCATGATTTCCTCGATGAGGGCAGCAGTGAATGCTTCTCCTCGGTCAGTATTAACGATAGCAGGAGCACCGTGGCGGAGAAGAATCTTCGTAAAAAAAACTGGGCGACCTCGTGAGCTGTTTTACGCTTCAGGGCTTCCGTTTCCGCGTACCTTCCGTTTCCGCGTCCGTTCACGCTGACCACCGTGAACGGACGACCACATAGGTACGGTCGAAATTTCAGCACCGCCCACACGACGGCCAGACACTCCTTTTCGGTTGCCGAGTAGTTGGCTTCTGTCCGTGAGAGTGTTCTGCTGGCATACGCTATAACTCTCTAGGCACCGTCTTGCTGTTGCAGAAGGATAGCTCCAAGTCCAACGTTACTAGCGTCCGTATGGAGCGTGGTGCCGGCGTTTCCGTCAAAATGGAACAGTACTGGTGGCATTTGCAGCCGTTGCCGCAGCTCGTCGAACGCTCTCTGTTCTTCGTCACTCCAGAGGAATGCGACATCATCCCGCGTAAAACGAGTAAGGGCGCCGCAATGTGGGCAAAATTCTTAATAAATCGCCGGTAGTAGGAGCACTGGCCTAAAAAACGCCTCACGGCTTTCTTGTTGACGGGCGTGGGGAACTGGGCGACCGCTTCTACCTTGCCAGGGTCAGGACGAACTCCGGCAGAGCTGACCACATGGCCAAGAAACAACAGTTCCTCGTATCCAAAGTGGCATTTCTCTGGTTTCAGCGTAAGTCCAGCAGATCTTATGGCCTCGAGGACCGACTGAAGACGTTCGAGGTGTTCTTCGTACGTGGTCGAAAATACGGTCATGTCATCCAGATATACCAAGCATGTTTGCCACTTGAGGCCCGACAGCACGGTGTCCATAAGTCTTCGAAAAGTAGCCGGGGCTGAGCACAATTCAAAGGGCAAAACCTTGGATTCGTAAAATCCATGCGGCGTCACAAAAGCGGTTTTCTCGCGGCCCCTTTCGTCGACTTCTATCTGCCAATACCCGCTTTTCAAGTTCATGGACGAGAAATAGCGGGCGCTTTGCAGTCGGTCTAACAAGTCGTCAATTCGGGGCAACGGGTAAACGTCTTTTTTTGTCACTTGGTTGAGCTTGCGATAATCCACGCAAAACCGCAATGTCCCATCTTTCTTGTTAACCAAAACCACTGGAGATGCCCAGGGGCTGTTCGACGGCACGATGACGTCGCCTTCCAGCATTTGCTGTACTTGCCTCCGTATCGCGTCGCGCTCCTTGGGAGCCACACGGTAAGGGTTCTGGCGTATGGGTCTCTTCGTTTCCTCGGTGATTTTTCGATGTTTTGTCAAATGTGTCTGACGGACACCAAACGTGGACGAAAAGCAATCCTCGTAGTGCTGAAGGAGGTCAAGGAGCGCTCGGTGATTTTCCGACGAGAGGTTGGAGTTGACGTCGACTGTGCATTTAGCGCTCGTCGTTGTAGTTGGGCTGGTTTGAAGCAGAAAACAGCATTCTCATTTGTCGATACCTTCAAAAAATGCTACTGTAGTCCCTCTCGCGATGTGCCAGCGTTCGTTGCAGAAATGGGTCAACAAGAGAATGGTGCGGCTTCCTGACAGGCGCACAAGGCCTCTTGCGATGGCAAAGCCCTGGTCGAAAAAGAGCGCAGTATGCAGTTCGGCAACCCCGTCGGCGGTGCAGGGATCGTCGCACGATATTGAAACGAATGCGAGGATCGCGGTGGCACGCTCACGTCTTCATGGGCGATACGAAGGGACAAACGGCGCTGGTCGGTAAGCTGTGCACGAGGCAGGCGTGTGGACAATCTCACCAGGCGCTCTCCGAGATCTATAACGGCAAAGTTCTCGCGCAAAAAATCCATACCAAATATCAGGTCCTTGCAGCACCGCGGAAGAACAACGAAAGTACCAACAAAGTCAGCGCCCCCCAAACCAATCCGTGCTGTACACTTCCCAATTGGCGTCATGAGGTGACCTCCCGCAGATCGAAACTGCGGACCATCCTACGGAGTCTTGACCTTCCGTAAATGGTCGGCAAGTTCTTGGCTAATGATTGAATAATCCGCGCCGGTGTGGAGTAACGCGGTCACCTCATGCCCGTCGATGGTAATAGGAAGGTCGGCATTCGCGACTCTGTCAGTATTCAGTGGCGTAGTCGTCGTGTACTTGCATTGGGGTGGTAATATGTCGGTAATCCGTCGGGTCTTCGTCGCTATATCTTGAGTCGTCGTCTGCGTCGCTTGAACGTCTTTACATTTGCGATCTTCAGCAACCTTGCCTCCGGAGGTTGCTTCGCCTAGTTTTCCCGCCGGGGGCTGGAAAACCTCCCCGGGTGGCCGTCTCGAGGGTTACGACGGGTCGGCGAGAATTGGGCTGCGGGAGACGGCGAGCGTGATCGACGACTGTCGGGAGACGTAGCGTTTTGTGCGGCGAGATGATCGGCGATTTCGGCAGGCGGCTGTCCCAACCGCGGACGAGGAGCTGTTGTAGGAGAGAATCCCGGAAGACCAATGTCGCGATAGGGGCAGCGTCGCTGTATGTGGCCAGGTTCACCACAGTGGTAGCACAACGGCCGCCCATCTGCCGTGCGCCACAAGTCCGTCTTTCATACTGGCGGACGTACAGCAGGTTCCTGTGTGAGCCAAGGATGTACCGGCAGGGGTGACTGGCGACGTGGCGGGACAGCAGGTTCCTGTGCGGGCCAAGGATGTACCGGCAAAGGTGGCTGGCGACGTGGCGGGGGTGGGGCAGTCGGCCGTGTTGGAGCTTGCTGACGAATAGCCGCGGCGTAAATTGTAGGGAAATGTTGCGTCGGCGGATCGGGTGGTGAGAACACTTGGTGTATCTCCTCGCGCACCATCCTGGCCGAAGAAGGAGCCGACTGCTGGGACGAAATACCAAGAATATTCAGCTCTTCGCGAAGAACTGACCGTATTAGGTCCCACAAGGAGCTCTCGTCACAGGTCATACTAGCGACATCGGCGCGACTTCTGGTTGTAATACGGGCATATTGCCGGCTACGCTCCTGCACAGCCCGCTCGATAGCCGTGGCGTCCTTGATGAACTCCGGCGCCGTGCGTGGTGGGTTTCTAACAAGCCCAGCAAACAGCTGCTCCTTGACTTCATGCATAAGGTATCGGAGTTTTTTTGGCTCACACATGGCTGGATCAGCGCGGCGGAAAAGGCGAGCCATGTCCTCTGAAAACATGGCGACACTCTCGTTGGGCTTTTGAAAACGCGACTCCAGCAAACGCACCGCTTGGTATCGTCGATGGTGTTCGGAAAGGTTTCCTGGAGCTCCTGACAGAAGTCGTTCGAAGTCGCCAATCTCCTCTCGTGATTCTCGTACCATGTGCGAGCACCGTCCTCCAGCGAGTAGTAGACTTGCCGCATCTTCTCGCGATCGTCCCATCGGTTGAAATCGGCAACATGCTCAAAATGCGTGACCCAGTCTTCAACATCTAACACCTCACCTTGGAACGCGTTCGGGGTGCGAGGCTGATGGAATATAACCTGGGAGGTGGTCATCACGGGATGCGGTCGAGATTGAGGCTGAGGTGTTAACACCGGAAGTGAGGTGGCCATCACCGGAGGCGGTCGAGATTGAGGCTGAGGTCTTAACACTGGAGGTTGACTCCGGGGCACGTTGTTAGGCGGGCCCGAGAGTTCTGGGGACCGACCGAGCGTGCGGCGACTGGTCCGATGCACGGGGGTGTCGACCAGGCGAGGCCTTTCGGGGCTGGTGTCCGACTGCGATCCAGGCATGGGTGAACCCGGCTCCTCCACCAGTGTTGCGTCCCGATAGACGCAGGCAAAATCGGCTGTACGGTGTTGCACCAATTTATTAGGGGCGGGGTGCCTAAAATGGGAAGGCGAGGGAGCATGTCAAATCTCAGCAGAAATGGCTATATATATATATATATGTGAACGAAACACGATAGTGCGCCAGACTCCGCAGCCGCGAAAGTGGCATCGACAGGGACAACAAAACGAAAACCACCGAAGACCAAGACGACAGGCGTGCGTCTGTGAACCCGCTCCATCTTGGATAACGGTCAGTAAAGGTCTTCCGTCAGCTACCTTGCGTTTAGCAATACATCCCTTAGAACTGGTGGAGGTTGCTGTGGTCCTGACCTCTCTATACACTGGAACTCCGCTCCCGGACGCTCCCCAACGCCATGGCTCCGCCTCGCGAGATTGAGCCCCCGGCTGCACCTACTTCGACGACCATCATGTGTTCCGGTTCCATTCGTCAGCGTGATCCCCCATTCTTCAATGGCACAGACGAGCAGGACATGGAAGACTGGCTCGCCACGTACGACAGAGTAAGTGCCCACAACAACTGGGATGACAACGTGAAGCGGAAGAACGTGGAATTTTACCTCACCGGTACGGCCGAGCTTTGGTATGGCAATCACGCAAAGAGATACTCCACGTGGTCGGAATTCAAATCGAGGTTTTCGGAACACTTGGGTCGCCCTTCAGTGCGGAAGCTGCACGCAGAGCAGCGCTTGTGAGAACGAGCGCAGCAGCCCGGAGAGAGCTTCCTCAGTTACGTCGAGGAAGTTGTGGATTTGTGCAGAAGGAGGAGCGCCACAATGAGTGACGAGGACACAATTAGGCACATCCTCAAAGGCATTTCAGATCACGCCTTTCAAATGCTGATGGCGAAGGATCCCCAAACAGTCACGGACATCATCAAACTGTGCCAGAGCTATGACGAGCTCAGGAGACAGCGAGGTCTTACGCAGCGATCTGTTGGCTCGGATGTGTCGAGTTTAATGGCCGGTAGCGACAACACTCTGTCTCCGCTCTTTCAGCAGTTCATCCAGGAAGAAGTTGCCCGTAATCTTTCCCTAGTTCCCTTCACACCGACGTCTGACCCCACCCTTGCCCCTTCGTTTAGAAGTGCTATCCAGCAGCAGGTGGCTGATACCATTCCATGCTCCCGCCAACACACACCTGTGACTGCTTCGCTCATTGGTGCCGGCATCGCGCAACCCACATCACCTGCTGTTCCGCCCACGTACGTGACCTCCGTGCAAACACTATCTGTTGCCGGACCCCTAACCTACGCCGACGCCATCTCCAGGCCCTTTGCCGAAGCCGTCACAAGTCAACCAATCCTCCTGGTCATGCCGCAACAGCCCACTGAGCTCACAGGAAGACCAACGTATCCCAGCTATCTGGCGATGCCGCCTGTGTAGCAGAGGCCGCCACGCGTACGGCTTGAGCCGTCATCTTCGACCAGCGCTTGGCGAACGCCGGACAATCGCCCAATCTGCTTTGTTTTTTTAACTCCCGGACACGTGGTGCGTTATTGCGGCCGCGGGGGGATGCATGCACGGCAGCCTTTTTGAACGTGCCGTATGTCTCGCCGCAGTCGATGCCTCGTGCTACGACCAGTCTGCCGAGGCGTCTCCGCTCGCCAACTCCCGTGACACTACCAACCGTCAACCATCCCCGCGATGCCGTTCCCTTTTGCCGATGCGTCGGCTCCCCATGCCTCCTGAAACGGAAAACTAGGCGCAACAGTTCCGGAGGCAAGAGCTGCGTCATCGTCGAACGGTTCAAGACCTACCTTCTCACCCACCAACGTCGTCGACATCATAACACACGGAGTCGCCACTCATGCGCTTGTCGACACTGGGCCGCCGTTTCAGTTATCCGCCTAGAGCTTTGCCGCCGCCTGAAAAAGGTTATGACACCGCATTTTGGACCACCCTTACGTACTGGTTCTGCACGTTCGATCGACTCAGTCGGTACGTATACTGCCCGGGTGTTCATTCAAGACGTTCTGTACATTGTTCAGTTTGTTGCCCTTTCTTCATGCTAACTTGACATCACCCTGGGATGGGATTTCCTCTCCCGGCACAAGGCTATCATTGACTGCGCCCGAGCCGAAGTTGAGTTGTTTTCGCCGCTTGATATACCATCAGAAATTTCTCCAACTCCACTTTCCGTGAAAGCTTCTGTCGCCGACGATACCACTATCCCTTCATGCTCCACCATCCCTGTACCCTTGATCTGCAATCTTCCTTCCGATGTCAATGCAATTTTCACGCCGTCGCATTTCTTCTGCCAACGCCGATGTCTGCTGCTTCATTTCGCCTTGCTCAGTATCCGCGATGGCCAAACAACCCTGTTCGTTTTTAATTCTGGAGCTAGTCCTCGCTCTTTGCTCCGCGGCGAGTGCCTTAGACGCGCCGAGTCAGTGGAGTCCGCCGTTTTCATCGCCGCTTTGGACGACCTGCCGCACGTTGACGTTACCGGACTCTGCCCAACTCCTGCCACTGCATCTCGGGTATCCACGGAAGTTTTCGATCATGCCATAGACGACGACCTTACGCCGCCCGTACGAGACCAACTGATGAAACTACTCTGTCAATTTCATTCGTCCTTTGACTGTGCGCAGACGTAGCTTGGTTGCACTACGACGGTCAGCCAGCCTATCGACACCTTCTCCCACGCGCCTTTACGCTTGCGACCTTACCGCGTTGCCCCTTCCGAAAGGAGCATAATTGATGGAAAAGTGGGTGATATGCTCCACCGCAGTATCATTCGACAATCGAACAGCCCCTGGTTGTCGCCTGTAGTACTCGTGCGTTAAATGGACGGCTCCATCCGTTTTTGTGTCGACTACCGTCGCATGAACAAAATAATTAGCAAGATTGTTTACCCGCTACCACGCGTCGACGACGCCCTAGATTGCTTTCAAGGAGCAGAATATTTTTGTCCCTTCACCAACGCTTTGTATACTGGCAAGTCCCGATGGCAGATGCGGGTCGTCCGAAAACAGCCTTTGTTACTCCAGATGGTTTATATAAATTTAACGTCATTCTGTTCGGCCTGTGCAACGCGCCCGCCACATTTGAACGAATGATGGACAATATTCTTCGCGGCGTCAAATGAAAAATATGCCTGTGTTACCTGGATGACGTCGTAGTGTCCTCACCCGACTTTTCCACGGATCTACGGCGACTCGAGCAAGTTTTAGCTTGTATGAAGGACGCAGGCCTTCAACTAAACTTAGGAAGTGCGGATTTGCTGCTCGCCAGCTGACGATCCTTCTCAACGTCGTTTCCAGAGATGGCGTTCTTCCTGATTCGGTGAAGCTTCGTGCCGTGGCTGAATTCCCGAAGCCGACCACGATCAAAGAGCTTCGTAGGTTCATCGGGCTATGGTCGTATTTCCACTGCTTTGTGCGTAACTTCGCCTCCATCATCGCGCCATTGACACAACTTCTTGCCAACAAGACGGGTCCTATGGCATGGTCATCGGCTTGCGACAAGGCCTTTACAACCCTACGTCGCCTCCTGACGTCCCCGCCAATTCTTGGCCATTTCGACCCGTCGGGCCCAACTTAAGTCCACACCTATGCGAGTGGAGTTGGTCTGGGTGCTGTTCCGGCTCAAAAAAAAAAAAACCGGGTTCCTCAAATACGTGGCCGCCTACGCGATCCGCACGCTCACACCTGCGTAGTCGAATTACTTTGTCACTGAGCGGGAATGCTTGGCAATTATGTGGGCCCTCTCGAAGTTTTGTCTTTATCTGTATGGCCGACGTTTCGATGTGGTCACCGACCATCATGCGCTTTGTTGGTTGTCCTCCCTGAGAGACCCTTCTGGCCGACTGGCACGTTGGGCACTCCACCTTTCGGACTTTGACATACGCGTCGGGTATCGCTTTGGCCTAAAGCACCACGACGCTGACGCCCTCTCCCAGTGTCCGATATTTTCTGACGAGACGACTAATTTCCCCTCTGAGTGCTTTGTATCGCTTGTTGACGTGAGTTCCATGCCATCTGAACAGCGAAACGATCCGTGGGTCATGTTGATTTGCAACTACCTTTCGAACCCGTGGAACTCGTCGATACCTCGAGCAATTCAGTGCCAAGCGTCCCACTTCGCTATACGTTATGGCTTGCTCCACAGGCAGAACTACCACCCTAATGGGCGCAAATGGCTGCTCGTCATTCCCCACCATCAGCACTCGGAAGTTTGCGACCAGTTTGACAGTGAGCCTCAGTGTGCTCACGTCGGCGTGCTAAAGACCTACGAACGCCTTTTACTGCGATATTACTGGCGTGGTATGTATGGCTTCGTTCGTCGTTATGTTCGCTCTTGCAGGGACTGTCAACGGCGCAAGCCACCAACCCCTCGTGCGTCTGGCCCGATGCAGCCTTTGGGGTGCCGGATTCGACCTTTTGACCGGGTAGGAATCGATCTCCACGGACCCCTCCCCTGTACTGCGGCTGGCAATAGGTGGGTCATCGTAGCCGTCGACCCCCTTTCACGGTGCGCCGAAACCGCGGCGCCGCGTGCCGGTACTGCCGAGCCAGTTGCAACGTTTCTGCTCAACCGCATCATCCTACGTCACGGCGCTCCTCGGAAACTTCTCAGTGACAGGGGCCGTGTCTTTCTTTCAGACTTCATGGAAGCGCTTTTAAAGGCCTGGGGCATCGTCCACCACACGACTACTGCATATCACCCGCAGACGAACGGCTTACCCGAACGTTTTAACCGCACCCTGGGGGACATGCTGGCAATGTATGTATCATCCGACCATTCCAACTGGGATATGATTCTTCCATTCGTAACCTACGCCTACAACACTGCCAAGACACCCCCTCGCCCTTCTTCCTTGTGTATGGACGCGAGCCGTCGTGCCTGCTTGACACGGTCCTCCTCTACAGTCCCGACGTGTCTGAAGCCTTGTCAATCTCGGACGTCACCCGACGTGCGGAGGAGTGTCGCCAACTGGCTCGCTCGTTCACGTCAGTTGAGCAAGGACGCCAAAAGTTCCGCCATGATGCGTCGACGCCTACACCAGAATTCTGTCTGACGGATGTCGTTTGGCTCTGGATTCCGGCCACGTCTCCTGGGCTGTAGAGCAAGCTCATTTCAAATTATCACGAACCGCATCGTGTACTCGAGCGGACGTCGCCTGTCAATTACGTGGTCGAGCCTCTGAATCCTTCCTCTGACAATCGCTGCCGTGGCCCAGAGACCGTTCACGTAGCACGCCTGAAGCGATACTTCAAACCGGCCATGGTCTCGTGCCCCTAAATCGCCAGGATGGCTCCTATTCGTCCCGGGGAAATTGTAAAGGAGATGAATACTGCTACATTTTGACCCCCTCCTTTCAACTGAGGTACACACTGATGCCAGTGGTGTCGGTCTCGGCGCTGTGCTTGCACGACGCAAAGAAGGCGCCCAGGAGTACGTAGTTGCTTTTGCCAGCTGTACTCTAACAAAGACGGAGAGAAATTACTGAGTGACAGAAAAAGCATGTTTGGCGATCATTTGGGCGATTCACAAATTCCGCCCCTACCTTTATGGACGCCCGTTTGACGTTGTCACGGACCATCACGCGCTGTGTTGGCTGTCGTCACTGAAAGACCCGTCCGGCAGACTTGGCCGTTGGGCTCTTCGAACCCAAGATCACGACATTCGCGTTGTGTATCGGTCCGGCCGCAGACACACGGACGCTGATGCCCTTTCTTGATGTGTGTCGAGTCAGAAAATGCATTTCCTTGACGATCTGCGCCCTGGCGTTACTTGACATACACGATATAGCCGCAGAGCAGCGAAAAGACCCATGGATCGCGTCCATACTGCACTACCTGTTGAGTCCGTGCACCGTTTCGGCGTCCCGTGCACTGCGTCGCCAGGCATCAAACTGTGTCGTTCGTCACGAACTCCTGTATCGGCGCAACTATATCACCGAGGGCCACAAATGGCTGCTAGTTTTTTCCGTCATTTTTGATCTGCCATCTGTTCGTTCTAGCACGCTGATGCGCAATATCAGCGGCTCTGCATCCGTTACTATTGCCGCGCGTTGTACACGTTTGTTACGAAGTACATGCACTCGTGTCCCGAATGCCAGCGGCGCATATTTCCGCCGCAACATCCTACAAGACCTCTGCAGCCACTACCAAGCCCCGCTCACCCTTTCGATCGCGTTGGAATTGACATTTGGAACCCCTCGCAACCACAACCGCAGGCAACCGTTGGATTATCGCTGCAGCGGATCACCTGACCAGGTATGCAGAAACAGCCGCACTCTCAACCGTTACAGCCCATGACGTGTCACAATTCCTCCTACACAGGTTTGTTTTACGCCACGGTGTGCCCAGGAAGCTTTTGAGTGACAGAGGAGGCGTCTTTTTGTCCGACATAATACAAGCCCTGCTGACCCATTGCAAAGTCGTTCATAGGAAAACTAGAGCGTATCACCCGAAAACCAGTGGTTTAACTAAAGATTTAACCGCATGCTGGGTGACATATTTTCAATATATGTTTCTTAGGATCATTCAAACTGGAGCTTGGTTCTGCCATTTGTGACGTATGCGTATAATACGGCGACACAGACGACGACGGGCTTCTCGCCCTTCTTTCTACTTTATTTGGCGTAAGCCTTCCGGCACCCTAGACACCACCCTGCCCTACCAACCCGACGCCTCCGAATGCAGGCCCATTTCCGAGATAGCTAAGCATGCCGAAGAGTGCCGTCAACTGGCTCGGTACTTCACTGCTGCGGATCAAGGACACTAAAAATCTCGTCATGACGCTTCAGCCACCTCGCCTACCTGTGCCATCGGATCCCTCCTGTGGCTGTATATCCCGTTGAAGACAACCGTTCTTTCACCGAAACTCCAAGCTAACTACCATGGACCCTACAGAGTTCTCGAGAAAACGTCCCCCCTCAACTACGTCGTTGATTCGATCACTGCCGCAACCGATCTTCGTCGCCGAGGGCGCGAAAAAGTGCACGTCCAGCGTATGAAGCGCTACTATGACCCCCTCGTTGTTCCATCGCCCTGAGTCGCCAGGATGGCTCTTCTCTTTGCCGGGGGGTGATTGTGATGAAGATATCACGGCCGCTTCCTTAAATGGGTGCGTGCCGCGCACGTCTCAAGTCAGACGATGTGTGTGCTTAGATATGAGACAATCCACCACAAATGGGTATGTGCTTGAATCTGGGCTAGGCAGCCCCATCGAGAGCGCTGTGCGCGATACTGGTGCCCAGACCCAGAGCTCGCTTGAACGCGGTTGGACTCTGCGATAGTAAGCCCTTGCTATAACTTCCTGCCTATAAAGACCAGTGTAATTATATATATATATATATATATATATATATATATATATATATATATATATATATATATGTATATATATATATATAGCGAATCAGAATAGGAAATGAGGGGCTCGTTGAAAATAACACAGAAATAAGGGTTGGCAGTCGAGAAAACCTCGGAAAGCAATGGGGAGGATGTGGTAGATCATTGAAACATATTAAGAATTTGGAAAGAAAGAAAGAAAGTGAAGAAAAAATGCCCGCCAGGTGGGATCCGAACCCACGACCTCCAGAATACCGGTCTGGTGCGATAACCACTACGCTACCGGCGGGGCGATTTTCCCATTCACTTTCTGGGATATTTATGTTAGGTATGTTTGTTTCCTGTGCTTGGGGGTGGTAGCCAGTGCCATTCGGACTAATCGGGGTGAAGGGGACCTTCTTTTTAACCCCCGGGTCGTGACTCGAGTGTCTACGACATGTCCAGAGTGGTCGACCAGCTTTGAACCCTCTTAAGCTCCCTTTGGCAACAAGACTGCCAGATCCGAGGCCCTCGCTATGCATGTAGCGAATCAGAATAGGAAATGAGGGGCTCGTTGAAAATAACACAGAAATAAGGGTTGGCAGTCGAGAAAACCTCGGAAAGCAATGGGGAGGATGTGGTAGATCATTGAAACATATTAAGAATTTGGAAAGAAAGAAAGAAAGTGAAGAAAAAATGCCCGCCAGGTGGGATCCGAACCCACGACCTCCAGAATACCGGTCTGGTGCGATAACCACTACGCTACCGGCGGGGCGATTTTCCCATTCACTTTCTGGGATATTTATGTTAGGTATGTTTGTTTCCTGTGCTTGGGGGTGGTAGCCAGTGCCATTCGGACTAATCGGGGTGAAGGGGACCTTCTTTTTAACCCCCGGGTCGTGACTCGAGTGTCTACGACATGTCCAGAGTGGTCGACCAGCTTTGAACCCTCTTAAGCTCCCTTTGGCAACAAGACTGCCAGAACCGAGGCCCTCGCTATGCATGTAGCGAATCAGAATAGGAAATGAGGGGCTCGTTGAAAATAACACAGAAATAAGGGGTGGCAGTCGAGAAAACCTCGGAAAGCAATGGGGAGGATGTGGTAGATCATTGAAACATATTAAGAATTTGGAAAGAAAGAAAGAAAGTGAAGAAAAAATGCCCGCCAGGTGGGATCCGAACCCACGACCTCCAGAATACCGGTCTGGTGCGATAACCACTACGCTACCGGCGGGGCGATTTTCCCATTCACTTTCTGGGATATTTATGTTAGGTATGTTTGTTTCCTGTGCTTGGGGGTGGTAGCCAGTGCCATTCGGACTAATCGGGGTGAAGGGGACCTTCTTTTTAACCCCCGGGTCGTGACTCGAGTGTCTACGACATGTCCAGAGTGGTCGACCAGCTTTGAACCCTCTTAAGCTCCCTTTGGCAACAAGACTGCCAGAACCGAGGCCCTCGCTATGCATGTAGCGAATCAGAATAGGAAATGAGGGGCTCGTTGAAAATAACACAGAAATAAGGGTTGGCAGTCGAGAAAACCTCGGAAAGCAATGGGGAGGATGTGGTAGATCATTGAAACATATTAAGAATTTGGAAAGAAAGAACCCCCGACTTTAAAGCGGGGGTTTATATTTACAAGTTGACCGGCCTCAGAGCTCTTGTAAATATAAACCCCCGCTTTAAAGTCGAGAGAGAAGCCGCTGTGGGGATAGCGTAATGGCGAACGCACCGCACCGGTTATGCGGAGATGTGGGTTCGAGTCCCGCTCCCGGAAAACGTCGGATTTTTTCTCGACTTATATTTTCGCTTATTTATCAATGAATCAAAGAAACGTAACAAGCACGCGTCATTCGGCCCTATTAAATATTTCGAAAAAAGCCGAATAGCACTGGCAATGACGACTGCAACATTGATATATATATATATATATATATATATATATATATATATATATATATATATATATATATATATATATATATATATATATATTGTAACAAAGATAGTGAGCTACCGTTAGAGCACCAGTCTCCCCGAGCGGGTATGTGTTCGGCTAAAGCGGAGGCTGACATTCTCAGTGGCGTCAATCCCCCAGTGGGTATATGTCCCCGTAGCGACACAGCGGTAGCTCCAGCGACAGTGCTTCGGCGCGAGACCTGCGCGCGGACGCCAGACCTCGTTTGGACTCTGAAACGGCCAGACCTCGTTGGTGCCTCTTGCAAGACCTACCAATAAACCCCATTATAATATATATATATATATACAGAAAGATAGGTCAGCAGTCTACAACGCCAAAGGAGGCATTGGGGTGTGGTTAGGCCCTTTTCTTTTCCACTACGGTTAATGAAGTAAACATTTGTTTAAATATACAGAAGAAAGAAAGAAAGAAAAACACGTGCTCAGAGTGGGGACCGAACCCACGCCTTTCGATTACATGTCGAATGCCTTACCAATTCGGCTATCTGGGCGACTGTGTTCTCCTTAACTTTCTGGGCTATTTATATTTACTAGAAGTGTATCTGACGCTTGAGGGTGGTATCCAGCGCCACTCTGACTACACGGGGAGAAGGGGACCTTCTTTTCAACCCCCGGGGCGTGACTCGAACGTCCACAGCCTCTCATGAGCGGGTAACTGGCGGGAAGCCCTCTAATGCTACCTAGGCATCAAGGCTGCCAGAACCGAGACCCTCGCTAGTCGCTAGGCTTTCGCAGAATAATATAGTAAGAAATGAGGGGCTCGTTGATGAAATACAGAAAGATAGGTCAGCAGTCTACATATATATATATATATATATATATATATATATATATATATATTTATATAAATATATATATATATATATATATATGTAGACTGCCGACAGTGCTTCGGCGCGGAGGTCTCGCGCCGAAGCACTGTCGCTGGAGCTACCGCTGTGTCGCGACCGCTTCCTGTAAACTCTTCCCGTAAGGTCAGTGACCATTAAAATTCTGTGCCTCCCAGTGATGGTGTGAGAGCGTCCCTGTTACTGCTTTGCGCTTCCGTTTCTTAAGCAGAGCGGCCCCCCTCTGAAGCGGGCGCTACCTGTCACTCGTTCTACAAACTGACGAACGATGGAGGACATGTTTTTTGAAAGAGTTGTGTACTCCTCTCTCTTTTCTGCATGTTTAGGTTTGTTTGTGTTTTGCGTTTTCTTTCGTGTTTTTTTTCTCTCTCTCTTTTTTGCAAACCTTCACCTCACCTCGCCGAGAGCGTGTTTGTTGCTACCTCTCTCCCCAAATCTCCCCTCTCTCTTTTTTCGGCGTCGTTGGACGACGAGCTTATAAATATGTGCACAGAAATACGAAATGTTGTCTTGAGAAAGATCGGCATCCGATCGAAACGTCGACCAATAAACAGTTTTGTTAGAAGCTATACCCATTTTTTACTATATATATAAATATAAATATATATATATATATATATATATATATATATAGTCAGGTAAAAGATAAGAACAACTTTTCGGTTAACTTGTTTATTATAAATTAGTCCGACAGTTTCGGAAGTGGAACTTCCTTCCTGTGTTCTGCTTCACTTTCTGGGGTATTTATATTTACTACAACTGTATCTCATGCTTGAGGGTGGTAGCCAGTGCCACTCAGACTACACGGGGAGAAGGGGACCTTCTTTTCAACCCCCGGGTCGTGACGCGAACGTCTACAGCCTGTCATAAGCGGGTAACCGGCGGGAAACCCTCTTATGCTACCTTGGAATCAAGGCTGCCACAACCGAGGCCCTCTCTCAGCTTTCGCAGGATAATATGGTTAGGAAATGAGGTGCTCGTTAGGAAATACAGAAAGAAATGCCGGCAGTCTACAACGACACAGAAGGCATAGGGAAATGGTTAGACTATTTTTTGACCGTTAGTGAAGTTTTATTGTTCTTATTATTTTAACTAGAAAGAAAGAAAGAAAAACACACGCCCAGAGTGGGGACCGAACCCACACCTTTCGATTAAATCTCGAATGTCTTACCAATTCGGCTATCTGGGGGACTGTGTTCTCCTGCACTTTCTGGGGTATTTATATTTACTACGACTGCATCTGACGCTTGAGGGTGGTAGCCAGCGCCACTCAGTCAAAAAAAGAGTCAAGAAATAGCCTAATCATTCCCCTATGCCTTCTTTGAAGTAGTAGACTGCCGGAATTTCTTTCTGTATTTCCTAACGAGCCCCTCATTTCAAAATCATATTATCCTGCGAAAGCTTAGCGAGGGCCTTGGTTCTGGCAGCCTTGATGCCAATATAGCATAAGAGGGTTTCCCGCCAGTTACCCGCTCATGACTGACTTTAGACGTTCGAGTCTGGCCCCGGGGTTAGAAAAGAAGGTCCCCTTCTCTCCGCCTAGTCTGAGTTGCACTGGCTACAACGCTCAAGCGTCACATACAATCGTAGTATATATAAATACCTCAGAAAGTGAAGGAGAACACAGTCGCCCAGATAGCCAAATTGGTAAGGTATTCGAGATCTAATCGAATAGCGTGGTTTCGGTCCCCACTCTGGGCGCATGTTTTTCTTTTTTCTCCCTAAATAATAAAAAATATAACTTCAATAACGGTCAAAAATAGTGTAGTCATTTCCTATACCTTTTTTGACGTTCTAGACTACCGGCATTTCTTTCTGTATTTCCCAACGAGCACCTGATTTCGAAATCATATGTACATATATATATATATATATATATTAAGAGAGAGAGAGAGAGAGAGATAGTGAGGTTCGATGTTTCAGTACACAAACAGTGAAAGAAGTCGACTGACACGTTTCCCGTTTTTGTTGCCAACAGTTTCGGAGTTAGAAACTCCTTTTTCAGGGCTGTATTTTATTTTTTCTCACATTTCGTCTTCATACAAAAACTTCTGCGAGCTAGGGTTACTTCCCTCATCCCTGCAGGAGATGTTGCGGGTGAGGGGTGTTTCAAACAGTTTGAGCAAGTGATGCATTTCAATTGGCTAGAAAAGTGGAAGGTTAAAGAAGCGGGAAGAACATGGACGAAAAGCTAGCACGAAAACCCGATAACAAGAAGCACACAAGCAAACAGAAAATCAAAAACAAGAGTGAGTCCTGCACGCTCCTTAAATGGTGTAAAAGTAGTCAGCGGGAAAGGAAAAGGGGCAAGCATTGGGTTGACGGGAGACAGACTTAAGATGGCGGCACAGGCGTAGATCTTCGATTCGGTCAAAATGCAAGGCTGCATGCATGCACAGCCCGTCCAGTCGACGCATGGTCAACGTGCCATACTCGGAATTTCCTGTCCCATTTTCGGTTTTGTTTTACTCCTCGTTAACCCTACAGCAGCTCTCGTCTTGGAGCAACTGCAACGAAACCGAGTGGTGCAGCAGAGCTTTGCCGCGCGGCCAGCGAGACGCAGAACAAGTAACACTTCGATTTGGTTTCGTTTGAGTGGCATTCTTCGGCCGTTTGTATGTCAGCGGCACGGTGCGTCGGCGGGCCCGTGGGGCGCGCTCACAGCTGTTCAAGGTCACTAATGAGACGGTGGTGGTTGCAGAATGGGCGGGGAAGGGCGGGGGAATTCCACACGTTTGTTTTGCTTGGCTTAGTCTCTAAATTAGGGTTTTCTTTTTTCCTTCTTGCGTTCTTTTTTGAAGTTGTATGCACGGTACAGGTTCCGCGATTATCCCCTCCATCGCCCGCAAGGCCCCAATATTTCCGTCTAAGGCGCAGCTTTTTGCCGCAAGAATGAGAGGCGGCCAGGGCCCTCATTGATGCCATGGGTGAATTCCTGGAATTTATGTATAAAGTAGGACTCCCTCCGCTCACGTTCGAAGGAAAAGCGGAAGCCGGACTGCAGGAGAGTAATTCTGATATCCTCAATGGAATGGTCTGGCAGGCGCATATGTTTTGAAAATAGTAGATCCGGCTGTGAGGAGACGTGGTATTTGTAGTTGTTGAATCTGAGCGGAATGCATTCTTGGTCTAGCCAATATAGTCCTTGCCACACATTTCGCAGTAAAGTCTGTATACGACGTTACTGGAATCACAGTCGTGGCTTTCTTTTATTCGGAAGAAAAATTTGGAGAAGTTAGATTTTGCCGTGTCGGTTAGGGTGATGAGGGGAGAGATTTTGCAGCGCGTTTTCCCGCATGGGCGGCAGCCTGAGTGTTGTTTCATGACCCCAACTTTAGCCTTAACAAGCATATCTATTCAGTTCGTGTCTTTACAATACACTACGCGGGCTGGTTTGGGGAAGATAGCTGACAGGTGCTAACTTTGTCTGATCATGTGGAAATGCCTGCTCAGTATTTTGTTTATTCGTGGCTTGTTCGCACCGTATGTTAATACCAGGTTGGTCTGGTGTCTTTCCTTTTTTCTGAATTGGCTGTTGACAATGCTGACTGGCGGTCTGTTCGGCAGGCCCGGTTTATTGCGTGGTCAATTATATTTTCTGGGTTGTTGATTCAGAAGGATGTTTTTTAGCTTTTGCGAGTTTCTTCCAAATTCTTGGACATCAGAACAGATTTTGCGGTATCTGTATACCAGCGAGAATGGTATTTCAACTTTGCAAAGTCAGGGTTGGTTGCTGTCAAAATGCAGGTACTGTTGGCGATCCGTGGGTTCTTCATAGACGGTGGTAGCGAGGGATTTACCATGTACCTGAAGGGTTACGTACAAAAAGTTTGTACTATATGGAGATATGTCGTGGATGAACTTGATTGATTTATGGAGGCAGTTAAATTTCGAAATGAAGTGAAGTCTCGCTTTGTCGTGGTATCATATGATGAATATGTCATCTAGAAAACGCCTGCACAAGAGTGGTTTCTTTTGTTGCTACTCATTGAAAGGAGTTTACAATAATACCATAAAAATATCCGCGTAATTTTGAGCCATCTTGGTTCCCATTGCCGTCCCACTGATCTGAAGAAAGTGCTTTTTTGTTGAATTCGATGGGATTATAATTTAGTGAAATGGTTAAAAGCGTTGCGAAAGTTTCGCTCTTTATGTGTATTGAGGGGTTTTTAAGCCAGTAAATGCTGCCACGGTCCCGGCGATTCCTTGCGAGTGGGGAATATTTGCGTACAACGAACACACGTCCAGGGTCACCAGAAAACACCATAGAGAGGTGACGATAGCAGCAATTTTCTGTAGAAAATGGCCGGTATCGTTGATGTAGGACGGGACCCTATCGGGGATGTTTTTATTTAGGTGATTAATGAAACTTGAAATTTTTTTCTGTCACAGTCCCGTTACTGGATACAATGGGTCTGCGCAGGTGGTAGCTCTTATGTATTTTAAGTAGCAAATAAAATTGACCAGTGACAGGATGTTCCGGTGACACAATTTTAACCATCGCGCCGTTATATTACCTTCCGTGACAAGAGATTTGACGGTGTCGTAAACTTCACTTTCATAGAATTTTGTGGGGTCATTTGGTAGCTCATTATAGAATTGTCTATCTCTTAGTTGTGGCATTCCCTCTTCCAATTATTTAGACCTGTCAAGTATAACAGTGGCTCCCAAAATGTCCGCTGGTTTGATAATTATGCTGGTTTCCGCTTGAAGAGAATATAAAGGTGCTCGCTCTTCTACTGACAGGTTGTTGTGCACGGGTTGGTGCTGTGCATATGCCCGGATTACATCCTTCTGTACAGCCGCTATATACATATCTTAGTGCTGGTCTCGTTGGTGTTTTGGTGTCCAGGATTTGTCTGACCCACCAGGCAGTTGTGTTTTTGTGTATACGCGGTCATAAGGTATTCCCGGAGAAGCGTATTACGTGAATATGTGTCCAGATGCTAATACAGTTGGAACCTATTAAAAATTACGGAGGCTGGGCAAAATGTCAAACCTTTTGAGAGATGTTCTTCTTGAGCCGAGGATAATGTTTTGCTTGACAGATTTACCACGTGGCTTTGTTGTGTGTTCACGGGGCGAGATATAACATCGGGACCTGGGGTAATGCCTACGTGATGCGTTGGTTGCATGGGCTTTACTAAAAACTGGGGGGAAATGTTATCGCGTTGCAATTTCTTGATCTTTTGTTGTGATATTTCTCTCCTCTTTGTCGTCTCAAAGTTATAGGTTCCTTGCATTCTAAGTCGGATAGATTCGATTGCAACCTCTTCTAGAATTTCGGCATCTAGAATCTCCGTGGCCCGCTTCGGCTGTGCTGCGAAACAATCTCCGTGAGACCCACCGACGCATCGGACAGGACTTTTTCCCATTTCGTAATTTCCTCCGGATTAAATGTGCAAATGGAGGGTGTGCAGGCTAGACGAAGGCCTTTTGGTGCGGCGTTCTGCTTGACGTATGATTCCAAGTGAGCAGCATGCAAATCAAAGCCAACACGCTTGTCGGATTATTTCCCAATTGACAAAAAAGGGGGGAACATACATGATCAGGGCGAGGCGTAACAGTCTCCACTGGAGGTTAATTCTCAGCCTCCCGGCTAGGTTGGGACGCCGCCTGCGTGGCCACGCGTTTCATGTAGCGGCGTTCTGGGACGAGAGGGGCACGAGAAGGCGCGGGACGGGGCGGACGTTGTGGACATGGTGGACACGGTGGGCACGGAGGACAGGGGGGCAGGCCAGCCAGGGGAGACGCTTGGTCATGGGTATCCGTTTCTTCTTTGAGTCGAGGCGTGGCGGCCCAACGCGGGCGACGATAGCTCAGGCGCTCCTTAAAGTGTTGCGCCAGGACTGCGACGCCCTCTAAACTCGCGTGCAGCCCGGCAACGGAGAGGAAGCGCCAAGGGGGAAGTGTCAGGAACCCATGATCTGTATAGAAAATTCTCGGCCCCAGTAACCCTCCACGGCAGAGCTGTCGAAACTCCCGGGCGTACCACTGGGCCTCCGCGTTAAACCAACGAACAAAGTTCCGGTTGACACCCTCTCAGCGACGGTTGGCGGCGCGGGAAAGAGGGAGGCTGGGGATGGTCTTTATCTCCGGGCGACGTTGTCGTATCCGCTCCACTGTTCGCCTCAACTCCGCCACCGCCGCCTCCAAACCGCGCCGGGCTATATCCACCGTACCCACATGTAGGACAAGGGTGTTAACTCTGGGCGGCAAGTACTTCAGGGTGGCAAGGATATTCTCGGATGACCTGACGTCTCGACCTCCACTGGCTCTATTGGAGAACAAGAAGACACCTTAGATCAAGCTGTCGACATCCTTCAAGACTACATGCAACAAAGATGTCTGACATGTGCACCCGAAAAACCATCGATTCTTACTCTCACAAAATGGACCTCTCATCGCGTCAAGGACAAACTTCCTCTACGAATAGTTACCTTTAAAGGACAAGCAATTTCCCATGCTTCTCAACTTCGCTTATTAGGTCTCAATATCCCACAAGACGGTTCCGGGTAACAAACAATCCTACAATTACAGCGCACAGTAAACCAGCTAACACACTTCCTACATCGAGTAGCACGAAGACGACACGGCCTCAAAGAACATGACACCACAAGACTCGTCTAACCACTATAAACAAGTCGTATCACGTATGGCACACCATACCTACTCCTCGAAACTGCAGAAATCAAGAAGCTCGACATTCTAATCCGCAAAACTTACAAGACAGCACTCCGCCTTCGTTCCACTACAGCAACCAAGACATTACTCCAACTGGGCCTCCACAATACACCGCATGAACTTATCGAAGCCCACAAAGCCATGCAACTACGTCGGCTCACCCTTGTCCCCACTGGCCGGAACCTACTCACCACACTCGGCTACTTACCTCAAGCTCGCCATGACCAAAAGTAACAAATACCTCACTCAATCCAACAGCAATTGCACATCGCCCCCATACCTCGCAATATGCAATCAGAATACCACACCGCCCGCCGTGAAGCCAGAGCTCACCACCATTCGACTGCATACGCACAACAAACCACCACTCAGTACGTAGATGCTACGGCATACAATCTCCGAGATTTTGTTGCCAGCGTCACCAATCACCAGAGACAAGAACTCACCACCGTTACCATTCGCACCTCACAGCCCACTACCATCTAAGAAGTCGCCATTGCCTTCGCGTTACAAACCACAGAAGTTTATACCACGATCCTAACACGCTCCCAATCAGCCTGCCGCAACTACCTCACCGGCCGCATCTCTCATCAAGCCCTGCGAATTTGACGTCAGAATCTCCATCTGCCCCTCGTACATATCGTATGGACGCTGGGTCACATGGTATTAGAAGGCAATGAAGCGGCTCATGCCGCGGCCCGCGAACTTGTACTCCGGGCCGTTGCCGACTGCCCTAATAACTCCCTTCCCTACGCCCCGCTCCCAACACTGCCCACGCTCCCCTCACATACACCGATATCCTCGTTCACTATAGGCTGCAACGACAGAAATGCCCACCTCCACACCATATTCTCTCCAGGACCGACGCAGTTACACAACGCAAGCTGCCGACAAACACCTTCCCCCAAAATACACTGTACCATGCCATGTTCTCTCCCCAATACCAAGCCACGTGTCAGTTTTGTCCAAACATGGGAATTCTCTATCACATTACCAAAGAATTCCCCAACACCCCTACCCCACCGCCACTCCCCCACATCACCACACAGCGGTGGGTGGAGTTGCTGGCCAGCTTCGACCCCTAAACCCAGCGCACCCTGGTAGAGAGGGCCACGCGAGCACGTCACCTCCAAGGCATCCTGGACTGAGGACTCCTCTCACCGGGCGGGCGCCCTAACATCGCGCTTCCTGTTTTGAATAAAGTTTATACAATCAATCGAACATCGATCCGCCGTAGGACACAAATCCCGGTCTAGAGGTATTCATTGGGCCAAAACGATTGAAGACATGTCTAATAAGTGAATCACCAACGATTGCTGTTTTGATTTTGAATTTGGGAAATTTCCGGGACAGACGCTCAGTCGCGGGTTTGCTGTCAGCCATAGTAAAATATACGGATCATGAGGTTCGATGGGTCAGTATAAAAATAGTGAAAGAAGTCGACTGAGATGTTTCCTGTTTTTGTTGCCAACAGTTTCGTAGTTAGAATATCTTTCTTCGGGGCGGTATTTTAATTTCTCACCTTTCGCCGTTACACAAGAACGTCTGTGAGGGAGGGTTACTTCCCTCATCCCTGGAGGAGACGTCGTGGGTGAGGGGTGTTTCAAAAAGTTTAAGCAAGTGAGACATTCCGATTGGCCAGAGATGTGGAAGGTGAGGGAAGGGGAAAGAACATCGACGAAACGGCAGCACGAAAACATGATAAAAACAAGCACACAAGCAAACACAAAATGAAAAACAAGAGTGAGTCCTGCGCACTCCGTAAATGTGTAAAAGTTGTCAGCGGGAAGGGAAAAGGGCCAAAAACGGGGGGTGAAGGCAGACAGACATAAGATGGCGGCACAGGCATAGATATTCGATTCGTCAAACTGCATGGCCCCATGCATGCACTTCCCGCCCAGTCGACACATGGTCCCCGCGCTATACTCGGAATTTCCTGCCCCATTTTCGGTTTTGTTTTACTCCTGGTTAAGCCTACAGCAGCTCTCGCCTTGGCGCCAATTCGACGACACCGAATGGTGCAGCAAAATTTGGCCGTACGACCAACGAGCCGCGGAACAAATAGCACTAGGATTTGGTTTCGTTCGCGGTGCATTCTTCGGCCGTTTGTCTGTCAGTGGTGCGGCGGTCATAATTAAGGCCACTGTGCGTCAGCGGGCCCGCCTAGCGCGCTCACAGCTATTACAGGTTTCTGATGAGACGGGGCTGGTTGCCGAACGGGAGGGGCTGGAGGGGGGTGATCTACACGCTTGTTTTCCTTTGCTTAGTCCGTAAAGCGGGGTTCCTTTTTTAGATGCGACGCATCTCTTTAACTCGCCCTCTCTCTCCATCCATCCGAAGTCCGCACGCCGCTCCCCTCGCCATGCCAGCTGTGCGTTAGCGCGTTCGCGTTCGGTTAACACATGCGCATCCGCTACTCTCTCTCATTCCCCTCAGCGTTTACTTTGTGGTACATATATAAGTGATAACTGCGCCGCTTTGCTCAGTCGCTCCGCCGCCGCCGCTCCCAAGACATCCGATTGCCACCGATGATTTGAATGGAGACTAACAGGTCTGCTACCGCGATGGTCGGCGCAACAGTAAAAAGCACCTCCCAGATGCGTCGCATCACCACATGGTCTCCCCCCGCGATAAGATGTGGTCATTTTTTCCTTCTTGCTTTTTTTAGGTTTTATGCATGGTCCCGGTTCCGCGCTCAGCCCCTCTAACGTCTGCAAGGCCCCGATATTTCCGTCTAAGGCGCAGCTTTTTGCCGTAAGAATAAGAGGCGGACCAGGTCCTCATTGAGGCCACCGGTGAATATCTCGAATTTATGCATGAAGTAGGACTCCCTCTGGTCGCGTTCAAGAGAAGAGCAAAGGCCCGACTGCAGGAGAGTAATTCTGATATGCTCAATGGAATGATCCGGCAGGATCATATGTTTGGAAAATGGTAGGTCCAGCTGTGTGGTGACGTGGGATTGGTGGTTGTTGAATCAGGGCCGGAATGCATTCTCGGTCTGGCGAATATAGTCCTTGCCACACATTTTTTAGTGCAGTCTGTATACGACGTTACTGGAATAATAACCGAGGCTTTCTTTTATTCGAAAGGACAATAAGGAAATGCTAGATTTTGCCGTGTTGGTTGGGGGGATGAGGGTACAGATTTCGCAGCGCCTTTTCTCGCATGGGCGGCAGCCTGAGTGCTGTTTCGTAACCCCAATTTTAGCGTTAACAAGCATATCTCTTAAGGTCCTGTCTTTAGGATACACTCCACGGGGTGGTTCGGGAAGATAACTGACAGTTGCTGATCTGGTTGAAATGCCTGCTCAGTATGTTGTTTACTCCGGGCATGTTCGCACCGTATGTTAATACGAGGTTGGACAGGGGTGTTTCTTTTTTGTGAATTGGCTTTTGACAATGCTGACTTGCGGTCTGTTCGGCGGGCCCGGTTGATTGCGTTATCAATTATATTTTCTGGGTAATTTTGATTCAGAAGGATGTTCTTTAGATTTTACGAGTTTCGGTCAAATACTAGGACGTCAGAACAGATTCGGGGGTATCGGTATGCCAGCGAGTATAGTAGTCCAACTTTGCAATGTCGTGAGTGGTTGCTGTCAAAATGCAGGTACTGTTGGCGATCCTTGGGTTTTTTGTAGACTGTGGTCGCAAGGGAGTTGCTATGTACCTGAAGTGTTGCATCCAAAAAGTTGATATTGTCTTGAGATATGTCGTGGGTGAACTTGATTGATTGATGGAGCATTGTATTTTTAAATGAAGTGGAAGAGGCTCGCTTCGTCGTGGTTCTATTACATGAATCTGTCATCTAGAAAACGCCTGTACAACTGTGGTTGCTTTTGTTGTTTCTCAACGAAAGGAGTTTTCAATGATGCCATAAAAATATTGGTGTTATTTGGACCCCTCTTGGTTCCCATCGCCGTGCCACTGATCTGAAAAACCTGCTTTTCGTTGAATTCGAATTGTTTATAATTTAGTACAATGGTTAGAAGCATTGCAAAAGTTTCGCTCTCTATGTCTATTGATGGGTTGTTTAGGCCAGTAAATGCTGCCATGGTCGCGGCGATGCATTCCGAGTGGGGAATATTTGTGTACAATGAACACACGTCCAGCGTCAGCGGAAAACACCCTTGGGGTATGACTATACCAGAAATTTCCTGTAGAAAATGGCTGGTATTTTTTATGTAGGGCGGGGATGTAGGGGGGATGTCCTTAATTATGTAAAAAATGAAGCTTGAAATTTTTTCTTTCACCATCCAGTTGCTCTTATGTATTTTAGGTAGCAAGTAAAATCGGCTAGGGACAAAACGTTCCGGTGACATAATTTTAACCATCGCAGCAGTTATATTACCTTCCGTGACAAGAGATTTGAGGCTGTTGTGAATTTCACTTTCATAGAATTTTGTGGGGTCATTTGGTAGCTCATTATAGAATTGTCTGTCTCTTAGTTGCCGCATTCCCTCTTCCAAGTATTCAGACCTGTCAAGTATAACAATGGCTCCCCCCTTCTCCGCTGATTTGATAATTATGCTGTTGTCCGCTTTAAGAGAACTTAAAGCTGCTCGCTCTTCTACTGACCGGTTGTTGCGCACGGTTTGGTGCTGTGCATAAGCCCGGATTACATTTTTTTGTACAGCCGCTATATACATTTCTAGGTGCTCGTCTCGTCGGTCTTTTGGTGCCCAGGATTTGTCTGACGCACTAGGCAGTTGTGTTTTTGGGTTGGGGTGGTAATAGAAGTATTAACGGAGACGCAGAATACGTGCGAATGTGTACAGATTCTGATATTGGTGGAACTCATTGAAATTTCCGGAGGCTTGGCAAAATGTCAAACCTTTTGGGAGAAGTTTTTCTTGAGCCCGGATAATGTTTTGCTTGACAGATTTACCACGTTCCTTTGTTGTGTGTTCATGGGGCGAGATATAGCATCGGGATCTGGGCTGACGCCTACGGGATGGGTTCGTCGCACATGGTTGACTAGAAACTAGGAGGAAATGTCATCGCATTAAACTTTCTTGATCTTTCGTTGTGATATTTTTTTTTTCGTTTTGTCGTCTCAAAGTTTTTAAGTTTGTTGCATTCTAAGTTGGATAGATTCGATTGCGACCTGTCCAGAATTTCAGCACCTAGAAGATTGCCACCCTGGTTTACTTTCCGGCCGTAGTTGATACCCTTGTTCTACACGTGGGCAGAGTGGACTTAGGCCGGTGCGGATCGGCGGCGGCGTTGGCGGAGTTGAGTCGAACAGTGGAGCGGATAACACAACGTCGCCCGGAGATGAAGACCATCCTTCTGAGCCTTCCTCTTCCCCGAGCCCACAACCGTCGCAGAGAGTTTGCCAACTGGAACTGTGTTCGCTGGTTTAACGCGGAGGCCCAGTGCTACGCCCGGGAGGTTTCACAGCTCTGCCGCGGAGTGGTACTGGGGCGCCGGATTTTCTACATAGATCATGGGTTCCTATCACTTCCCACTTGGCGCTTCGTCGCCGCCGACGTGCTGCACACGTGTTTCGAGGGCGTCGCGGTCCTGGCGCAACACTTTAAGGAGCGCCTGCGCTATCATCGGCCGCGTTGGGCCTCCACGCCTACACTCACAGAAGAAATGACCAAGCGTCTCCCCCGGCCGGCCTGCCTCCCTGTCCTCCGTGCCCACCATACCCGCCGTGTCCACTACGTTTGCCCCGTCCCACGCTCCGGCTGTCCGAGACAGCTGCTACATGACACTCCTGTGCAGACTGCCGGCGTCGCAACCAAGCCGGGACGCAGAAAATTCACTTGCAGTGGAGACTGGTGCGGCTCGCCGTGATCATGCATGGTCGCCCTCCTTTTTGTCAAATTATTTGACAAGCGTGTTCGCTTGTCACTTGTCGACTTTTTTCTAGCCTAAACAACAAGCCACTTACAAATGCTAGAGACCACAAGTTGGCTTCTATGGTTTAAAATATATTAGAAAACAATATTCGGTTCTCTCATTCTATTTTTCTATCGCCACATCGAGAAACACGCAATCAAACCAACCTTCGTTTCAACCTCTATGTTATGCACAATAATTATGGTAAACGTAGTATAGCATTTTCTGGAGCTGTGATCTGGAATATTCTGCCTTTAGATAATAAAACTAACGCAAATTTTACGAGATGTGTAAAAGAGTAGTTTCTTGATGGAAAGTATGCATCATCATTGTAGCCAAGCGGTATTTCTTTAGTGTTGTCTGCTCTTGATGTGTGTAATGGGGCTTCCCACTGAAATGTTTGACCCGCGAACAATTTCATGAAGCCTTTACTGCATGGGCCCGGGTACTAGCCAGATTGGCTAAGGGCCAAGATGTTAAAATTGTATTGTATGCAAAGAAAGAAATAAAATTTCTTTCTTCTTCTTCTGATTTGATTTGCATGCTGCGCACTTGGAAACATACGTAAACCAGAACGCCGCACCAAAAGGCCTTCGAATAGACTGCACACCCGGGATGTGCACATTTATACCGGAGGAAATTGCGAAATGGGAGAAAGTGCTGTCCGATGCGTCGGTGGGTCCCACGGAGATTGTTTCGCAGCAGAGCCGAAGATGGGCCACGGAGCTTCTAGATGCCTAAATTCTAGAGAGGGCGCAATCGAATCTACTCGACTTACAATGCAAGGAACTTAAAAACTTTGAGACGACAAAGAGGAAAGATATATCACAACATAAGATCAAGACATTGCAACAGGGTAAAATTTCAACCCAGTTTTTAGTCAACCTCATGCAACCAACCCATCCTGTAGGCGTTATCCACGTCCCGATGCTATATCTCGCCCCGTGAACAAACAACAAAGAAACGTGGTAAATCTGTCATGCAAAACATAATTCCCCGGCTCAAGAAAAACTTCCCTCAAAAGGTTTCACATTTTGCCCAGCATCCGGAAATTTCAGTGAGTTCCAACTATATCAGGATCTGGACACATCCGCACGTAATCTTCGTCTCCGGAAATACTTCCATGACCACCCCAACACAAAAACACAACTGCCTGGTGCGTCAGACAAATCATGGACACCAAAAGACCGACGAGACCAGCACTTAGATACGTATATAGCTGCTGTGCAGAAGGATGTTTTCCAGGCATATGCACAGCACCAACCCATGCGCAACAACCTGTCAACAGAGGAGTGAGCAGCTTTAAATTCCCTTCGAGCAGACACCAGTATAATTATTCAAAGGAGCGGAAAAGGGGAGAGCCATTGTTACACTTCACAGGTCTGAATACTTGGGAGAGGGAATGCCACAACTAAGCGACAGACAATTCTATATTGAGCTACCAAATGACCTCACAAAATTCCATGAAAGTGAAATTCACAACACCTTAAAATCTCTTATCACGGACGGTAATGTAACTGCCACGATGGTAAAATTATCTCCCCGGAACATCCTGTCCCTGGTCGATTTTATTTGCTACCTAAAATACATAAGAGCGACAACCCGTTCAGACCCATTGAATCCAGTAGCGGGACGGTGACAGAAAAAAAATCAAGTTGCATTATTCACATAATTAAGGATATCCCCCCTAGGTTCCCGTCCTACATCAACGATACCGGCCATTTTCTACAGGAAATTGCTGCTATCATCACCTCCCCAGGGTGTTTTCTAGTGACGCAGGACGTGTGTTCGTTGTACACAAATATTCCCCACCCGGAAGGCATCGCCGGTCCCGTGGCAACATTTACTAGCTTAAACAACCCATCAATAGACATAGAGAGCGAAACTCTCGCAACGCTTGTAACCATTGTACTAAATTATAATCACTTCGAATTCAACGAAAAGCACTTTCTTCAGATCTGTGGCACGCGATGGGAACCAAGATGCCTCCAAATTAGGCAAATTTTTTTGATTGCATCATTGAAAACTCCTTTAATTGAGAAGCAACAAAAGAAACCACTGTTGTACAGGAGTTTTCTTGATGACACACTCAAGATATGAAACCACAAAAAAGCGAGCCTTCCCGAATTCATTTAAATATTTAACTGCTCTATCAATCAATGAAGTTCAGCCACGACGTATCTCAAAATACTATCAATTTTGAGATGTAACCCTTCAGGTACATGGCAACTACCTCGCGACCACCGTCTACAACAAACCCACGGATCGCCAACAGTACCTGCATTTGACAGACACCACCTACGACATTGCAAAGTATGAATACCATACTCGCAGGCATACAGATACCGCCGAATCTGTTCTGATGTCCAAGAATTTAACATAACCTCGCAAAATCTTAAGAACATTCTTCTGAATCAAAACTACCCAGAAAGTATAATTATTCACGCAATCACCCGGGCCTGCTGAACAAACGGCTAGCCAGCATAGTCAAAACCCAATTAAAAAAAAAAAGGAAACACCCCAGACCAACCTGGTATTACCATACGGGCCGAACATGTCACGAGTAAACAACATACTGAGCAGGCATTTCAACATGATCAGACAAAGTGAGCACCTGTCAGCCATCTTCCCCAACTACCCCCGTTGTATATCGCAAAGACAAGTACTTAATAGATATGCTTTTTAAAGCTAATATTGGGGTCACGCAACAACACTCAGGCTACCGCCCATGCGGAAAAACGCGCTACAAATTCTGTCCCCTCATCACCCCAACCAACACGGCATAATCTAACTTTTCCAAAATAAAGCATCGACTGTGATTCCTGTAACGTCGTATACAGACTGCACTGTGAAATCTGTGGCTAAGGACTATATATGCCAGACCGAGAATGCATTCAGGCTCAGATTCAACAACCACAAATTCCACGTCACCTCACAGCCAGATCTACCTTTTTCCAAACAAATGCGCCAGCCGGACCATTCCATTGAGCATATCAGATTTACTCTCCTGCAGTCTGGCTTCCGCTCTTCCCTCCAACGTGAGCAGAGGGAGTCCTACTTTATACATAAATCCCAGGCATTCAGCCATGGCATCAATGAGGGCCCCGCCCGCCTCTCATTCTTGCGCCAAAAAGCTGCGCCTTAGACAGAAATATCGGGGCCTTGGGGGTGATAGAGGGGGTGAGCGCGGAACTGGGACCGTGCATACAACTTTAAAAAAGAAAGTAGGAAGGACAAGAAGAAATTCCGCTTTAAGGGCTAACTCAAGCAAAACAAACGTGTACGATCCCAGTCCTTCCACGCCCGTTCGGAAACCACCACCCGTCTCATCAGCGACCTTGAAAAGCTGTGAGCGCGGCCCGCGGGCCCGCCTACGCACAGCGCCCTGAATTATGACCGCCACCCCGCGGACAGACAAACGGCCGAAGAATGCACCGCAAACGAAACCAAATCCTAGGGTTACTTCTTCCGCGGCTCGCTGGCCGCGCGGCAAATCTTTGCTGCACCACTCGGTTTCGTCGAATTGGCGCCAAGACGACAGCTGCTGTAGGCTTAACCTGGAGTAAAACAAAACAGAAAATGGGGCAGGAAATCCCGAGTATGGCACGGGTACCATGCGTCGACTGGGCGGGCCGTGCATGCACGTGGCTTTGCAGTTTGACCGAATCGAAGATCTATGCCTGTGCCGCTATCTTAAGTCCCTCTCCCTTTCACCCCCTTTTTTGCCCCTTTTTCCTTTCCGCTGATTACTTTTAGACCATTTACGAGCGCGCGGGACTCACTCTTGTTTTTGATTTTGTCTTTGCTTGTGTGCTTCTTGTTTTGTGTTTTCGTGCTGCCTTTTCGTCCGTGTTCTTTCCCTTCCCTCACCTTCCACCTTTCTAGCCAATCAGAATTCCTCACGTGCTCAAACTGTTTGAAACACCCCTCACCCGCGACCTCTGCTGCAGGGATGAGGGAAGTAACCCTCCCTCACAGAAGTGTTTGTATAAAGGCGAAATGTGGAAAAATAAAATACAGCCCTGAAGAAGGAGTTTCTACCTCTGCAACTGTTGGCAACAAAAACGGGAAACGTGTCAGTCGACATATATATATATATTTATATATATATATATATATATACTTCTTTTTTATATATATGTATATACCCCTTTAAATATATATAAAGGGGTTTATTACAGGCGTCCAGAGCGTTGTAGCGGGGACTTGTTGTACCAGAGTCCGAGCGAGATCTGGAGTCAATGCGCAGGTCTCGCAGAAACAGCCTCTTCAAAGGGGCTGCGCTAATGACTCAGCTTTGCACATAGACCTAGAAACGGATTAACGCCACCTGAAAGTCAGCCTCCGTGTAAGTGGAGCACACATCCCTTTGGCCACCCTGGCACGCGGCCACTATCACTGTTACAATTACCCTCCGGAGAAAAAAAGGAGCCATCCTTGGCGACTGAAGGCGAGGCGAAGACGAGGGGTTCGTAATAAGGGTGAAGGCGCTGAACATGAACAGTCTGGCGGCCACGGCGACAACGATATGTGGGAGGAGTGACCGGCTCAACGACGTAATTTACAGGTGAAGCTCGCTCAACGACTCGGTAGGGCCCTCGTTTTTAGCTTGTAGTTCGCTCGCAGGCCGGGAATATTGGACGGTGTTCAAAGCAACACGAGGGAGCCAGCAGCGTATGCAGGAGCTCCGCTGGAAGCGTTGTGGAGGGACTTTTGATGGCCTTGGTCTGCAGTTGTGAATGATCTCGCCAGTTGGCGACACTCTTCTGCATGCTTGGCTGTTTCCAAAACTGCGGCAAAATGTGACGCATCGGGGTTGTAACTCAGGTATAGTGTCCAATGTACACTATAGCTCACCACCGTAGAATTAAAAGAACGGCGGGAAGCCGCTAGTTGTCAGCGTCGCGTTATTGTAGGCGTAAGTGACGAAAGGACGAACTACATCCCAGTTGAACCGGTCGGCATAAGCGTACATTTAAATCATGTCACCTAATGTACTGTCCACGCGCTCAGTCAGTCCGTGAGTTTGCGGGTGAGAGGAGGACCTCTTTCAATGAACTACTCGGCATTCGGTCAGCAGCGCCTCCCCAACGTCTGAAAAAAAGGCGTGTCTTTTGTCACTCAACAATTCTCGCGGAGCAACCTGGCGAAGTATAAAACATTGAAAGAGGAACAATGCGACGTCACTGGTGGTGACACTGGGTAGCACGGATGTTTGTGCATACCTCGTGAGGTGGTCAACCGCTACGATAATCCGTCGGGTGCCTGTAGTCGTGGTGGGGAGCGGACGATATATGTTGATGCCGACATGGTCAAAAGGCCAAGCCGGACATGGTAGCAGCTGCAGCGGGCCGGTTGGGTGTTTAGGGGAAGAATTGCGACACTGGCAATATGTACACCACCGGATGTACTTGGTTACAAACGCGAACATTCCCCGCCAGTTTTTGCGCAAACGCAAGCGCTGGTACATTTTGAGCACCCCATCCTGCGTGCACGTGGCGTCAGCGTGGCGGTGGGAGCAAAAAGCAGAGCGCAGATGCCCAGGGACGATGAGTAAACACTTCCGGCCCTCAGATGAATAGTTGCGGTGGTAAAGAAGGTCGTCCCGAAGGGCACAATGTGAAGCCTGGCGGCGCAGCCCACGAGAGGTGGAAACTTTCGACGGACTCGAGCAATATCGAAAGACAGAGGCGATCCACGGTTCGTTACGCTGTTCCGCGGCCGCGCCAACAGAGTCTAGAGACGCCAAGGTACTATCTGGCATATATGAACTGGGATCTCCCGACCCCACGGGTGATGTTGACAGGACATCAGCATCTGTGTGCCGGCGTCCGGATCGGTACACGACTCGAATGTCGGCAGGCGAAGAGCCCAACGATCGAGTCTGCCGGAAGGGTATTTGAGAGAAGATAGCCAGCAGAGGGCGTTGTGGTCTGTGACGACGTTGAGTGGACGACCGTAGAAGTAAGGGCGAAACTTGTTCATTACCCATACTATTGTAAAAGAATATTTTTTCTTTTACGGAATGATTTCATTCTGCTTTCGTCAGAGTGCTGCTGGCGTATGCGATGACGTATTCAGGGAAGCCAGCCTTCCGCTGAGCGAGCACGGCGCCAAGACCCACACCACTGGCTGCAGTAAAAACTTCACAGGTGCGAGCGGGTGAAAATGGCGCTGTATTGGGCGCGTCGAAGCGGGAGCTGCAAGGTCACAAAGGCGGTCTCACAAGTAGGCGACTACTGGAGACGTTTGTTGTGTCCGCTCGGGTTGCCCGACATGGCCGACAGTCCCTTGATGATTTCGCCCCAGTCCGTGACAATGCGATGCAAAGACCAGATAGGGATGATCCCGCAATGTACAAAAATTGTGTTCAGAGCGTGGTACATGCGTGTACATGTTCAGGAACGTGCGTGTACGCATGCATTCAACCGTTTCTTCTGGTCGGTATTCACTCAGGAAGATCATTCCACCATACCCATGGTTCCCGAATCCGATTACAGATATATGCAGTAAACAATTACTCCTGAAGGCATCGTTTTAATAATCGGCAGTCTTAAAATCTCCACTTTATGTAGTGTCGATAACATCAACTCAAAAATATTAAAGAACACTGTGCACATCTCTAGTCAAATGCTGTTGCATATTTTCAGTAAATCATTGACATCAGGTCAGTTATCTCCCGAATGGAAAATCGCCAAGGTGGTTCTCATTTCAAAATCCAAAACAAACACGCACCCGAAAATTATCGCCCGATTTTTTTGACGTGCATTTGCTGTTAATTACTGCAGCACATTTTCGCATCTCACGTGTATAACCACCTCGAATCCAACAAATTTTTTTCGTCCATCGGCATGGTTTCAGTTAAAGGGCTGCATGTGATACACAACTGGTGTAATTTACAACTGACCTACACTCTAACAAGAATGCTAACCAAAAACAGACTGCATTTTTTTTAAAGCGTTCAACACTGTTGCTCATTGCCGAATCCTTTCAAAATTATCATCCCTTTGGCTGGAATATTTAACGTAACCCTGAATTCGAAACTTTCTTTGTATGCGCCAGCAATTTACTGTGGTCAACACCTTCACGTCACACGTCGCTGATGTTGCTTCTGGAGTTCCGCAGGGCGGCACACTGGGCCCGTTGCTGTTCCTGACCTACATAAACGACCAGCCCCTCAACATTTCATCACGGATACAACTCCTTGCTCACGATTGTATTATATATGGTACAATTACTAGCCTTAACGACCACCTTTTCTTACAAAATGACTTAAACATATTCTACAATTGGTGTAATACATGGCAAATGTCACCTAATTTGATTAAATGCAAAGTAATATATTTTAGTTGGAAACACGATAATGCAGATTTTCTTTACTCCATCAACCACAGTAAAATTTCGCAAGCCGCTTCCAATAAATATCTGGGTGTTCATCTAACACCTAATCTCTCGCAGAGTACCCACATTATCACCATCTGCGCAAAGGCTTCTAAATCAATGGGTTATCTGCGACGAAATTTACGATACACACGAGCCCTTGTCCGCAAACGTGCATATCTAACCCTTGCGTATTTTTCCCTTTTCTGAACATCTAACCCTTATTCGTCCACAGCTAGAATTCGCGAATTCTAGGTAGTTTTGGTGGCGAATCCCCTCATCAAAACTACCTAATCGTTCAGCTTGAATCTATTCTAAACAGAGCCGTCAGATTTGTTACACGCAAGTATGACCGTGATCTTAGCGTTACCAAATCAAGCAAAATTTGTCACTTCAGCCGCTAGATACCCGTCGCACTGTCGCGCTATTATGCCTTTCTCATAAATACATAGTTCGCGTTTTACCTAACCGCTTCCTCTTACGCTCCAGTACGTACGTCATGACGCCTTCATAATAGTCATAGTTTCACGCGCAATTTTGGCAAGACGATTGCTTTTAATTCATCGGCATTGCCTCGACTAATCATGCACTGGAATGATCTTCCTGTCCAAATTGCATCCATACTTAGTCATGATAGCTTTACCGAAAATGTGCACCGACATTTTTTTTTATATTTGCGTAATGATGAATTGCCAGAATAATATTCTTACTGTATATGGGTGTTTCCCCCTTGTATTTGAGTGTTTTCTGATGTTTTTATTCCACAAAAACCTTGTTCGTTTGTGATTCTTGTCTATTGGAAACGTGTATGACGTGTTTCATTTACGTCTGTAATCTGATTACCCAAAGTTTATATTGTGTAATTGTCTTTTCTTCTTTTTCTGCACTATTTTTATATTGTCTTGCAAAAATGTAACCCCCCTTTCTCAATACTCTTTATTGGGTCTGTAAGATATAATAAATAAATAAATAACGGGGCCTGGTTGTACCAGAGGCCAGCTAGCTCGGTTGTCTACGCCCAGGTCTCGCAGCAAGAGCGTTCTCAATGGTGCAGCGCCGATTACGGAGCTTTGCACATAAACCTAGTGGAGGATTGACGCCACCTGAAATTCAGCCTAGGTCTCAGTTGAGACCACACCCCTTTGTCCACCGTGGCGCGTCGTCACTGCCAGTGCTATTCTGCTTTTTCCGAGATACCTAATACTGCAGAATGAAGTGTTTGTCATGTTTCTTTGACACAGTGATAAAAAGGCGAAAATAGAAGTTGCGAAAAAATCCGCGGTTTTTTATGGAAGCGGGAAAAGCGCTGCTGGAAAAAAACGGCGGATTTTTTCTTTTGCTTTGTATAAAAATACATTTCAATATTGCAAATAGAAACAACGTAGGGTAGCGTAATTTACCAGTTATTTAACAGAGAAGATGTCCTATTTCTTTCTTTTCGTGCATACTCGGTGCAGAAAGGGCAAGTGCATAGTTTTTGTTCTTTTGTAAAACCATCAGTTGGGAGTCAGCGCTTGTTTGTGTCCATCTTGCGTGTTCTTCGAGTTGTATTTGAACTGTTCCTTATCAGTGTAGGGTAAGACTTTTGATGCTCCTGTGATCTTTCGGTTTGGCTCGAAGACTGCATCGTGCGTTCTGTCTCTCGTTAGGGTGCCGCTCCTACTGGCGGTTGCCAGTTAATATTGGACGGCTCCACTCGCCGTGCCACCTAGAATGCCTCCGCCAATATTTCAAGGCTAAGAGTGAAACTCGTATACCAGCAAAGCACTGCTGCTGCATTGAAGAGGTTACAAAACACTTTAACTACGAGTGCGCTGGTTGATGACAGAGCGGGTGGTCCACTGGAGATTCATAATACCACGCTGAGAGGTTTGGTGCTAGGAACATCTGCGTTTTAGCGGGGAGCCCTTTCTGGGCACCATGTAAAATTCTGAGGCACGCTTCGCACTGGATGTTTTATGTTAGGGTAAAAGCGATCGACTGGCCGGAGATCGGAGGTTTTATTGGGATAAAGGCTAAGTCAGAGACACGAATCCGCATGCTGGCAAATGTGTGGACCACACAACGACGTGTGGCAGCACTTCCTCTGATTGCTAGCAGTGCTGCTGAAGTTGCCGAACATAGTGCTATAACAGTTTCGAGGAGACCGCTGATGGGATTGATATGGCCATGTTTCGGCGTTGATGCAGCTTTGGTGGGTATCATGCGCTAGACTGGAAGTGCCGGAACAGGAATGTACCACTAAACCGGCATAATTAAAAATAAATACCAGTACGATGTTGCGGTGTAGCACAGGATGTTGCTGTTATGGGCACCTTTTTTGACCTGTCGACCACCTGGTGTCACTGGTGGTGGGTTGTGAACTTTTTTTACAAATACGGTGGCGGATTAGGTAGTAATCGTGTTTGGGTACTAGATGAATTTTCCTTGTTCTTCATGTAGCAGCAAGAACAATGTGTGAAGTAGCTGTAGAAGCTAGTGTCGAACTGTAGTACAAACATACGAGAAACAAGAACCTATGAAGAAATGCCACCGATGTTAACTTATTGCGCGTTCCGACACATCTGCGAAGTTAATTAGGAGACAACTGCAAAGGTGGAACACGGACAGAAAGGAAGAGAATGGACATGCACGAGTTCTGTGACTGACAGTTTGTTGAAAGAAATAGGTACACATATATACGTACGTCGCTTGTTTGTCAGCGGTGCATGCGTAGAAAGGACGATGACCTTATCGCACGAGAGAATATAGGCCGATATATCAGCAGGTTTAGATTGGCATGCGTCAGCTTGCAGACCGTACCACCGAAAAAGAAGGAACTTTAATCCCTATGAATTCAAGCAGTATATTAGAGTGTGTATTTCTTCCAATATATTGTGATTCCCAGCACTAGTGTGTGCCTAGTTTTCTTCCCTCTGTCCGTGTTCCAGTTGCGCAGTCGTTCCCTATTTATGGTCAATCAACTAGTCCAGATATCCTATTCAGTGTATTTCACATCTGTGAAGCTCACAAAGTTCCGGTATAATATGATTTTCGGTATAAGGTCCGGTATATTATAACTTTATAATTCCAGTAGAGCTGATAATGCGCTAAGGTTGGGGCCGCCTTCAAAACCTCTAGAAGTCATGTGACCCTTGAGCGCAATTTTTCGTCGTTTGCAGGAACTGTTGGTTTGGTATGGATAGGCATGAAACACTTTTTACTGGGGCTTACACATAGCATCTGGGTGTTTCACTTGGCTTTCAGATGCAACAACACGCAACTAAACCCTAGATTATAAAGGGAATTCGCATTTTATAAAAGCTGCCAAGTAAAAAATGCGGCTACTGCGACGCCTTTTATGACATGTCGGTGTACGTATGTTGCATACGGTATTGCTGCAGAACATTTCTAATGCACAGTGATCGTGTACAATAACAAGAAGGACAAAGTTTTTTTTTCGGCTTAAATGTTCCTGGGTTATGTTGCAGCTGTTTGGGGTTGTATTTGTTCCGGGTTGATATATCATTGAGGAGTTTGACACTGCTTGAAGGCGCGCAAACAGTTGAATGAAATAAGCAGACCATGAACAAAATCTACATATCCTGCATACAAAAAACACTTGATTTGCGTTTCTGCACTGAGAATGTCTTTGTAGCTGTAGCGTATCCCTGGCAGCGGCGGCGGAAGCTGTTATGAAGTTGGATCTTTGCAACCAGTCGTGTGATTTTTAAAGTGCCTCCTTAAATGCTCATAGAATAAAATCACAAGGGAATGGTCTTTGCTGCATCCTGATATGATGTGATCAAGGGCCTCCTTCCTCGGATCTCCGTGGTTTCGCAGTTTTGCGGAGTGGCAAACAAAGCGACGGAAGTGTTGAGTTTGGGTTTTAAGTATTAGTTCGGAAGACTCGCATGCAGGAAAAACTGGAAGCTGGGAATCGCGGATGTAGCGGCTGCGAAGAATGTGCTCCTTATACCGGTAGAGCTGCTGTTGACAGAGGGGTGCTCTAGGTTTTGGAGGTTGCAAAACGAGTACTAATATAGTCGATCTATTTGTTTCGCTGGAGCACTCAAAGGTCGGCGGACTCACTCAAGAATCCACTCACTCAGACTTATTTGGACTGAATCTCACACGTGAGTTTCAGTTTGAGTGACGCGAGGCTATTGTAGCATGGTGAGTTTGAGCTTGAGTGATTTCTAGCCCGACTGAGTTTGAGTACGACTGAGACCAAGTGAGTTCTGAGTCAATCTTGAGCTTTGAGTGCACTTGAGTTTGATTACATTTTAGGTTTGAGTACATTTTGACTACTAAGTGCATTTTGAGTTTGAGTACATTTTACATTTTGAGTACATTTTGAGTTTGAGTACAGTCAGAATACTCAGTACACATTGAGTTTGACTACATTTTGTGTTTTGCATGCGTTTTGAGTTTGAGTACATTTTAGCACTGAGTACATTTTGATTTTGAGTAATTTTGAGTTGTGAGTACATTTTTAGTTCTGAGTACACATGAGTTGCCTGGGAATAGCATATGGATGGCGTTTAACTTTCATGTCCCACTTTGGGATAGCAATTCGGGTTAGCTGCTGGTACGGCAGCATTCGCGGTACGCATTATCGGTTAGTAAGGAGTTGGGGGGGCGGGTTGGGGCTGTTTGATTTAGCTGCTGGGCGCGTGAATAATAATCGACTGGCGAGGTCATATAAAAGGTTATCCCACTTTTTTCTCCTGATGGATCCTCTAAGAAGTTGGGAAAGGGGGTGGGAAAGCACATGGCGGCGCTTTTTTGCTGATTGTTTGCCTGAATCTTTTAACGAATTGATTTGCTGGGGTCAAAAAGGAACAGCTTAGCACCGGCTGGAAAAGGGGGCGGTGGTGCCCCCCTTTGTTTCAAATGAGTTGTCAACTAAACTGACTATTGACCGCATAATGAGATTGATTGTGTAAAAATTCAAACAGATGTTTCTAAGGCGTGTAAGGTATTAGGTTAAATGTCCCGATTAACGGAATCACGCTAGGCAAACGAGAAAAATGCCTACTGTGTATAGTCATCCGACAGTCATAATTACTCATACCTAAGGTTAAAATACAAAATGATACCACGAGGGCGTGTGTGGAGTCATAATAATTGTCTAGACAAGGGGAATCACGTGGGACAAAAATGTTTTATGGTTATATAATAACGTCGTCATGGCTAGTAGTAGATTAGGTAAAATTTAAATTCATAGCACTAGGGCGTGTGGCATATGAAACAAAAGCCTCGATGAGGGGAATGACATGGGAAAAATTCAGAAATGCTTCGTGAATATTATCATACGACATTGCCACATTAGGTTAAAAATTGGATTAAAATTAAAAATGATGCCACTAGGGTGTGTGGGGCATCAAATTGAATGTTGCGATTACGGAAATCACATGGGACAAAAATGCGGTTTGGCTTTTCCAAATGCGCTTTGGGACATTCAAATGTATGCCACTAGGATATGTTGGGTATCAAATAATGGTCTCAATGATGGCAATGATGTAACGCAAATACAGAAATTCTTCCTGGCTATAGTTATGAGATAGTCATGGCGAGTATTATATTGGGTTAAAATTGGAAGGGATCCCGCTCGGGCGTGTAAGGTATCAAATTTGTGATCTTGATGAGAGAACTCCCCTATAATAAATAAAAAAGGCTTGGTTTGTTTTAATCATGGGACAGTCATGGTGAGTCTTAAATTAGGTGAAATACCAGGGGAGGCCATAAAAGTAAATGGGGTATGCAATTCAAGCTTTCAATTACCAGAATAACGTCGGCCATATAAATAATGCGTTCTGCTTACAGTCATGTTGGTCATGGTTAGTCAGACTTCATAAGAAATCCCAATGACCCTGCTAGTGTGTGTGGCGTATGACATTAAATGTCTCGTTGAGAGGAATCACGTTGGTCAAATATAAAAATGCTTTCTGCTTATAGTTATGATTTAGTTGCGGTGCGTCATAGATTGAATAAATATTTAGAGTGACGCCAATAGAGCCTGCTGGGTACCTAATAATGGCCTCGATGAGGGTAATCACGCGGAATAAATAAAGAAACAGGTCCTCCTTGTTACCATGATATAGTCTTGTCTTGTCAATGATTGGGTTAAAAGTCAAAGTGATGCCTATAGGCGTGTAGGGTATGAACATATTATTTCGCGGAAGGAAGGTGGATCGGGTGCAACCATCGGAAATCGTGGCACTGAATAATGACCAGTTCAATAAAAAAGTCTCATTCATTGCCCGATAGATATAATTGTACTGGTTATTTTTGGCACGCAATCTTGAAAGCGTGTTTGCTTCGGCATATTCCTGCCCTGATCATCTGTCAACAAGCCTACCTTCTTATGAACACCGTAGGATCTATTGGGCTGATATGCCTCTACGTAAATACTAAGAAATAGGTGGGTTGGCGCAACCAAAAAAGGCATGCGGTCGGGCGCGCGAGAGTGCAAATTTCCAAGTATGCAAGAGTGCAAATTTCCAAGTATAGCTTGCTGCTTTCGGCGAGCGAACGTGTTGACAATAATTACGCGCTCCTATACCACATACTGAGTTGTTAGTAAACAATGCCATGAAATACTCATTTAACTGTGCAGGTCGTATTCGTAAATGCTTATAAAAGTAAAATATTTGTCGCCTCATAACACTATTTCGCGCTCCCGAGAGGGCCATACTATTTGATTCAACAAGATTTTACGGTCATTTGCTTGCTTCCAACAATTTTAGCGTTTCAGGGACCGGTGGGAACGGTGAACAGCTATTTCCTGACACTACCGGGTGTTCTCGGGCAACGCGGCCCTTTTATTTTGCTTTCGGCTTAACGTTTTCGCATATCCGAGCTACAGCATAGGTGTCGGGATGATTTTTGTCGGCTTCCCGTCGATGAGATATACCTCCACAAAACAAACACGAGCGATAGAGATTGAATATGAGGGTGAATAAACAGTGCTTCCGGAAGCAGCGTATGACCGTATGTATTCTGGGAAACATTCTCAGTTTGATGTCTTTCCGTTTCAGCACGGCGACAAATTCGCGGCTGCAGTCACGGGGCATAGAAAATTTGTTCAGCGAATAGATTCCGCACACGCAGACACTTATAGTGTCGTGGGCCACTTCACATGTTTGTTGAACGAACCCTTTGCCCTAACGCTGATTGTTTTGTGCAGCCGACATTGGCGTAATCGCGGCCGGACGAGTAGCTCTTGCACAATGCCAAGTAAAGGCACTGAAGGCAACCTGCCCCAAATTAGGAAAAAAAAAATTGTGGATCAAAAGTCCGGCGTCCTTCTTGCATGGTTAAACGTAGCCTCACAAGCAACCCGTCAGAAGAAAGCGCTTGTGAAGTGGCCGCGCCGCATTGGCGGGTTGGCAACAGACTTTATGGGAATCTTACAGCTATCGGATTTTTCCAACGTTCTCTTCAAAGTCCTGATGAAGTTGGAGATGCTGATGTACCGAATAAATTTCATTTGCCGATTTTCCATGCTGCTTGGACCTCTGGTTTCAACGTGCGGCACGGAGTAACAGCAAGAGACTGCGACGTCCTCTGCTCGCCCAGCCGCATCCAAGAAATGCATGCCAGGTGGTGCCTCGATCGTTAGAAAATGGCCGACCCGGTAAAAGTCTAGTTTATACAAGTTATATAAGCGGGGTACAGTTAAGCAGTGGTAAGCTGTGGTTGTTCACCCATCCCGACATTGAAAAATGTTTTTCAGATTTCCACTTTTATCTTGCCCCTGTGGCTGTGCACCAGCGTTGTTTTTGTGGCTACGCGGGCTTTTTCCAGGCATTGCTAGCTGCAGCCTGTCGACCAACCCACATTTTAAAGATCGCCTAGTCAAATTCTGCAAGCACTATTGGTCTAACTGAAGCACCAGATGTGGGTTTTAGGGGCGAATCTCCTAAAGCCGTGGGTCTGTATATCCCTTGTGTCTTGTGGTACGTGACCGCCTAGTTCGATGACTCACTCGCAGGTGGCGCTACGTCACGGCCTAGTTCGATGACTCACTTGCAGGTCGCGCTGGTGTGAGTGACGTCATGATGACGTCACTGGCAATAGCTGTTGACGCGCTTCCTCTTTCGAAACGAGTCACTGGATGGAGGAGGTGGTTGTTGACAAGGCTGCGGAGCGGAGGGCGTTTAGGGCGGCGGCAGCGCTCGCTCGCCGACAGGGTTCCGCCGTGCGCGAAAGAGAGGCCGAAGCATCTCGTCTAGAAAATCGCACTTAAACCGCGCGTCGGCAGCTTCGGGCTGAGCTCGCTTGACGCGTTTTGCAGCCGCTTCGCGAGCTCTCACTGCATCGGGGTTCGCATGCCGGTACGAGCGCTTGCTTGCAGCCTGACGAACCCTGCAACAACAACAACAAACGACCAAGAACAAAATAAAAGAACAAAATAAAAGTTGATTTGTACAATGTACGCACACAGTCTTACGTCTTTCTTAATGATGTAATGGGCGAACTTTCACGAGAGAGTTACGGTTACCGACGATCTCCCCCTCTCGAGCATCGCCCCACTTATCATCATTCATTCCGTGGATACGGCGTGATTTTTTTTAATTATAAGGGCCTTTGGCGCTTGGTGAAGTAGGATGTTTACTTTACGCCACAGCCTTCTCCAAACACCTGTCCAATAATCAACGATGATGATGCTCAGTCCAGAAGAAGACGAAGATTTCCTCGGGGTGTTTAAGGATGGGGAGAGTGTGGAAGTGAAATAAATGAATTTTTACGCTTCAGAGCTTCGCGCTGACATTATTTTAGTGCTTCAAATCTAAACTTGTCATTACTTAGTTTCCTGTGTTCGCTTTAGCTACACGCGAATCCCGACATGGAACGCAATACTTGTACAGCCCCGATAAGCTTACGACACAATTCAGAATTTTTTCTTCTGAAGTCAGTCTCATAATATCTAACGATGCGGTAATTGCAATGTTTAAAGATTGTGCCTGAAAGCTTTTATTTTGAGAACGGAATTCCTTTTGTGCTACAGTTCTAGCATCTGGGATGAATATGCGCACAATAGGCGACGGTACCAGTTTCACTCACGGATATTTTAACCTCAAGAATACAATGCTGCCTTCGTAAAAATATTCTCAGATGCAAAAACCATAATTTCAAACTGTACCAGAACGCATATCTCGCCCCAGGTTCACCAAAATCGTATCCGAAATCTCGCTATTGATTCTATAGAATTGATTTTGTTACCAGTGAACACGCCTGTTAGAGAAAGTAATGTGGCACACAAGGCACCCTACAATAAGGCTACATCAACACATTAAAACGAGACTCTTACGTACACAGATATTCCAGAACAGTTCCACCTCTTCTGCGGCAAATACCCTTCCACCGAAGTACTCTTCCCAGTAGCAGATAAGCGTGTTAGGCGCACCTTCTAATTCCTTCCGTTTAGCCACGCTTTGTCAGGTTCGCTCCTTACTATATCCCAAAACACTACGCTAGCACAGCGAATAATTGGAGAGAGTACTTTACAATGGCTATTGGGACTGCGATTCCTTCCCTCAAACGTTTCTAGAGGTGTGGGAAGCAGCGCCGGGTTGCTCAAAAAGCATCTACAAAAGGAACACATGGTTCGGTCAGCTATGTTCGCCGAAGACCGTACGGCTTCGGCGACTATAGTGAGTTCACGCTTTGAATAATTTTATATACACCACTTCCCAGGTTTCATTCAGGTATTTCTCTAGCACTATGTTTAATGTAAAGTTTTAGATTTTCGTGCTTTGTTTGGGCACTCCTTCATAAGAACCTAGTTTCTCTGGTCACCTTTCTTTATAGTACGACTGTCACTCATTTTTTCCAACAGAGCATAACCTTGAATAAACAGATATTTTTTTCGTGTCCAATGTCTTGGCTGTACAGGGATAGAACAAAATTTTTTCGATGCTTTGTTTCGGACTACACAATCACTTTTACAGCAGATAATTTGGAGCTTTTATACAAAATACTGGTATTACTAGTTCGACCAGATAAGGAATATAAATTACAAACTGAAACTGCAGATGCCATGTCAGAACTTCTCAGAATGGAAAAGATTGGCGAAGCATGCATCTGGAACAAAAGATCCACCGTGGTAGATCCCAGGTCTACAAAGCTACATTGAAAGGGCGCTAAAATTACCGACGAGGGTTATAGCGACAACAAGTCATATGTTTATCGTAGCGTAGAATAACATTCATTTCACACGTGCCACTGATGCAGCGTCGCGTTGTGCACGGCAATAGCATGATCAGAATATGACTGGAATAATAAAGCATAACCACAAATCAGTTCTCTAGAGTGATCACATGCCCCTTTCGTGTTTCTGTGAATTATCAGTATGCCATTCAGATTACAGATTACAGATTTCGTTTCCTTAGCAATATATCCAAATTAGAAACCCATTTCAATTTTTTGCAGAAAGATTATGAAGTAAGTGTTCATGGAGAGAAACCATTATATGACATACGCGACATTATAACAAAGTTAAAACACAAACAATAACTAGCTTAACTATTTAACACTTGTGATCTTTGCCTATTGTAATATTTCTAAAGGCGAAGGAGGCCATTTCGCGGTATCTTCCGTAAGCTACTGCTCACAGCGCTTTGTATTTAGCGTTGTTCGCTTAGTTCGCAATGTGTGGATGTGACAAGTTATCGTTGTCTATGCTTCAAACGCACCCCACAATTTTACGATATTTCCGGGAGGGTAATATTCTGTGAAATAGAGCAACCTTGTCACAAAGCAGGAGTAATTATGTCTGAAGTAGAGTCTTTCAGGACTAGTGTGATAGTGGAGGTAAATAAGCATTTAGATACCCTGTTATTGCGTGCGCTGAACCGAGCGCAGCAGCTTGTTGACTCATTCTTCGACAGTTGTGTTCTAGATATGTTCATTGTGGAGCGCAATCGTGCTCCACAACGGGTATTTTAAATAGATTTCGCTTTCTTTTTTAATGGGGAAAATATTTGAAGGTTAAGGGTTGCAATATTTTGTGCGCTCTATGCTTTCCAGAACCCCCCTGAAACGCTCACAGTATTGTAGCAGACTGCAGAAGGTGTCACATAAACACTGAGTAAACTGGGAGAAACGAGCAAACGACCAGACAACCAAAACACCATGGTCAACAAAACCACTGTCCCTAGCCCTTCCGGTTCTAAGAAAAGAGAGACATTTTCTGGTGAATACTAGGAAGGGTGCTGACTGCAGTTTGATCGGGTTCTAATTTCGTACACCAGGGTTTATCAAGAAACTGGCGGACTGATGTTCTGTTAGTTAGAGACACAGAGGGAGCACAATTTATTGGCAATTTGATTTCGGAGGAGTGTACCGAATGCCGCAAGCATCGGCTGGTGGTGAGGACTGAACCACGAGTTGTAAATGAGTTTAGGACCCTACGATAGATTTGATTTTAGGTGGTATTTTGTTTATTTATTCAGAAACTACAACAGCACAGCAGAATGTACCGCCATAGGGGGGAAAGGGACACAAAGTCTGCTGACAGAAACAATAGGGCCGTTTTGCAGCATACCTTCCAACATCGCACAGAAAAACACTAAACCAACAGTACAAATTAACCAGCCCCGATACCACAATGAAGTGCTACCATTCAGTGCAATGAAAGTGTCTTGCTAGCAAACAACAAAAAAACAGCCCCTGTCTTATTGGCAGTCAAGGATTTGCAAAAACTGAAATGGAAACACAATGAGCGACCCGAAATGGCCATCCAAAATCGCCTAAATGAAGTGTTGCCATACTTGTACACTCTAACATTGTGTACAACCAGTCAGACATGAATACAGTTGAAAAAAGAAGGGAAGTAATACGTACAACGCAAAAACAAAATTTAATGTTTGCAAGGCACACGCATGAATCGGAACTTATCTATATAGTCTAATACAATCAGATGTTCATTATTAAGATACAAAATTTGATAAGAAAGTTCGCCACAGTTCCGTTCTCCATGTTTTAGGAATATTGTGTCCTAAATTCTGCTGCCATTGATGATCGGCATTCAATGAGAAGAATGCATCTCGGTCGGTTATATTACAAGGAAACCACCTTCAACAGCGGCAGTTTACACACGACAAAACTAGGAGGGATCTGAAGTTTGCCGTCTCATGTTGATTAGAAAAAATGCAATTACTACATTGAGAATGTTTCTAAGAAGCACAGAAATAGCTCACATAGTTTACCACTGTGAAGGAACCCCTTACCTCCTGATATTCCCTACTCATGGTCTAGCTCGGCTGCTCCCCCTGAAAACCTACGGGCAGCCCTGTGGTCCCTCTTGGCTGCCCACATTGAAACTCTTGTGCACCTCCGCCAAGCCCGTTACTGTGGGGGCCACGGAGGACCATGGGACACCCCCTTCCTCCGAGGTCTCATAACTCCGCGGCTCGGACTTGAGCTGCAGAATAAAGTTTCATCTCTCTCTCTCTTACTATAAACTAAATATAAACAGGTAAACAATCAGGAGTCAGAAAATCAAAGCGGAAATGTAATTCTCAAAAATCAATTGCACATGGTAAACTGAACACACTGGGAGGGTAACTGTTGATCAAATTAAGTCAAACTTTCCTTGTGGTTTCTAGCAAAACAAGAACCGTCACTGTACATCACCAATTTGGAAATATAGAAGACAAAGAGTAAGGTTGCGGCAAGAGAGGATTGGCTGGTTTGTTATGGCTTGTATAAAGCACGTAGAACATATATAAAAACAAAATATTGCAGTCACTTCATACCGTAAATCCACCTAATAAAATTCTATTCATATATAAGAACACAGCTTACGGAAAAACTCTTTCGGGAAATTCTGCCATGGTTTGGTAAAGTCGATGAAGGCAGAACCAACAATTTGCGATGGTCCTTTTTTTACGTTTTCCAGTTGAGGCTTTTAAAGAAACGTTGGTTGTAAAGCCACGAGACAAACCGTGTTGCTTTTTAGTTTCTTGTTCCATTTTTGAAGGTAAAAAAGTCGCTGTTGCAATTATGTTTAAGCAACTTAGTCACACCACGGCTTTTAAACCGGAAAATAATTTGTATTTTTTTCCTTCTTTCGAAAAAACTCCTGTTTTTTTATCGGGTAACAATGTGCGCAGAAACATTGAACGTTTCGTCAAGAACGGCATTCAGGTAGCTTGCATGCCTATTATCGTGGGCATAACTCGCATTTTTAAGGATAAGAACTCTAAAATTCACTTCACTTAGAATCGTCGGTAATAAGAATAAGTCTTGTGTAGTAGATTATCCTGAGTAGGGGGGTCGGATGAGCATATAGGGGCAGAAAAAGGAAGCTTAAAGGATTAGCATTTTTATCTGGAAGGATGAAGAAGTGGCCATCGTGATGTATTCCCGGTATGAAGTTTCTGCTATACCTGTGCATATATTTGTTGATTGAGGGCCAATGCCCAATGAGCGCGTTGCTTAAGAAAGCTCCATGGCTTGTTAAACAGAGATGTATAAAAAAGAGACGTGTGTTCCTAATTTTTCAGGTTGGATGTGAAAGGGAATTTTTTGTCATGATGTGAAAACTGTTAATGCACTTAATCAGTAGCCCCATTCTGATACACAGAGGTCGACGCGCAACTGCACCGTAGTGAAATAAAGTTGCCATTTCAAATATGTTTTAACAACGTATGAATTTTGTTCACCAGACCTATAGAATGTGTGCTCTTGTGTCATTGATTATATTACAGGTGTGCACGGGCTGGGGCTTACCCAAAAGCCCGGGCCCGGCCCAGCCCGTGGTTTGGGCTCGAGCCACCCGAGTTACTTTTCATCGGGGCCCGGGCCGGACTCGGGCCGAAATGTAAATGCTTCGGACGTGCCCGGCCGTCCTGGCGGCGCGTGCTTACCCAGCACAGTGAAGCAATTCTCAGCGTTTTCTAGGATATCACATTAACTACTTGTTGCTGACGCGGTAAAAGCACGGGTCAGGTTTCTTTTTACATTGCACGGGACTTTTCGGTAGGCCTAGAGGCACATGTGGGCGCGTATTGCAAGCCGGTAAGTGTGAGAGATCTGCAACTGCATGTCTTTAGATGAACTGAGCAACACATGTGGCTCAGCCACACACCGCCTAGGGAAGTACAACGAATGACAGTTCAGCGTGACCAGTTTCCACCTCTAAGTTCGAGCAAAAACAAATTTTCAAGATGGAACACTTTGAACTGCAAACACTGCTAGAGAAACTGCGTCTCCATCTGTTTTCTGTAGTAGTGCCCAGTTCAGAGTCCTGTTTCCTTCTCAGAGCCAACAAAAGTGAAGCTGTCAAACACTGAGGTAACAATTCAATTTTACTTTAGCTCTGTTTGTCGGGGGGAAAACATTGTGGCGAGCGAATCAGGAAGTAGTAGGTGGCCTGTGCCCTCGGGCGTTGTGGCGGGAAGACGAAGACGAAAAGAAAAGCGCAAAAGAGCATTAGGGTGGTTTAAATGTGCGAAAAGCCACCTAAACAGAAACACTTATTATGATTAAAACTTTATAGGTAAGGGATAAGAGTTGGTATAAAACGTAGAGAAGCGGCCACAATAAAATTTGCATAAATTCACGCGTGTACTTTGCGTTTCCATAAAAAAGGAGTCCGAGTCGGACAGCCTTATATACTCTTGAGAAAAGGAAACGTATACGGCCGAGACAACAAAGCAAGTACACACCCATTAAACCCCGAACGGGCTGGTCCCCTGGTATACAGGTTCCATTTCTGGATAGCAATCGCAAGAATAAGGTTTAAACGCACACTGTGCCATTCTATTTTTAATGGCTTGTTTTCATTCATTTATGGCACATTATGAAATCCTACACAAAATTCCAGATGGTTTTGTTTCCTTTAGGTGAGCTCCAGTTTTTTTGTTACTTTTTACTTTTGTGTTGTTCGGGCCATTTCGGTTTCGGCTACATTTTTTGAATATTTTTAATATAAGCATAAATGTTTCCGTGGTTGGTGGTTTTTGGTTCATCTTTTTTTAGGTTGAGCGGTTCGGTCACCTAATGTCGGTTTCAATTTTTTCGTATGTAGCTTATCAGATGACAGCTGCGGTAGGGATATGTGCATGATTGTTATGTTATTTAGGGTTGTTTTGCCCGTGTAATGTTTGTCTTGCCTGTTATTATTTCCCTTACGATGCATTTTACCTCCTAAAGGGAGTTTTCACCTCCAAACGTGCCGCAATCAGGCGATGGCCCCTACGATATTTGGGTTGGAAAACACAGCCGGGCAGGGCAGGGCCCGGGTTATAAGGTTGATGTCTCGGGCCGGGCCAAGCTTGCCCGCCGGCCTTCTTCGTCGGGTCGGGCCGCGCCTGCTACTGTAAGCTATGGGCCCGGGCTGGGCTCGGGCCCATATTTTTGCCCGTGCACAGCTCTTGATTATATACATTTGATTTCTACTGAAGATTTTTATAGAATTGCACACCAAGAATTTGTGCTCGGAAAAGCATACGAGTAGGTGTGTTGGATACGTCACGTCGTCGTTAATTTCAACTGGTGTTTTAGCAATTAAATAAGTATATATAAGTTGTAGTGTTTGTTTCAGCTTAAGCTGGTTCACATGAAGCTAATTCGACAGGTTTTTAAACCACCTGCTATCTGTACATTTGTAGATTGTATGCAGTCTATTTAGAATACTGCAGTAGTGTTATCGGCGTACAGAACAGTGTTTTGTTTACCCACAGTAGCGGTTACATAAATAACATAAACCATAAATACAATTGGACGTAAAATAATTCCTTTTGGTACGCCGAAGAAAATGCATTTTATAGTTTTCAGTAGTAACTAAACAAAAAGCTGACCGCTGAGTACTTTTACAGCTCCTCAATGGAGATACCTAGAAAGCCAAAAGTCGGTAATTCTGCTAACGTTTTCTAGTACTTAGGATAACCACACGTTTTTCTGAAACCAAGACGATTTGCAAAGTGAGAAGGTGGTTGTATAGACTTGCACCTCTTTTATCTTAATACTAAGATAAGCACTTTCGGCAGGTTTGATTTTTGACAGTTTTGTTGAGGTCGAGATATCGATTCTTGTTTGTTTGTACGATGTTTTATTTCCACGGTAATTACTCTTTACACAATTTTTTTAAACAGTGGGAGATTGAATATCAGATGGTGATTGCTGAAAGAGGCATTAGAGCCTGCTTTACACAAAGTACATGCATTGTTAGTCTATATCTTATCTTGAAAAATAGCCGCGGACAGAAGTCAAGATCAAAAGAGGGTCATTCAAAATGAAAATAATTTAAAAATCTTGAAAAATAGCAGCGGACAGAAGTCAAGATCAAAAGAGGGCTATTCAAAATGAAAATAAGCTATAAACACAACACGGAGGATTTACGATCATGTTGTATTTCATTCTTTCTAATTATATCATTCTTTTTGAATATCGCTGTTCTAATCATGAGCGTATACCAACGTGCCCAACTGGATGTTCTACTAATAAAGAAACTAACTTGGTTACTTGGCCTAGTACGTGTCGGCCGTAAACCAGATACACTGTTATTCCGCATCGCGCTGTCTTCAAATCTACACGACATTGTTTTAATTTTCCTCATTATTGTAAATTTCTAATCGGGGGAAGCAGGATAAAAGCACACCGTAATATAAGAGCTGCTAGAAGCAATTTTTGAAATATCCAGTTCTCTGTAAAGGTGGGGCCCCGGAAAGCAGAAAGTGTCAATAAATTTATCGACACAGCCTTATCGCTAATAGTTGGTGTAGAAACTGTGATCGCATCCCTTAAATTGGTTTTTGAGTAGCGAATAAATTTTTAAGTATGCCATAGGTTTTTGTTCAGATAACACATTGAATAGGAAAACTTGATAGGGTTGGAGTAATGGGCTGCTTCTTCACATCAGCTCGTAGTATATTTTCAATTTTTATACGTTGATGCTTCAATAACGCTACAAAAAATGTACATATAAAACAATAGATAACGTGGTTTAATGAGGCCCTGTGAGGTTTTTGAGCTCACTGAATGAACTAGCACAATCTTGTTGTTTGGTGGTCAACGTCATCTGGGCCAAGTACAACTTTTACGCGCAGCTGAAAGCACATAATTGAGGTTCTCAAGGAGTAAGCTGACACGCCGGCTTACTGATAAGATTCACAGTTCTCTGGCCGTTGAAATGATAAGCTACTGAAATGCTCATATGAATAGTTAAAATGTGGCTATTTGGAAGCCCAGTTGTCCAAGGCGAAACTGGCGCTAAGAAGCCGAGCTTCTGAGATTACGTTGAGCTGGCTACTTTGAAGCTCCGCTCGCGCAGCTCTGTCTATACACCACGAACTGACGGTTGTTTAAGTTACACTGCCGCTTAGTTTACATTTGGGCGTTGCCTGTAACTGTACTAGAAATGCACCTAGCGAGCTGATTTAACTTGCGGAACTATTGGAACAGCAACGCGATTATAGGAGTACAGCATTTACATAGTCAAATTGTGTGTCAAATTTGAGTATGTTTGTTTTGCTTGCGTATTGATGGGATAATGGGGTGTAGGTCATACGGCCGACATTTTGAGATAATGAATAGAAGCCTACAATTGTCCCTGAAGAACAAAGTGTATGACAGCTGCATCTTACCGGTACTCAAGAGGACTGTCATTTGGGCGAGTTGGTGAAAGTTCATGATTGACAATCCAGCGCGCGAAAACACGGCACAAAAAGAACGAGAGTTAGACAGGACAGCGCTGCACTAACAACTGATTTATTTCGAAGAAAACATTGGTCATATATACAGATCAGTCTCCCACGTGGCGGTAACTTATTGCACCCGCTAACCACAAACAAAAAAAACGCAATCATTAATCGGTTTGCACATGTGTAGTCTGGTTTACTTGGTCATGCAAAGGCGTCACTCAGATACGCGTATTCCCGCTCATGCAGCACTATTGAGGGCATACTTATACAACGGTCAGCAGCTCGTCTGATTTGAAAGGCCTCGATAATTTCCCGTGTTGTTTTATCTTTGTGTCTCGACAACACAGTGGTTTCATTGAAAAGCGGCTCACAATCTTGTTTGCAACAGTGTTTTGCCAGGTGGCTGTTTGGATTCGTTTTAAATGAACGCTGGTGCTTGGACAACCTGGTGTTCAGACACCTCCCGGTTTGTCCCACATATATATGTCCACACCGAAGTGGTAACATATACACGACACCTATTGGACATTTCACAAATGGGTCTGAATGATTTATCGGGCACACTTTTTTTGTATTCCGGGAAGCTAATCTTCGGTCAAGCCTACTGCACAATTTTCCTAATTAATTTGGAGCCGAGAATACCACGTCGACAGCATATCTTTTTGCCACGTTTTTTAAGTTATCAGAGAGCCGGTGCTTATACGGTATCACAACGGGGTATCTTTTTCTTTGCCTTGGTGGCTGCGTCACAGAACCTGCCGTATATTTTCCTTTTATCCATTTGACTAACTTCTGCACGACCATGAGGAGAACATTGTCAGGGAGCCAGCCGTCTGTATTCTACTTATCTGGTTCGAGAAGCTGTCATTCAGCTGATGGTCACATGACTTTGAAAGGGCTGAGCGTAATGAAGAAAATGCTATCCCATTTTTTATTACCTTCGAATGACCCGATTTGAAGTTTAGCACTGGTTTTTGAGATCTAGGACGGTAACACCAGCATACATGACCTGTATTGAAAGTTAATTCTAAATCCAAAAACTGCAGTTTGTTCAGTTTTGGCAGCTCAAATGTGAACTGTAATCCGAGCCCGCACTCATTGAACACATTTAAAAGGCCCTCTGCATTCAGATCTCTATTTTCAACGATTATTAGAAAATCATCTACATAACAAAAAATTTTCTTTGCCAAGCCGCACACGTTTCTTTCGATATTTCTATCAACCCTACCTAGGAATATATTACTAAGCATAGGAGCCTCCTTTGAGCCAATACACACCCCTGTGCAGGAAAATTGTGCAGTAGGGTTGACCGAAGATTAGCTTCCGGGAATACAAAAAAAGTGTGGCCGATAAACCATTCAGACCCATTTCTGAAATGTGGTGTCTGAACACCAGGTTGTCCGAGCACCAGCGTTCATTTAAAACGAATCCAAACAGCCACCTGGCAAAACACTGTTGCAAACAAGATTGTGAGCCGCTTTTCAATGAAACCACTGTGTTGTCGAGACACAAAGATAAAACAACACGGGAAATTATCGAGGCCTTTCAAATCAGACGAGCTGCTGACCGTTGTATAAGTATGCCCTCAATAGTGCTGCATGACCGGGAATACGCGTATCTGAGTGACGCCTTTGCATGACCAAGTAAACCAGACTACACATGTGCAAACCGATTATAGATTGCGTTTTTTGTTTGTGGTTAGCGGGTGCAATAAGTTACCGCCACGTGGGAGACTGATCTGTATATATGACCAATGTTTTCTTCGAAATAAATCAGTTGTGAGTGCAGCGCTGTCCTGTCTAACTCTCGTTCTTTTTGTGCCGTGTTTTCGCGCGCTGGATTGTCAATCATGAACTTACCGGTACTCACCTACGGAGCAGTAACTTGGATGTTCACTAAAAGTGTTCAACTTAAAATGAAATCGACTCAGTGTGCCATGCAGCGGAATTTGATAGGTGTAACATTAAGGGACAAAGAGATAACGGAGTGGGTCAGGGAAAAAACGCGTTTTAAGGATTTATTAGTAGAAATTAGGAGGAAATGCACTTGGGCACGGCATGTAATGCGAAGGCTTTTTGACTTTTCTGCTTCACACTACCGCAATATTGGGCCCTGTTTCCAGAACAAGGTAATGTACCGCATACGTATACCGCCGACCTTGTGTAGCCTCTCTGGTAATAGTCCTACGAGAAAGCGATTTTCGGAAATTTCGCTGTTGTCAATGTCGCGACGTAAGGCCGGCTATTGCGCTTAACGAGGGTCTCCATACGCAATTCATCATTGCTTCATCAGCCGAGGCGCCAATCTCATGCTGATAGAAGGATTTATAGCGAGATAGTTTAGCGGGGCCAATAGTGTCCTGGAGATAACTGAAGCCCAATGTATAAGCTGGTTTTTCTTCTGAACAAATTGCTCTATATCGCATTTTTGCGTTGAAAGAACACAAAGCTACGCTGCAAAACTAAACGCTTGCGGTTTTTTTGCGCAACAGTTCTTCAGATTAGTGTTTTTTAGGATGGCCTAATCTCTGTCCACAAAAGTGGGTCTGCAGCACGGTTTTGTAGTTTTTGTTATGCCCGGTCCCCCTGTGCCTCCCAAGCTAATGGGTGGTCTGGCGGTCTCTGGTGTGGTTCATATTGCACTATGGGCTGCAAATATGTCGAGGATGCTCTGGGTGATTCTATAGGTTTTCTCTTAGTGCCTCTGCAGAACTGTTTCCAGAAATAATGGATCATTTTTTTGTTTAAGTCATTGATTGTCGGATGTTCCTCAGGTATGTAATGAGTATATATGCCATGCTTGACAGAGCTTTCGTGTATTTGCCTCTCCTTCAATCTTGCTTTGCATTGAGCGTAAATTTTGTGCCACTGACACTCAATCATCGTTTTCGCCCATTAGTTTCGCAGTTTCTGTCTGTACATCATATTTTTTTACTGCCATATTTATATTATCCTCGATTTATTATATTTTTGATTGCACTACCTTTCTTAGCTAATTTTGTTAGCCTCTTCCGGATTGTTCTTCTAATGTATGCTCTAGAACCCCTAGTTAGCCTATCTTTCTTTCATATCTAGGCTTCCTCGTGGCGGATTCTTACCGTAGCGAGACGTTGATCATGATAGGAAGTGCTGGCTACCCTGCCACGTCAGCCGGTTTTGTCACCCGGCGGATCGGTACGAGCGCCAGCTGTTCTGCTTAGGTCTTCTCCGCTGTCACCGAGCAAAGTGGAAAAGCATGAAGGTGCTGGATCTGGCCACTTGCTTTTAAAGTTTCTCTCCGCGGCATGCTCGTGTGTGGACAATGCGTCCCAGCGTCAGTCACCCTGTGTCCGCCGTTATTCCTATATCTTTGTTGCTTTTGTAACTCTTGATTTAATTTGGTACGGGATGCGGAATCTGTGCCGGCATGTTTTTTCACCTGTGGGGTGTCTTCATCACAGCACACATTGGCGTCCACTGATGGCATCCTGAAAAATGTTTACGGCCACAGTTTTTGTACATCTTGCTATCTTTTGTGGGGCACATGGCAGGTTCATGTCCTCTGCCTCAAGTGTCGCATCACCTATCTCATGCCTTTTCTTGTGATATAACCCGGTGTAACTGCCAGCGGGGAAATACAAGTACCCCACTATTTCCTTGCCTCCGAAAACAATATTGACTACGTGGGTCGAGCCCATCGTTCTCGCTTGTAGAATCGCGGGGGATTTTATTGTACACGAGATTCTTGCTATATGTTGGGCGCTTTCGTCTTCAAACATCTTGTGTATCACTCCTTCGGCGATGTCTTACAGGGCGGGAGATTATGATGGCTGCTCACAGGGCAAATATTTTAGCTTTGCTGCTACAAGTGTTAATCAGGTTCATTAGCGCGACTTTGAAAGCAGTGGCACAGTGGTTACAGTGGCTATTAGGCAGTAAAACGGGGTGGCTTTAAGAGTGGATTGCTTAAGTGTTGCCGTGGTGGCGGCTGACTAGGGAAGCAGTGCCATGCAGCAGTAAACGAGATCGCTTCACTCTGTGCTTCCATGCGTTGCTTAACCATCGCGATAGATATCATAAAAAGTCTTAGCAGTCTCCGTCTACTGTAGCATGCTGTTAGGTACAGTGTGTATGCAGTGGTGCACTGAGAATCAGGTGTAGGAGGGTGGTGCCGGCTGTCAGAGCAGCGTGAGGTACCGGAGCGGGAGCACTCGTGCCGTCAGCTCCAGTCGAAATATTCTGGACCGGTACAGCGTGGCGACCACTAACGCCGGCTTGAGCTTTCCTGGAATGGTGAGCAGTGTGTTCAACATAGATGTATAATGAATGGTTTTATAAATCATAAGGGTTCATTTTGAACATACAGTATACAGCCTTAAGATCTATTAAACAGTCATCATGTCCTTTAGTTGTAGCAAGGTTGAACGTGCCAAAAAATATTTATGGGGTGTGCATTGCTTTTCAGGCCGGTTTTTTCTGCTTTTTTTCTTCGCTTTCCTTTTTATTGTACTTTTCAGAAAAACCGAAGTTCACCTATATGTAAGCGCTTCGTTTGTCTTCTTAGTGTTGTCCGTGTATCAGCGCTTGCGCACTGGTTCACCCGTTAGCCCTCTCGCCATTTCGAAAAACACCAGCTTTTCTCTGGAGCGACGCTTAGTGCCCTCGGCTAAAGCGAGCATCTTGATGGAGGTGTATGGCCTTTCAAGCGTCCCTTGAAGCGTTCCTTTGCACATCATGTGAAAACACTACTTAAACTTGACGCACAATGACCAAGATTTACTAACGTAAGGGAGCGACCCATGCTTGTAGAGGAGGCGGAGTACACAAAATTCGTTCATAACCGCTCATACGCATTCTTAGATGGGGTCTTTCTCTCCGTTGTGGAACAAAGCGGCTCCCATGATTACCCTGTTTGCCTGGTTCTCTTGCCTTCTTGCCCTTTGATAGGCAAACATTCAGGCGTTGTCCACAGCAAATGCACGTTTGTGGAGACATTGCGGATGTTTCTCAATAAAAAAAAAATGTTATGGCTCCGTCAAGCACGGTGAGAAGTTAATTACCTATAGGCTTCGGAAAACCAGTGATCGCTGATGCCACAAAGAGCATCTCTAGGCTATTGTCGAATCGAGAGAGCAGTTTGCAGAGGAAGTGGCGTCAGTGAATAATCAACTCACTTTTTGCCACGCAGTGGCTTTCACGTTGGGACTTAGCGGCTAATAAGCTAGGATACGGGGCTTGACATGACCACCTAGTTGTCGCAGGGTACGCAGGGTACCACAGGAAGTGGGCGTTTTATTGTAGCCGTTATGAGTGAGCATAACCTCATTCTCTCTGATGTGGAGGAAGAAATATCACAGAATCATTATTCCCTTCACATCTCAATTCACCTGGCCCCAGAAATTCACTGCACAATACATTTACCTGTAAACATGGAATCTCTTGTAACTTTTTGTTTGCCCTGCGTTTTTTTACCCACAGATGTTCAATGCTTGACCAGTTGAATCATCAGAAGCAGAGAGTAATACCTAGTTTTTTATTTTTGTTTTGTTTCCGGAATTTCCGAGGAGCTTGAGTAGGGTACCATTATCGTACGAAGTGTTGAAACTGTAGCTGGTCTGAAGTGATTGAATTGTCCCGCTCCTTTGACCGGGATTGCCACGGCAAATATTTAACTAATTGGTGCGCTTGTTTCTTGTGTCTTGTAAAATAGAACCGCGTTTGCTGTTGTTACTGTTATGTTCTCTTCAGCCCAGGCATACAGGTTCCTTTGGGTCTGAATTTCATCTTGAAAAGGTCTGTGGAGACTTGCGCTGCCACCACTCTTTAGGTGTTGTGTCTGCCCCGTGACATATGCTTTTGCCGTGTGAATTGGCAAAGAAAATCAAGCCTGGTGACAGTTTACGGTCCTCTCGGTTGTAGTAGAGATTCACAAATTTTGTTACGGGGAAGCTGTTAGCTTCTGGTTAGTCTTAAAATTTCGCGTCGTAAACAAACAACCCAGGCAGGGCACAGCAGTTCTCGGACAGATTGGTGAGCGCATGCGTCAGGATAATCAGGCGCTCATTGTAGAGCTCAGTATTCGTGCACAAAAAGCAACCCCAAATCAAACATCGAAACCGCATGGTGGATGATAAGGCGACGGTAAACAATGGGGCAACCTCCTTGCCTCATGTGTTGTAGTAAATATTAGGTTTCAACTGTTCTCGAAAGGGAGAGGGTAGATATTGTTGGAAAGCTAGGGCTTGCGTCAGGCTACACCGCATTCAGCAGTTCTCGCCCAAGAAGCCGATCACACGCGAAAGACGCTGATGACAGCGTCTGCTCCAAGAGAAGCCGAGTGCAAGTGGCAAGCCCGCAGAGACAACGCCGAACATTTCATACCCTTTCCATCAGCAGGCGCAGTGGTTTACAACAGCTGCTGTGGACACCCACTTTGGCCGGGCGGGATGCCGTCCATTTTGTTTTTGTGATGAAGTTCCGTCAGAATAATTATAAATTTCTTTTATTTGAGGCAGGCCTCGTTTGTGTATTCCGAGCACTGCGCTTAGAAATATTTGAACGGCAACTGTGCAATATGACTGTGTGAAGACCCAAAAATAAATCGGGGTGGACTAGAGTATGCCATTTTCGGTGCAGTTTTTCTCATGTCAAGCCACAAAAATGAATCCATTGAGCAGACAGACACGTGTGCACATGCCGGCCGCGAACGATCCGGCTGCACGTACGGGTTCTTTCTTTGGGACACAGTTCCATATATAGTGCGCACAAGTGCGGCTGATTGTGAATTTTAAAAATTTGTTTCTCGTCTGAAACAAAATTTAATTGAAAACTATTTTCTAAAGTTGAAGCTGAAGTGCTGATGCGTATACTGCGTGGGCTCATGTAATTTTAATCGAGGGGCTTGGTGCTTTTTTGGGGGGACTGTATTTTGGTGAAAACGCTTTATTTGCACCTTAGTAAACGACCTAAATAATTTAGAGTGGACATTCAAATACCATAATAATGCACGATAGAAATGTTATGCCTGACGCCTTCATTGTTTCTTTGAAAATTTCTCAAAACGTGTAATTTGTAGCATTTTTACATGGAGAATACAACACCAACAATCCTCACAGGGATTCAATCATGCTACCACATCAAACAACAATGCAAGCAGAAAATTCTAAATTATTTTTTTGTCATTTTACATTGCTGCCCTCAATATTTAAAATATATCTCTAAAAACAATTTGCGTGTTCGCAGCGGTAAGGGTCAGAAGAAGCGCTTATCCATCTGAAAAACTTTTTTCAACGAAAATACTCCGCGAAGACCTCCTACACTAAAGCGGCTACTTGCACAAATTTTTCAATGAAATTGGCGCTGGTCAAGTTTGCGGCAGGGACGTTCCCCTCACGGGTACCTTGAGTAATCTCGGTGACGGAATTGGCGACACCGCGGACCCCGAGCACCCAAACAAGCAGAATCTAACCATGGCGATGTTTCTAGATGGCGGGTGAGAAACCACGAACGGTGGCTTTCGGATCCCATTTCAAGCTCCAGTGGATGGGCTCGCTGTCTCTTTACCAGGCAGGGAGCTCCAGGACTTCTCTTGGTATAAGAGTAACCAAAGCGAACGAAGTAGCCCCCGTCTCCTGCTTTTATTCTATAGCATATGGTATTTTCAAAGCCGCCAAAAGTGATCGCTACCTGAGAAGGGACGTCATTGAAGTAGTTTTCCTCTTTCGCCTTCCATCGCTCTTCCAAAGGCTGATAATTTCTCGCGCTTTTTGATAATGGAATCTCTTGATAGGACAAAGCCAATCACTTCCCATTCCGCGTTTGTGATCTCGAGGTATCTTGAAAGCCTTGTCGGTAAGTCGTACAAGGCTAAAAAACAGAAAACGGGAGAACTCCTGATTGAGGTAGACAACAAACAGCAGTCTGCTAACCTTCTCTTACAAACGCGCGTGGTCATTTTTGACTTCAAGATCACGCCCAATTGCAGCCTTATAGCTACCAGGGCGTGATCTCTGATGGGGATTTCATAAGTGACACTGAAGCAGATCTGGTCAAGAGCCTTCGTGATCATGCCGTCATGGCCGTGAGGCGAATAACCATACGGCGAAACAACCAGATACAACCAACCAAACATAATCATGACGTTTGGCCACTCAACGCTTCCTAAGTCGGTCAACGCAGTCTTCATAAGATGACCGGTCCGACCGTACGTGCCGAACCTACGCCGCTGCTTCAATTGTTAGCGGTTTCTGCACGGCACAGCCTCTTGTCGCAAAAAATTGATGTGCACAAATTGTGCAGCAAAAGATTATACAAACGACAATTGCGGATCCGAGAACGTCACCTGTGCGAACTGCCAGGGAACACACGCTGCCTATTCGAGGAGCTGTGAAAAGTTTGAACAACAGAAACAAATCATTGCGAAAGAGATTCGCGTGTTTCGTCCTTCGGAGGTACGAGGACGCAGCTCGCCAGAGGGCGGAGCGGCGTCTGGTTTTGGCAGGGACCCGATACTGACCGTCGGACTTGGGCTGCCGTTCACTCTCGCCCCACACATTAATCTTCCCAAATGCTGACATTGAGAATTTGTGTTTCTGCAGATGTCCGAGCAGTCCTATTCCTAACAAATAACCTCAATGCTTTTATTGTCCTCATAAACTACGACTAACGCAATTTCTGCCACTTGTCACAAAGAGCGCAGTGGACATTGTAAGAATATTCCCCCTTTTGTTTTCAGCGCATTTATGAGGTAAGAAAATTCAGAACACAAAGAAAACTTAACATGTGACCGTACATTACTTTTACAATTCCAATACCTTAGCTCAAAGTAGCCGCTACATACATTCAAAAGTTTTTTTTATGAACCCAAATTTAAAATAAAAAGAACAAAATGGCTCCGGATTAAAATGGCACAAAAAGTCAAACTTTAAATTATCGTAATTGCTTCCTGTAAAGCATATAACGATGGTATTCAAGATTGCGTTCAACGATTATTTATTGAGTCAAGTTATTATCTAGACAATGTGTAAAATGTCAGCCTAATAATGAAATAAAAAGTGAATTCTCGCTTACTGAATAATGTAAAACAATATAATGTAGTAAACACCGGAGCTTTTGATCACCCAGCTTTCACCTGGCTTGTCTAAGTCATTTGTAGGTTTGGCGAGATTGTGCTGAATATTTCTAATTAGTATGTACGCATTGCTAAGTCATTTCAATGTTTGGCTAGGTTATTCTAGGCTAGGATTAGTTGCTTCGAATTATAGCGAGGTTCCTAGTCTTGGCTTAGTCGTTTTTAGGTTTTCAGGGGTTATCTTAGGCTTGCGAAGTTCCATTTATTCTTCACTGTTATGCGTGGCTGAGCTGTCGCACTGCCGTTTGGTTGATCCCCCACGTAGACCCCTGAGGCACCGACGTTTGCGTTCCCTGCACTTAAACTCGGTATCCTTCACTCGGCGTCGCCTCGTCTGAGCAGAAGCTTCAGCGCATTGTTCCGGATCGCATCCGTGACTACGCATCGATTCTTGCTTGGCGGTCCCGCGGTCTTCTTGTTAAGCCGCTTCTTTTGTCAAGGTGCGACCTTCTTCGGCGTATTTATGATATCAATAACAATGCAGGGCCACGCAATAAATGGCATGAAGCGAAGACGAGACAAACGCAGGCGCATACTAACATTCAAATAATTTGTTGCATCGGGGCGCCAGCTTTACATGCCGGTCGACCACGAAAAGCAACAAGGAAGAAAGGAGGGGTAGGGCAGAAGAAGCAAAGAAAAGCCGCACCGAATAGATTAAAAAAAAGCACAGCAATGGTTACAGGCAACACGTGTCCGGTTCTGAGAGAGTGAATATCTTTCTCGATGAGCAAGGCGCTTGGTGTAGTGATACAATCTTTGTAAATGTCGCGTGCCTTCTGCTCCCGATAGCTGCGCAATATACTTAATTTTTAAAACAAAGGAATACAGCCTTCAAATTTGCAGAGTGCTGCAAGGTGCCCGCCAACAGAACCGTTAGGCGCACTGGTATGTCGACGCAAACGACCGTGAATGCAACGGCCCTTCTGGCTTATGCAGCACTTTTTGCATGTCATTGTTATGCTTACGACAACTTGAGATCAGCACACCACGTAGGGTCGAGCATATTTTTGTCACTGGTATTGGCTGGACTGCGCTTGTGATTAGCTTCTGTAAAAGATTGCAAAGTTCTCCGCCTGTCAGCGTTCTTCACGGCAAAACGCACAAGGATGTGTGCCCATTCCGCTTCATTGTATTGGAACGGGAAACATCGCAAAGCCTCGTGGTGGCCTACCTTCAGGAGTGCCTGGGCCTACTCGAACTCGATGATCCCTGTGTCATCACGAAGCCTGACTGTGTCTCGTAGTAACTGCACACGCAATGTCCCTGGAATTTGTGTTCCTTCTCTGTGCACGTGAGGTATCTTTTTTACTCACTTCCCCAGGAGCTCGTCTGCGAGACGTCAGCTCGTGCATCGACCGATTAGAAGGGCTGAACTTCCAGAATTCCTGTACCACTAATGTGAGCAGTTTTCTGAAATTGCTGAGTTCTCACCTCCAGTCTACTTTTGTAAACGGAACATGTCGGTTAAGGCGTGGCGCCAGTTTTAAGATACCTGCTGTCAGCTATATTTGAGAGAAGCCCTCTGCTGCACCTCGCCGAAACGAGTTGTGAACTCGTTTAGGTACACGTTAACGATTTTCCTATTTTTTATTAAGCGCACAAAACCGACACCATGACGAACATGGAAGAAATCTTGGATGTCTCCCAGGTTCACCTGAAACTCTTACCGCGGACTTCGGAAACTCCCATAGATGCAAAAAAATTTTTTAGATGGAGAAGTAACAGGTACCAACTCTCATGTGTTTTGAACATAAGCCCCCAGTCTCAAAAGCACCTTCTCTCCTGTTCATCATGCCACTCTAAACTAGTAAAGACAGGCATAGAAAAATCTTGCTTCGAGGCAGCCATTAGCTGTCAGGCGGGCACTCAGTGGAAGCAAGCACCAATTCGGAGGTGTGTACGTTGGTCGAGGCGGGCTTCCCAAGCCAAACCCTAAAAGGTGTGGCAGATTCCATTCGTGAGATAATTGCTGCCGACAAAGGCAGTCGGAAACCGCCGGATGTGGCCAGAAACAACACGGCTGCGATCCATTGTGTACATAAGATTTCCCACAATCTCAAAAAGATAGTTGGAAGAGCTGGCGTTCGCGTTCTTTTCACCGCGCCGAACAAACTTTCACGCCCGTCCAGAAAAGTTCATCACAAGCAAAGTCCAGCCAAGTACTGCAAAAACAAACACGCTCGGCCTTATGTTGAGTGCAAATCTCAAGTTGCACATAGCATTCGACTGAATTTAAAAAAGTTTACATAGACCAGACGGGCCGTTGCATTAAGTCCCGTTTGCGTGAACACGCCAGTATGCCTAAGGGCTCACCTGGCGGGCACTTGCTGCGCACTGCAAAAGCTCTTGCTCCACTCCTTTATTTGAAAAAAAAATGCAGTATATTGGGCCGCTCTCACGAGCAGTCCCGCTCATCGAGAAAGAGATTCACTATATGAAAATCTTACACGTGTTGATGGTATTCATTGCTGTGCGTGTTTTAGGAATCAAATTCGTGTGTCTTTCTCTTGCTTCTTTCTTCTTTGTTCCTTTTGCGGGTCGACCAGCATGTGTAAACCTGGCGCCCCGATGCAATAAATCCTTTGGTTTTTAGTAAGCACCTGTTTTTGTTTCGTCTTCGCTTCGTCCCATTTATTGCGCTGCCCTCTACTGTGAAATTTATGTACGAACCTGCTCAAGCTACTACTCTTATATTATGCTAGCTGCACGTATGCACGAATTAAACTAGACAAGAGGTGTGGCGACGCCCGGATGTTCAAAGCTTTTGCTCACCTATTATGCGACGTCCAAGCTCTGTCTTCCCATTCTCGTCCGTGCCTCACAGAGGGGAGAGCAGCGCGAACAGCTGTGGCAATCTGCACCCAACGCGCGTGGATTTGGACGAGCTTACGTGACTCGGGTTTCTCGTAACAGATTGCTGTAGAGCAAGAGGTGGCGTGTAGAGAGTAAGTTGTCTGGTAACGCTCCATGGCAGGAACCAAAAGACTAAACAGCCTAGTAGATAAAACATTTTCAACAGAAGACTGCTGCCTGTATAGACACGTCCTGTAAGGAAACGTTTATTGCTCTGTAGTGTTTGAACCCGCTTCTCCTGAGTATAATGTTTATGCTCGACTGGTTTGAATTTTACAACACAACACACTCCAAAAATAGATACATTTCTCTACATGTAATACAAGCAGTATCTCCCGCCATTGAGGAAAAAACTTCGTAAGTAGTAAGCGGCGCAATATTGTGCATATGTTAAACAATTTTTTGATATATAAACATACATTGCAAAAACCAATGGCTCAATGGTTTTGATCCCCCAACGCGTTAGCATAGATATAGCGTAAACAATTAAAATTAGTAAAGCGGACAGACAACCCCGTTGTTATGAAAGCGATTTTGTAGTTTAGATGTCGACGTTGACTACTTGAGTTTGAGTTTGAGTTTGAGTTTATTTTGTTGAAATGGTACATAAACAGGCAAGAAAATGTTGGGCCAATAGCCGAAGCTAGTGGAGGCCCATATACAAATGCGTTTGCAGCAAAAAACATCAACACAAGGTTTAGGCTAGTAAATTTGAAAAGAGTAAATACACATCAGCATATATGTACTTAAATTCATTCTACAGAATATGCATACATATATATACACACACATATATATACATATATATATGTATATACATACACACATATATATACACGCATACATACACGACATATATACACATACAGACAGCGCACTCGGGCACTCATCTATTGAATCATATATGCATAAATTTACGCGTGCATACATGAAATTGTACATGAATATATGCCGGTATCTGTGTGCACGCACGCATATTATCACACAGCTACGAATGGATAAACGTGAATATGTCGGAATATTTGGGTACACACAAGCATATTCTCTGTATGTGCATACATATCGCACACTGGATACATGTATTACATATACACAAAAGCACAGCAATGAATAGCAAGCCGTACACTGCAATGTTAGAAAATACTTGGCATGATATTTCGCAGATGCACATATAGGAAACGCAATCAGTTTTTAAAGTTTACACTGAAAAAATCTTTTCACTGTAAACACAAAATTACTAGATACTTTAATTTCCAATGGAATCGTGTTCCATATTTCCGCTCCGTAGTATTGTATGAGTCTTTGGCCGTGGTTATTTCTAGTGATTGGTAGGTTAAAGTTCCCATGGTTTGCATGGCGAGTATTTCTGGTGGGAATTGTGAACAGATCGACTGGCATTGGGTATTTGTTGTGTATCACCTTATTTATAATTATTACAACTTTCATTTCAGCTGTGAGTGCCAAGGGAAGAATCAGTAGGTCGCGGAATAGCGGGGCACTTGGGCCGCACCAGGGTGAGAACGTTATGGTGCGTAAAGCACGCTTCTGCAGTCGAACCAGAGGTTCGAGATGTGTTCTGAATGTAAGAGCCCATGATTCGCAACAGTAAGTAAGGTGACAGTGGAACAGGGTAAAATAAATTTGTTTTAATATAGGACCGCTAAAACAGGTTCTAGTACTTAGCAATATGAAGCATATAGAGGCAAGGTTTGAACAAACGCTTTCAATGTGGGCTTTCTAATTCAATTGTGAATCTAGTGTGACGCCAAGGTATTTAATGCATTCTACTTGTTCCAGTTCGCAGTTGTCTACGAATATTTTAGGGGGTGTATCCGTTGCAGGCCTCGGTTTCGATTGAAAGACAATATATTTGTTTTGGTTCCGTTTACTGTTAGTTTATTACCCTTGGACCAATGAAAAATGCGCGTTAATTCTACATTAGCACTAGCTTCCGCCTTAGCTATTGTTTTCTCGGTAAATATTATTGCAGTATCTTGCATACTGCATACTTCTTCCGATATACTGATTTCTTTCCCTGCAAAGCCATCTATCTGTGCCGTGACATTTCGCGGGAGTGCGCACTGTAGCAACCTTAGTAATTGACTATAAAAATCTATTGTTTTTGCTTCTGAGTCACTATGAAGCAACGCCTGATTACAAGACAAGCCGCCGTCTTCGAGCCCTCTGAACGAATTTCCAACCTCTCCCAAGAACGTTAGGTTGGTGATCATTTTTATAGGCCAAATGAACAAACCGGTTAGCAGGACTGCGTAACTTTTTTTAAACACTTTACACACAGCTTCAAATATTTTTGGCAACAACCGTCAACGGTTACTTGAAAGGGACTAAGGGATTCAACAGAGTTCGAGGAGAGGCGTCGTGATAACGTAATAGTGCCACAATAAAGTGCATGAACATGATCCGCTGTGCTTCTTGTAGAATTAAAGGGTACCCACGGCTTCTATGTCGTTTACCAAAAACTAAAATACACGTTTTAAATCTCAACGAGATGTCGTAAACTGTGATTAGGCTATATGTTTATTTCTACTTGGTATAAGCGGTTAGCAAGTGTATGCATTTAAATTACGTGCAATATGAGATTCTTCTTTGAGTTTTTTTGAGGAAATGAATGCTTTCTGCCATAAGGTCGCCGGTATGGCTTTCCGTTTGACGCTTCTACTGGACGTGCTTAGAACATCGTGTCAGCCGATAATAACTGCACCTTTCAATTATTGTTTGATACTTGCAAGTCGCGCTGCTACTCTTTACAAAAGTAACCGAAATAAATATTTGCAACACAAGCGACCACACTCATTGGGTGTTGTGATGTAACTACTTCAGAATGGACATTCAATAGTGCCATAATGAAGGCTTGTGGCGACTTTTTTACGAGATATTTTTACGGAATCTCAGGGGTTGCTTGATAGGGCATTGTTAGGAACATTTAGCGTCATTTTAGTCAACTTGTACAACAGGGGCTTTTGGTCTACTACCCTGATCAAACCTAAAATATGTCCACCACTGGAATGCCTACGGTATACCGATATACTGAGCAGGTTATTTCGAAAGTGGAAAAATTAAAGTCACCACAAAATATGTGGATGTTGGTATTTTAGCCTTGCATTGTGCAACACTGTAGTTTAATGTATTAGACAGCAATATTCGTCTTCTAAGAAACGATTTAGATCGCTTCTAAGCGATTAAAAATCGCTTCCAAGAAGCGATTTCTGTCTCGTGGTTGGGGTCAGGACTAATCGTCATTTGCAGGTTCTTATTATTTTTGGTCCCACGGCTGTGCTTTTTTAAGGTAGTGCCTCAAGCGTTTCGTGCAGTTGTTCCGGAGTCTCACACAGCAACACAATGTCGTCTGCAAACCTGAAACTACTCAAGTAATCTCCCTTCGTCCCTAATCCTGTGGTTTCCCTCTAAATCATTCTGAATATCCCCTCCTGAGATGCTGTGATCCGTTTTGGCGAAATACCGTCTCCCGGTCTTCCTCTCTTTAGGACGTTGCAAGCATATAATATGCTGTAGATTCCTTCTACAACTTTTATTAAATCGTCAATGCGGTTCGTATTGTTACCTTGCTCGCCTTTGAGGACCTAAATTCCGTCTTTGCCGAATTCAAGCTTCCTCTTAGTTGCTTTCAAAGTTTATTGCATTTTCACTGTTTGTTCGATCCCTGCCATGTTATATGCACAAAGGTTGTTGGTTTAATTTTGTTAATCAATTCGAACAGCTCTGCTAACTCAACTTCATCAAATGCACTTCACACCTACATGTTCTTTCGGTTCGCAATTAGTTCCTTCGTTTTCCTAATCAGTTCTTTCGTTTCTTTCTTACATAATACTTCTTCTAGAGCTGCTGCAGATTCTGTGATTGCCGTTGTTAGTTTGTGACTTAGCGGGTCACCACAACCTTCGTTCTCATTTAGAAGCACATACTTAGTTTACAGAGTTACTTTGACATTCTTCGTCCAGACTCTGACTGACTGACTCCGTTCAGGTTTTTTTTTCTTTTCACGACTTTACTTTTTTCTCTTTTGAGATTCAGGCTTACCTTGTATCTAACCATCGTATGATCGCTGCTCCGAATCTTACTCAGAAACTCTGCGTCCTCCACGATACCTTGGCTTTTACCTAAAATCAAGCTGATTCGTTTTTTTACATCACGACTTTCCAGTTCCATGTCTATTTTTTTTTCTTTCGTTTGTGAAAGAATGTGTTCAACCACAGAATATTACTCTCCGCTAATGTGACCAGTTTATCTCTCCGACTGTTGCGATGGTCTATTCAAAAGTTGTCTTGTTTAAAATCACCCATCACAATCGTGAACTTTGCTGTTCCCTTCTCCATAGCTCATTCTGTGTCCTCGTAGAAAATGTTTAAGGCTTCAACACCCTCTAAGGCTTCATCTAGTCGTTGCCGCAAGGAAAGTGGTATTTGTGACAACTAAGTCTTATTTATTTTTATCACAATGAATGCAGTTTGTTCATTAATACTGAAGAATTCTTCTATGTTCCCTGGTTATTCTTCACGAAAAAAAATACCACTCCCTGTTCTTCTCGTGTAGTTCTCTGTAGCACAAAATATGCCCTCTAGTCAGCTCCATGAATACTTGTTTGGTCTTTTTATATTATCCTAAGTCAATGCTATCTCACTAATTCCGAGAGGTCCACTAGTAGGAGAGTTAAGCTGCACTCGTTTGATGGTGTTCCTGCATTGGACATTGCCACGGCCAAGTTCTACAAGTTCAAAAAGTTCCCCACTATCTTCCCAAAATTGTTATTGCAAAATTAAAACTAGCAAATTATACTGGACGATGCACTGGCTTCTCACACTTCTCGAGTAGCAGGCTGTTCTTGTTCCCTACCGAATGTTCAAATCTACAAGTTTCAAACAACGCAACATTGCAAAAGATACAGTCGGCGTAATACAGAAGTGTGCATAGCCAGTGCATTGTGAAATATCAGATATGGTCATTTTTATTTTGCAATATACAATTTTGGCGACATCGTGCGGTCGCAGTGTCGTTTGGGCCAATATCTATGCTCCTAAAATAGCTATGCTCCTAAATGCGGGAAAATATTTATGTTTGAGCAAAACTTCGAACAAAACCAAGGCAATCAAAACTTCAAAAAACAACACATTACCGGAAGTATTGACTTGTATTTACGCAGCGCATGTTTAAGAGCTCTGTATGATTTAAAAATTCACAATAGCTCGTTTTAAATGTAAGGCGTGATATTATTGAATCAGGAGTAGTGCCCATGCTGTCTGTCTTCCTGTGGTGTGAGTTCGAAATATTAGTCGCAAAAGGCAGTTGGAATCTAAATTATATAGATAAAATTATGCCATCTACATAATATAATTTCTTACTTCCACATAACATTGTATATACACACAAAAAAGCTCCTGTAAATCAGGTTTTCTTTAAAAATGTTATAAAAATGATAGAAACTGACACTAAAGCTTAAGAGGTATATGTAGCGAAGTCGTACGGAAGCTTCAATGACAGCACAAAGTTTTTTGCCCACGACTGCAGCCTATTTGCTCATTCGTTGCAACGAATACTTTTACTACAATATTGCTCCGATAGAGGGGAGCATCTTTCATTTTTTGGAAGTGACAATCACTGGACAACACCTTGAATTGGCGCCTGTTATGACGTTTGTTCCGGCGATTTGTTGCCACGATAAGGGCGGACGATGGAGTTTTCTATTCGCAATTGTGGCCAGTCTTCCTCGGTGGGTATGCTTTGCTTGACAAACGTGTGCCTGAGTCGCAGAGCGGTCGAGAGAGGAACGCACACACGAGCGGTCGGCAATTTTATCGTTGCGCCAGGCATTTTCTTGCTTTTGTTAATGGCCGGACAGCCGCCGCAAGTCCCGCACTTACGTTCGCGTGCTCAAACTTTCTTGGCATTTTCAACTCCAGGCGTACCCGGTCCTCGGGATCCTGGACATTACTCAGCTGGAGCAGTTTCTGTAGCTGATCAACCGGGCGGTAAGTGAGAGCACCTTTCCTGGCTGGTGGCACTTGTAATCCAGATACTAAAGGCTGGTCAGCCGCCCACTGAGGCTGCATCGTACTGGCAGGTTCCCCTGACTGCCGCAGCGTGGAAGGTGATAGAAAGCATGGTCCTGGCCCGCCTCCAGTGGATTTCTAGTCGACGGAGCTTCTTCCACGAGCAGCAAGCCGGCTTTAGGCAATAGCGCTTTACGGCTGACTCTCTGGGGGATGAGGTGCCTATGTTGGGCCATGCACGCCGTGAGAAGGGGGTGACCTTTGAGCCCCTCCTGGACATGAATTCGGCATTCGACTCCGTCCCCCATACGGCCTTCCTACAGCATGGGTATTCTAGGGCATCTCCAGAGTTTCGATAGGACACATGTGGCAACCGGACTCATCGAGTCAAGGTGGGGCGAAAAACAAGCAGCCCACGAGACGTCAGCTGTTGGTTCTAAAGGGGAATGTACTCAGCCCATTCCCCTTCAACCTCGTCCTGCCTCCACTCCCGTACTGCATTTCAGGTGGCTATTGTTTCCAGTGGGGATGGCACTCTATGCCAATGACATAGCAATCTGGGCACATGGACGTGCCTCCAGGGGGTGCTTTGGGCAGTCACCGCTTTCCTGACAAGCTGCGGCCTGCTTCGTCCAAGTCGAAAACGAGGGCATAAGGTATTCCACCAGAGGGGTGCCGGCCAGCACGGCGACACCGCCGCTCACATTGAACGGCTAGTCGCTTCCGTGGTTCACCAGTACCAAGTATCTGGAGCTCCTTATCTACTGCCGGTTGTCTTGGCTACCTGCTGTGGAAGCGCATCGGGAACGCACAACGAGGATTCATCAGGGCGTGCGGAGGTTTCTGATGCGTGGCCAGGGCAGCACACTCACCCTGGCCCTGCTTGTGTTCCATAGGATGGCGTTGTCCGCCGTCCTCCATGCTCTGTTCTGGTGGAACTCAAGCCGGGTCGTTGAGGGAGCTGGAGATGGACCAGTAACCGGGTCTCTGCCTTCTCGTGGGCTTTCCGAGCACACCCCCGGTGGTGGCGACGTACACGGATGCAGAATCCTGGCCTATCCAGAAGCGGGCCGTGCAGTTGGGGTTCTACCATATCCAAAGCCTGCATGGCACAGCGGACGGCGCGCCACTCCTCCAGCGCTACCGCAGCCGGCGCAACTGTGGGATGGGCATACCGGTCTTTGCCTACGAGGGACACATCGCGCTGCTGCAGGGGCCCCAACTGGAGCCCCCAGCCCCAGGCAAGGGGCAGGCTCTACGCTTCCCTACCACACTGCCGGAGGTCCGAAACGAGAGGTCCCCTCACCCAAGGCCATCCACCAAGGGGTGGCCGCCATTCAGGAAAACGAAGTTGAAGGACTTCTGCAGGTGTACACGGACGGCTCCATGCAACAGTCGATGGGCCGAGCGGGAGTCTCCTGCAAGGCCCTGAAAATCGGCACCAGCCAGGTGTGCAGCCCACCCTTACCCACCTCACCCATCTTCGGAGACCTGGCCGGACTCCCCTTGGCAGTGGATCTTCTAGAGCACCCAGGAACCCAGGTTCGGGCGACCATCATCCTGACTGTCTCCCGGTCTGTCCTCTGTCTTCTAGGCACCGCCGACCAGCCAGCAGACCCAACGGCAACGTAGAGTGGTCGCTGGTGGCTAAGCTCCGTGCCTTGAAGCCCAGAGGTGTCCACTGCGATTACGCTGCCTGCCATTGCACCAGGGCATCATGGGTAATCAGGTTGCACACGCCTTTGCCAAGGGTGCAGCTCGCCACGGAGGAGTCTAAGCCTCCCGAAATGTGGTGTCACTCGACGCTCCAAAGACTATCCAGGTCCGAGTGGTGGAGGCCATGATCCCAGATAGCCGAGTGGTCAGTGACCACGCCCCACGGGTCCTACCCGGACGGATCAGCAGAGACGCCCGGTCGCTACTACTTCGCCTGCCACTTAATTGCTGGAATTGTGGAGCCCGGCTGCACCAATAAGGCCACCGGGCGTCCCCCGCATGCGCCGACTGCCCAGAATCCGAGACGCTCGAGAACTTTCTGTGGTCTTGCCCCCAACATAACACCCCGAGGGATAAACTCCGGGCCGCTCTCCAGCGACTCGGTGCACTAAGCCACAAGTTGGAAGAAGTCGTGTTTCCACGGGACCGGACGCCATTCAAAGGGAGGTCTTGCAGACTTTACTCAACTTCCTTGTTGTGACAGGACCAGTGAAGCCTTTGTAGCCTTTCAGACTTAGACTTGACGAACACAACGTAGACAGTCCCCCACTGTTATCCCTCTCAAATCTTTCTTCCCTCTCTTCCTATCCTTTAAAACCCCCACTGGTCTTCGCCGGACTGGGTTGTCTGAGGGTGAACTCCACACTGAGATCAAAAATATTCCCAGACCATTTCTCTTCGCTTTGAAAATAAACCGCCACCTCCTACTTCTTCAATAAACGTTCTCTGCCGATGCCGTTACTGGTCTCGCTCGTCTGAACATACGTCGACATCTACGTTGAACGCATGCAGAGGGGCGAATTTGCCCCTTACGTGACGTTTGTATGGAACACAGCTATCGAAAAAACTGTGCAGATGACTGCGAAAGAGCTTGTATACGGAATATTACCAATTCAGATGCTCGACGCCATCTCCTGCACTTTTATAACCAGGCTGCTTCAACGCAGCTTCTGCTGCTTCAACGCCGCTTCTGCGCATCACAATTGCTTTTCAATAAACACTTCTTCCTTAAAAAAAGGGATCGTGGTTGGCTACTTTACAACTTAGTGTTCTGTCTGCTAAATTTTTCTTCTTTACTTCTAGTAGTCTTAAAGTTCTTACTGTGCTGTATTGTTCATTATATCGACAACATAAAAATGCTCATAATTTCACTTGCAGTCATTTATATGCAATTCGGGTATACTATGGCTTACTCCTGCCAAAGACGGTTCAAACTTGGCGTTAAGATGCAAATAAAAATATTTCAGAAAAAAGAGTACAATTATAAATTAACAAGTGTTGAGGAAACTCATTGTTAATAAAAACAGAATTACAAAGGAACGCTCGTTCCGTGGCTCTTTTTGCTGCATTTTTCCAACGAACATTTGCGGTAATTTGATGCTGAAAGTAGGGCGTCAGTTTCACTTAGGTATCTTTTCGGGCTGCGAAAAATCGTCACACAAAGACAGTGTTATATTTGCTCAGTTTTGGTAGAGACCTGGAAATGGAAGCATTTCCACTAAATCGTACGAAGACTCCTCGAAGGACACACCTTGAACTGAGCGTTTTACGATAAACTAGCTTTCTGAAAGAAAGCCTTCTCTACGTCATTACTTGTGAGTTTGTATTCTGCATTCTAAATATTTTATTTTGGTTATTTTATTTATTTCACCCTATTCTCTATAGCCTATCTGAACTTTGTAGTTCACACGCAATCTCTGACAATTTTAATGTTCATACGCAGGTAGCGAGTTAATGTTCATCCAACGCGGAAGGAAAACAGGAACATGGTGCCGCATTGTGGAAGTCTTCTGTCGACCTTTCTCAGTCAGTAATACGCGTGTTAACGTTTCCACGACAGATTGGTTGGAGTGGAGGTGCTTTCGCTAAGAGATTTATAAAAAGGCTTCATGCGGAAACCATAAATCCTTGCTTCCAGAAGAACAATCACACCCTAACTGACAAGATACATTTCCTAGTTTATTCAGTGGCGCCACTGGTATGTTAAGGAAGAGAAATGGTTATTTTTACAGCTTTTGTAGCTGGAGATTGCGCAATGACTTCTTATAGTAACACAAATTATGGTCACGCTACCATATTCTCTTGTGTTAGTGTGGCGAGAATTCGCTTACTCCCTAATTATCCAGCCAAATCGAACGAAGAGCAGAATATGTGAAGTCATTGTGTTGCTAGTTTGAGTCTCGCTCAAATGCTGGGTAAGTTCTGACGTTTTCAAGCTAGCGTTCAAATGTAAAAATACTAGGTTAGAGTTCCCATGTAGTACTAATGCAACCCGCCTCAGTTTTTTAACGCGACAGGTCTACCTGAATTGCGCGACCAGAAGACACGAATAGTGGAGCCTTCTGAACAAATTTTATTTATTTATTTATTTATTACATACTGCGGACGACACTTTGGTCCAAGCAGGAGGGCATGGTAAAATGCAAAGAGCAATACAATAAAACATACACAACAAAACAATGCACAGTTACCCAGTATCGGAAGTACTTCATTCGGTTACCTGGTTCCAGTCTGAGTTGGTGCGTGGAAAAAACGAAAATTTGAACGTGTCCGTTCTCGCCAAGTACGTATTTGGTGCATTTGGTTGGTGATGTTATGTCGGTCTTGTGTTTAGGACAGAATAAAAACGGGTTCGATCAAGGGAATGTGTGCGATTATATAAAAGAGACAGAAATTTTAGGTGGGGCATGTTTCTACAATATTGAAGGGAAGGAATAATATTAGCTAGCATTAGGTCTCAGGGGGAGTCCGTTCACAAAAACCAAGAAAAAACAAACCGTATGGCCTTCCGCTGAAGGTTTTTAAGTTTTTTAATGTTTTGTTTAGTATGGGGTCCCACACGGTACTCGCATACACCAGCTGCGGAATAACAAAAAAGATACCTAAGAAGCTTAACGGTTGGAGGGAAATTTCGGAGCTTATACCTTAAGAAGCATAATTTCCTGAAGGCAGACCACAAAATATTATCTATGGTTAAGTTCCGTGATAAGTTGTTTGTTAATGTAATGCCGACGTAGTCGTAGCTTTCAACCTGTGTGAGTGAAGACGATCCTAGCCTATGCACGTGTTCACTGGTTTTTTTTTCTTGTTTCGCAAAGATAGGCACTTTTCTTCTAAATTTATTTTCATTCCCCATTCTACACACCACCTACGCACGTCTTCAATGTTTTTGTCGAGTTCGTTCTGATCATTTGCACTTGTGATTTCACTAAACAGAACACAGTTGGCACCGAACAATCGAATTTAAACATTAGGGTGAACAACAGTTACTAAATAGTTAATTAACAACAGAAAATGCATTGGTCCCCAAACACTACCTTGTGGAACTCCAGAGGTAACAGGAAGACCCCGAGATTGTTCTTCGTTAATTTGTACAAGCTGTTGGCGGTGTGATAGGTAGGCCGGAATCCAAGAAACAAAAATATCCGGAATGTGAATGTTTTTAAGTTTCACTACTATTTCTTTTGTGGTACTTTGTCGAAAACTTTTTTGAAATCTAAAATTTATAGCATAAATTTGGCTATTGGTGCCAAAACACGCTGCAAACAAGTGAATTATGGTCACCAAATGTGTTGCCGTGCAATAACCTTTAAAAACAATGTTCAAAATTTGTTAAAAAGGCATTTCTGTTTAGGAATTCAAAAATCTGATCGGAAATAATATGTTCAATGATCATGCAGCATTGGGACGTTAAATATATGGGACGGTAATTTTAAAAGCTACACCGGTAACCTTTTTTTTTTAAAAACAGGAAAAATCACAGCCATATCCCTGTCATTCGGTAGCTTCCAAGTGCACAAAAAAGTGCGTAATATTAAAACCATAATCTTAGCAAGTATATCGGCATATCTCCGTAAAAAAATGTTTGGAATTTGGTCTGCACCACAAGAACACTTGGTTTTCAAATATAACAGTATCGATACTACACCATAGTAAGATACAAAATCAGCGTCATAAATGCCAGGATATGATAACAGTGGTTACGTTCGCGCAGGAAAAAACACAATGTGCAAATAATAATTAAAATGAGCAATAATTCCAGGGTCAGAAATTAAATCACCATCGACTTTCATTTCCCTTACAGGCTGCTTTTTGTCAGTAATGTAATGCCAAAATTTATCAGGATGATTTTTCATGAAGTTTGGCGTACATTACGCATACTAAGTGGTGGTCAGATATTGGTGGTTTTATTTCAACAGAATATTTGTCAAAATCACGGGGAATAAATACAAAATCCAAAAGAGAACGACAGGGGCCCTGTACAGAAGTTGGTTCGTTTACAACTTTTATTTAGGTTTGTGGAAGCATTATAATAATCACCTATTTTGTGTGTTTCAAAAATAATGAACCAGCTATCAATCACTTAGTCATTTCCTTGAAGGTGAAATCTCCAATCACAGAAATTTGCTGTTCAGATATTTTGACATGTGCTCTCTAAGCCTTGTTAGATATTCTGACGAGGAATCAGGAGGCCTGTAAAGCGCGTAAAGAATGAAAGCGTACCCACAGCACAAAACCTTTATGCACAAGCATTGAAGTCGTCGATATCAGACAACAAAAATGCCTTTATGTTGGTCTTTAAAAGAACGGTCACGACGCCACCTCTAGAAGCCTTCTCTTTACGTATAATCTGATACGACGCGGGGAAGACACTATCATCTGTTATGTCGCTTCGGAGCGAAGTTTCTGTCACTACGGCAATGTGGGGGTGATTTTGAAGCAAGATAATTTCCAGCTAGTCAGTTTTGTTTTTTCGACGAAAGCATACAGGTTCAGCAGCCGCAGTTGCTTTTTTGGCTGGGTTCGTATTACTCTTAGGGGTGCTCCTGGTTTTTCGTTCATTGGTCTCGTAAGAATATTTTTGTTCACGATGCGTTGTTTAGTACCTGTGGTTTGGCTCGCGGTGTGGCTCGTCACTGGAAGATTTGGCTTTATTTGGCTTTCGTTCATCATTTTTTGTAGGAGTATGCGTTTATATTTTTCGGTATTTTAAGTGTAAACGTTGCTATTTATGAATAGTAGTTTTTCGAAAACTAACGACATACGACTGACGCCTCGCACTCTACGAGAGAAATCTTCAACAATGGAGAAATCTGAATTTTGCAGCATAGATAATTGCTTAAAGGTTGAGAGCTTGTCGTTTGTGTGTTGTAGCCTAAACATAACTTGTCTAACTTTGTTTGCTGCTGGCCTACCTATTCGATGGATGCGGTCATTCTTAGTTGGTTCAAGCTCCAGTATGTCTTGAACTACTTATTTGTTGACATGTTCAAGTGTGTCACTGGTCTCGTCTTTATTTTCCAGTAAGCCATACACTATCACGTTTCCCGTTCTACTGTGGTTTTCGAGCTGATCAACTTGCTTTTCAAGTTGCTGAATTAGGGTACTCATACAAGCTATTTGAGTTTGGCAAGCAGCAACTTTGTCCTCCAGAATCGCCAAGATGTCCAATTTTTTCTCTATATCGGTTAGACGCTTTCTTTATTGTCCTTTATGTCAGCAGCTATACTTTCTTGTTCCCCCGACGGGGCACCTTGAGCAATCTTAGTGACGGTGTTGGCGACACCGCGGATCCCGAGCCCCCAATATAAGCTGTATCCTACCGTGGTGATGTGTTTAAAGGTGAAGGGTAGAAACCTCAAACGGTGGCCGTCAGAGCCCAGGTCAAGCTCAGGCAGAATGGCTGTCTGTCTGTTTACCATCGAGGTAGCTCCGACGACCTTCTCAGCTATCAGGGACAGACTGTGGAAGAAAGTATCCCCGTCCCCAAATTCTATACATGCTGTATTCTATTCTCAAGCGCCCCCTCCAAACGTAATCGGTCACTGAAAAGGGGCCACACCAAAGTATCATTTCCGTCCTTAGCAACAATCTCAACTCCAAAGCCAGACAACTATCCTCGCTTCTTCATCATTGAATCCGCTGAAAAAGAAAAGCCTGCTGCCTCTTTGTCCGTCTTCTTGGTGACAAAGTTCATAGTGCGTAAATTATGAAAATCCTACAAAACAAAGAAAAAGAGAACGGGAGAACTGTTGGTCCAAGCCAATAACCAGCAGCAGGCAGCAAATCTCTTGAGCCAGATACGCATTCAAGATCTTGACATCACGATCACGACCCACCCAAGCCTGAACAGCTGACAGGGCGTGATATCAGTGTAGTGAAGGGCCTGTCCAGAGTGGTGGCCAATCCACCGGTACCAGTGGCGTGACGTTTGCGCAAGAGAAAGCGGGATCGAAGAACGGCAAAAAGACGAGAAAGGAGCTCGGAAGCAGTCGGGCAAGACGACAGCGGGACGGCGCTCTCGCGGTGTAGGCCCGAGGTCCGTCACCGGCACTTTCCTCCAAGTTTCCGTGCGTCGCGGTGTAGGCCCGACGACAGCCGTGGACGCCGCCGGGAGAAGCCGTTGTCCTGCCCAAGAGTGAGCGGTGTGTCGGGGACATGGAGCGCAAGCAGGGAGGCCTCACTCTGGCGCAGGCTTAAGCCCTTCCATCCCGCCTCTAGCCAACGGCCACCGTCACGTGGTTGTCCAGTGAGACACCTCTACAACGATTCTAGTAACCTCCCCGTGGCCAGCCAGGGAACTGCGTCTAGCGAGTCGTAACATCCACACCATTTGCATCTCGGCGAACGCCGTCTGTGAGCATAAGACTCCCTTCATCACTTTGCCCACCGCCATCCGCACCTTCGTGTTACTGCGTGTAGTCCGTTTGTGTGTGCGTTTGCGAGAGCGTACTCCAGGCTCGTGACTTTCTACGTAGTCCGGCCCAACATTCATAACAAAAGTGGCGAGCCTGCCAGGACCCGCACTTTACCATCAGTAGAGAGGAGTCTTGCTACTGTTCGTCGTATTTTGTTCGTCGTATTTTGAAACATGGACAAGAGCTACGACTGACAGGTGCAGAGCTTCGCAATTATTTCGACACCGAGCGCGAGAAGCTTAAAGCCGAGCTAGCTCTGAAAAGAGAGGCGCGGGGACTTGGTGTTCATGCTGCTTTATTAAAACAAGGTGGTGAGCGCAAAGATGTGACCTTGAGGTAATACCAGGAAAATAAAAATGAAGAGGAAAGAGAGGCACTCAAGGAGTACGAGAAGAGGAAGGACGAGGATCAACGAAGGATAGCCAACCTCAAGAAGCAGATCGCCGCTGTGGAATCGCGAGCATGCCTCGTTCGTCCTAACGACTCTTCGTCCTAACTCTTCCTCCTGTAGATGTGCTAGGCACCGAAAAAAGCCCCTCAGCTTGTAGCGCAGTGCCTGTTCAACCAGAGCTTAAGTTACAAGCACCTGAAACCAAGGACGTTAACACAGAAGGTCCTGAGGCATATGAGCCACAGGGTTCAATTCGTCCGGAAGCGTGTTCAAATAACGGAACGGAAGACAGTATTCGAAAAGAACGCCAAGGTGGCAGCGTGATATATTCGAGCTCACAAAAACTTCCGCGGAAACGAAAGAGCCGCAAGAAGACTGTGATGCATTCCGCCAAGAAGTATTCAAAACACCCGTCTCTACTCCGCATAGCCGCGCATCTTTAAACGAAGTTGTCAAAAGCGTTTTTACCATTTCAAGACTCGATGTTTATCTAAGTTGAGTCGCAAGAGCAAATGCAATGTGATGTGCCAGGCTAAGAAATTTTCAATTGGCTCAGTACGTCGTAGGAGTGTATGGTTGGGAAACCTTTTCGTAGGACTAACTACTGCTATCCGCCTTGCCACGTGGTGCCACTCAGCGTAGAGCCACTACAACGAAGCAAGTGCGCAAGCGGGGTAAAATAACGTAAGCGGAGGAGAAAGCCACAAAGGCGCGAACAGCGTAATAAGTTTCCAACAGTTCCAGGCGGTCCTTTTTCTACTCGATTGTCTGAACTCAAACACCCTACTAAGAGGCGCACAAACAGACAACAGTGGGTCTTCCATAACAGATGGTCATGCTGCCCGAAGCGGAAGAGGCGCCAAAATTTTCAGACAACCGTAGGCTTTTCTGGTGTACACATTTGCCTGGACCTGGAAATATGACCCTGAACAAGGATTTCTGGCTGTACATAGCTTCGTGTGCTATCTTTTCTAAAATGTTTTCTTGTGAACTGTTTTTTTTTCTACGAACTCGAACAAAGTGACTGTGCTGTATGATGGTGACATAGATTAGTTTTTCGCCCGTCTCTTTGACAAGGACTGGACTTCAACATCAGTGTCTCCAGAATAGTTCTCCTAAAAACTTTCTGAAGAGGGGGGTAGTGTAGTGAAGGGCCGGTGCGGATTGGTGGCCAATCCGCCGGTACTAGTGGGGTAACGTTTGCGCAAGAGAAAGCCGCTTCGAAGAAGGGAAAGAAGACGAGGATAGAGCTCGGAAGCGGGCGGGCAAGACGACAGCAGGACGGTGCCCCCGCGGTGTAGGCGCGAGGTCCGACACCGGCGCTTCCTTCCAAGTTTCCGTGCGTCGCACTGTAGGCCCGACTACAGCCCTGAACGCCGCCGGGAGAAGCCGGGGTCCTGTCCAAGAGTGAGTGGTGTGTCGCTGGCGTCGAGCGCGGGCAGCGAGGTCTCGCCATGGCGCAGGCTTAAGCCCTTCCATCCCGGCGCTAGCCACCGGCCACCGTCACGTGGTTGTCCACTGCGACACCTCTACAACGATTCCAATAACTTCCCCGGGGCCAACCAGGGAACTGCGTTTCGCGAGTCGTCACATCCATACCATCTCGTCTCGGAGATCGCCATCTGTGAGCATACGACTCCGTTCATGACTTTGCCCACCGCCATCAGCACCTTCGTGTTTTCGCGTGTAGTCCCTTCGAGTGCTAGAGTGTCTGTTCCAGCTTTGTACCTTGTTGGGTTAATACAGTTGGTGTGTGCCATTGCGAGAGTGTAGTCCAGGCTCGTGACTTTCTACGCGTTCCGGCCCAACATTCATAATACTCAGATAATAACCTCAAGACTGAACCTCAAGACTCAGATAATAACCTCAAGACCAGCATGATGACTCATCTGACAATTGTCCATCTTCAACCCCCCCCCCTGCGCCAAATGCCAGGGACCCCATGCCGCGTGCTCTCGAAAATGTGAGAAGTTCAACCAGGAAAAGGAGATTATTAAGGTAAAAGTCACTGAGAACCTTACCTTCCCAGAGGCGCGAAACAAGTTCGCCCCTTTCTGTGTTGGGAGGTACGCCGACGCAGCTCTCCGTGGTACAGAACGGAGTCTGGTTTTGGCGGGAACACAGTACCGAGAGTCAGACCTGGTCGCGCCCTCGCCCCCCTGGGTTGCATCTTGCAGCCCAACCCGCTTCCCCACCGCTTTCTTAACCAGCAGCGGCTGTGGGGTTAACCACCTCTGGTGGAGATGCTGCTCCACCCACTGTTTCCTTCCCTCCACTGGCCCGAAGCACTCGCAAAAGTCCGGAACAGATATAGGCGGAGGCACCCGCGGCAGTTCTCACCCCCGCCGCACCGCCTGTGCCACCCGGGGCACTCCTGACGCCCTTGTCCGTCGCGGCTACAACGAAGGGCACAGGGAAGAGTGCCAAGTTGGGGGGTCTGGAACGCCGGTTACCCATTCCAAATTAGACGAAGACATGGATGTGGGACCTTACCTTTCTGCCTTGAAACAGAAGGAGAGGGTCCCTTCATCCAAACCTCCAGAGGAGGTTAGAAAGCCCCTTCCAAGAGTCCACGCCCTGAAAGACCCTATATTTATAGTCACACTCAAGTAGCTCTAACACATCATAATGGGAAGACAAAATATCGTTTAATGGACACCAGAGGCCTTCTGAATAATCTTGACGACATGTATGAGATTTTGCATGATAATCTGCCAAGTGTAATGCGTGTCCAAGAAACACATTTGAATTCCAAAGAAAAACATTTCTTGATTAGTTACGTGGTATAGAGAAAGGACAGGGATGGCTGCACACACTCATCTGGCAGTTTGGCGATAATTGCCCGCAAATCCTTTGCATGCCACCCAGTAACTTTGAACACTGACCGTGAGGCTGTAGCAATACAGTTAATAATATTTAATAGGTTGGTAACTTTAGGATCCATATACAATCCTCCTAATGTTGCACTTTCGAGGTCTGACTTCCAGGCGCTGGTCGACCAGCTGCCCGAACCATACATCCTTACAGGCGACCCTAATGCTCACAACTCTCTTTGGGGCTCTTCTCGCACGGATGCCTGAGATTGCCTGGTAGAGAAATTCCTTACATCTTCAGGAGCAAGCCTATTCAACACTAAACAGCCCACACACCATAACATAGGACACCGCACATTCTCACATCTTGACTTGGCTATTCGTTCTGCAATTCTCTTTCCATGTCTTGAGTGGGGTGTGGGCACTGACCCACATGGTAGTGACCACTTCCCCACTTCATTAACGTATATAGGTATAAGCCTGAGCAGTCCATCTTCCCAAAAAAGATTTATTCAATCAAAAGCAAGCTGGAATATATTTACAGAGACATCTAAACTACACCACGCAACCAATAAACACCTACACGTTGAAGAAGCTTCCAAACTACTCACGTCGCACATCTTCGACGTCGCCGAAAAGTTCATTCCCCACTCCTCCGGTCCCCCGCGCAACCAGGCAAGGCCATGGTGGAATGATCACTGTCGGCGGGCGCTGGAGGCTCAGAACAAGGCGTGGGGTATCCTTCGTGGGTACCCCACGTTGGGAAAACTGCTCTTGTTCAAAAGGGCAAAGGTGATTGAAAACGGAAAACATCAATTAACTCCTACACAGACGCGCGAAAACTATGGACACGAATACGCAAACTCAGGGAACAACAAACACACAGCCTGCCTCTGGTCAGCACAACAGGGGAGACACTCCAAGTCCAGGCTGACACATTCGCACAACACTTCCAACACGTGTCCAGTTCAGCACACTACACAAACACTTTGTGAAACACACACAATTGGCCGATAAGAACACTTTATTTGATAACAACAAGACAGCATTATCTTATAACTTGGAGTTTTCACTTCATGAGCTGAGGGCCGCTCTGAGCACATATTAACCCTCAGCTCCAGGCCAGGACAACTTCACATATACAAAAATACAGCACCTACACTCCTACACGTTTGTAACACTCCTCCACGTATATAACAAGAGATGGTTTTCGGGGGACATTCCACACCATTTTGAGGATGCTATAATTGTAGCTTTTCTGAAACAGGAAAAGGACCCGCCGTCTCCCTCAAGTTACCGTCCCATTGCCCTGACGAGCTGCCTGTGGAAGCTTCTCGAGAAGATGATAAATCTTATGCTCTTGTACTTTCTTGAGTACAACTGTATTCGCGAGAGCTGCCATTGAGGCTTCAGGGCGGGGCAATCAACGAACCATCAACTCGTAGCTCTTGAAACATATATAACGGATGCCTTCGTGCATAAACAGTATTGCTTAACTGTGTTTTTCGACCTCGAGAAGGCGTACGACACCGCTTGGCATTATGGGATCCTTAGCGACCTCAAGGCATACGGTATTTCTGGTAACATGTTAACACCCTTGCAAGGTTATTTGTCAGAGATAACCTTTCGCGTAAGAGTTGGTTCTGCGCTGTAAAAGGTACATCCGCAAAAAATGGTGTGCCGCAAGGTAGAGTATAGCTGCTGTTTTCTGCCCCCAACAAATTGGGCGGGCTCTGCAGGAGAGTGAATGTAGATCAAGCAGCGGAGAAAGGATGCCAGGTAAATCACACCAAGCCCTTTGTCGAATGCCAGGAAGCGGTGGTCTACGAGATCCCCTTGGTGCCTTGTGGCAAGTCGTACGTGGGACAAACCGGGCGGTGCATCAACGACAGGTTAAGGGAGCATGCCAACACACTGAACACCGGCACGGGCAGCATGCTTGCCCAACACGTCAAGGCCTGCCGATGTACACCACAGTTCGACAAATGTAGTATCTTACGGAGATAAAAGGGTCAGCGCACGCGCGAAATTTGTCAAGCGTTTGTGATACACAAAAGAGGAACCTCGTGTGTAAGCACCCCTTCAGTAGCTCTCCTGGAAAAAGAAAAATCATACTTGTCAAGATAGCGTCTTCCATTGATTGTGACTTTCCCTCTGTTAGCAAATAGCCTTATTCATTCACTGATCATGCGCGCGGCTACTCTTTGATAACATTTCGCCTATATATTTCGTTCTTTGCTTTCAAATAAACTGTTGATAGACAGCGCTTGTTTTGTCTTCATCTTCCCTTTGTCCCGTGCTTCGCGCTGTTTTGTTAAAGAGTTCTTGAGCTGCACGCTCTTCATAGTTAAGATGAACTCTCTTGGAAAGGCATTAACACCTATAGTCTCTTGTTCCATGTTTGTAGACGACGTCCAGATATGGTTTAAATCTTGTAGCATGTCCATTTGCGAACGTCAAGTTGAGCTCGGTGCCAAGAAGATTGCCTGCTGGGCAGACAAGAACGGTTTCAAAATAAACCCGGAAAAAGCTCGTGTGCTGTGTTTTCCAGAAAATTTGGGGTCCCCCCGCACCCAGACATAACTCTTGCGAATGTGCCGATTCCCGTGACCAAGGAGCACAAGTTTTTAGGCATTTTATTCCAAGAAAAACTTACATTCATTCCACCTATCAGATATATGAAATGCAAATGCTTAAAAACAATGAATGTTCGTAAATTCCTCTCACAGAAATCTTATGCTGCCGACAAACAACTCCTGCTGCCCCTATACACAGCCTCAGTGGGGTCTCGGCTCGAATACGGCAGTTTCATGTATGGGCCGGCGACAAAGACCGCACTGTAAATGCTAGACCCAGTGCTGCATCTTGGCCTTCGCCTGTCCAGCGGCGCTTTCCACACCAGCCCTGTCGAAAGTCTTTATGTGGAGTGCAATAAATGGTGTGTATGGCATCAACGAGAGTATGTTGACCTGCTGTAGGCAGCTAAGATTGTGTCTTTTACCAACCATCCTTTTAATCCCATCATGAACAATACATCAACTTTGCAACTCTTTTTAAACAGGCCATCTATTTTCTTACCTTTCTTCCTCAGAATTCGGGAGGAGGCTTCTGCACTCACGGTCCCTCTTTCAGACACGCACAAGTCTCCAATCCACACTTTAATTTCACTATGGCATCAAAATCCTATATCATGCGACCTATGGTTCACATCAGTAGAAAAAATAGGGTACTAAGGAGTGCAATTCTGCAGCAGTTCCTGTAGTGGCTGCACAAGAAAAGGTGCGCAGAAATCTATAGCGACGCCTCGAAAACTCGTTCTACTGTCTCTTGTGCAGCGCACAGACCAAATTTTACCGTTACTGAAACAATAAATTTTCATAGCAGTATTTACACTGCAGAACCATACGCCATTTTACTCATTTCAAATCCCATCCTCGAAAATAAAATTTCAAAGTCCATCATTTACACAGATCTCTAAGTGTTGTACAGGCATTGTAATCAGGAAAGCCATCTAAAAACTCTGTGATCAAGGCACTTTTCAAGGTACTAATGACAGCATATACCTCAATTCTTCAAAACTCTATATGATGGGTACCAGTTCACTGTGGGATCCCTGGCAATGAGACTGCTGATCAAATAGCTGGTGCTGCTGCTCTCATCACCACAGTTGACCTAACAACAGTACCTTATACCTACCTAAACACATACATCAGACAGCTTTGTAACATATGCCAACTACACTGGAGTCAACAAACAGACAACAACCTACACGTAATAAAACCCCAACTGGGGCGCTACATAACTGACACACAAAAGATACACTGAAGTCGCCCTGGTTAGGCGGAGGATAAGCCATACACATGTGTCCCGCTCCCATCTGCTCACTGGAACATCGGGACCCATGTGTTGCAGGTGTGGAGAGGGGCCTATCCGTAGTCCCCATACTAATCACATGCAAGGCACTTGACATAACGCGACACAAACATTTTCCTGAATTATAGAGACGACGCATTTCTTTTCACCCATAACACTTTTTAGCCAATGAACCAGTTTTTTCTAGTCAACGTGTTTTTATGTTTTTAGCTGACGTACATTTTTTCTGCAGCTGTTATCATATCACGTGTAATCATCTTGACCCTATACACTAGCCATCTCCGTTGCCTTTTGTTTTGCATAACTTTTACTTTTAGTCACATGTTTAGTATTTGCGGTCTCATCAAAATTCAGTAACTTTTCTTTGACGCTCTTTGCCCATAGTTGGCCTTCCGCCAAAAAAGCCAACCATCATCATCATAATACTTTCAAGTTGTTTAGCAATTTTAGCCTAATCAGGACAAGGATTGGCCTCAATGTCTTTGCCCAGGAAGTGCAATTGTCGTATCAGGCCAGAAACGTCATAAGGAACACCAGAAGACCACAGGCACGGCAGGACAAGAACGGGTCACTTGAGCGACAGCATTTTCCGTAACGTTTACTCACCTGTAGAAGGAAGACAAACGGGTTTTGGGACCGCCGCATACTATGCTCCATTGTTGTCCATGTACAAGACGGTATCTGAGAAATCGTGATCCGTTCTCCTAATATTTACTTCTAGCACGGCCTTCCTTAGTTTTAGGATAACTACATGGAATTCATACATGGCCATCATCTCTCATACGAACCAAACGTGCTCTTGAATGATGTGCGATAGCATTGTGCTTCACGACCCAATGTTTGTTTCTGTAGCTGAGAAAACGCACTTCCATATTAACAAATTCTGACAGTGAGCTTTTGTGTTTCTGCATATACACGATCCGTCTTCGTTCTTTAAAAACCTCAATGCTTCTAAAGACCTTATAAAATAGTGTTAGGTCAATTTTTGCGACTTTGAACCCAAGAGCGTAGTGGAATTGTAGGACTGCTTCATCTCTTTTTCAGATTGGCAATGTGGTGAGAACATTCACTACCCGGAGTAGACCGTTATAGGTTACCATTATTATGGTTTTATTTAATATTTATACCATACTACAGCCCCATTTGACCTATAGTAGCAGTGTATAGCCATAGGTATAGCTTCATATATAGCTATTGCTCAAAGAGAATAGACGTTTTGTAAGTAAATACAGTTCCTAAAAAGAATATCAAACAAAGAAATCATGCAACTGTTATTGGAGCAGCAACGCAGGATGAACTTTACGTATCTAAATAGCAACACACGCAAGCACAGTCTTACAAAAAAAAATAAACAAAACAAAGGTGTTCATTTGAATGGATGACCGTGCTTGAATTTTGTAAAAAATGCACCCCAGTCAAGGGAGCGGACGTGGCCAGGAAACGAATTCCCCTGCTCAATTGATCGCCGAAAGAATCTCAATTCTAACATTATTACTCCCTTAAGCGGACTAAAGAAAACAGCACGAGGAAGACAAAGACCAGTGCTCATAACAACTAAATTTTTATAACAGCCATGGGACATCATATAACAACAACACGCTCAAACTAATATCAAGTTCTTGCCGCCATTGCACAGCCACCCACGCAGCCGTTAAGCACGCATGTGTGATCAATACGTATCCGAGAATTCCAGCTCTTTCCATCTGAAAGATATGGACGTCGTACTGACACACTCATGTATACGGTTAATTTGCTCGGCCTCAACAATCTCTCGCGTGCGCTGGTCAGCGGCTCGAATAATGACGGAGCACGCATCGTACGTAGGCTCAAGCATGTCGCAGTTTTGGCAAACAATACCTAAATTGCTGTCTTTGCCTTTCCTTACCTTGTTACAATGTTCCCGTAGGCGAGTCTTGAGGCACCTTCCAGTATGTTCGACGTATGCTTTTTTAGAAGTGAGGGGCAATTTATAGACCTCCCTATCCACGCAATGCACGTAATGCTTTTCTCCCTTAACGAGGCATTCATGGTTTTCTTTCCTCCCACAGAACGCTCCCTAAAGAGTCTAGACAGTTTATCAGGGGCCTCAATGCCAACTTTCACGCGAGCTTTCCAGCAATCATTTTAAGATTGTGTGATATGTGATGCTTATACGGGATGATGGCTATATTTTTTTGCTTTTGGGTCACCTCTTGCGGGTCAGACTTCGCTTTCTTTGCCTCCATACGAATATAAATTTGCCACTGCTGCAATCATGTTCTCATTATATTCTGATGATGTAAGGCAACGAGTTTGAAAGTAAAAAATACAGTTCATGAGCTTCTCGCAAGATTTATTAACCCCGTTAGTAAGATACGTGCTGGCGATGCCCCTCTTCACGCGTTTGGTGTGCCCCGACATAAAGTGCAATAACGTTTCCTGGCAACGGGTTTCGTGCACCCAACATACTTGCGAGGCAGATAACTTTCGTCTGTCCGGTTTCGTCTGTCCTGTTGAGGCACCTCGTGAGTGACTTCAAGAGGCCTAAGGCATTCTTTAAAAATCTCCAGTGTACTTGGCAAGTCGACAGAAAACGCTTCCTCACTGCTCTTCACTAACACCAAGAAATCGTCGACATATCAAAAGAGTTTTATGACTCCAGTGTCACTTAACCTGTCTGCGAAAATCCTGTACAAGTGTGCCCTGATGAGGTTACTTAGTTCCGTAGCTGAACCTCGATTGCTAAAAATAGACGGACCTTTGAAATTAAACGGTCTCAGCAACTGGCACACTTTTTGACAAAAAAATTCGAAAAGGGCTTTGAAGCGTTTTTTGTGCACGTAAAAGACCTATATTCCTCCCTTGCTAACGATCCGATGCTATAGAGGGTTGAATATGTGATTCTGGGGTTTGGTTCTGTACGGTTGTCGAGTGAATGTGGTGCCTCTGTTCTATGTTTTTTGTATTTCTTAGAATTTTATTTGTATACAGCGTAGGTTCCATGGAAGGATGGTGTATACATAAAAAAGCAAGAAGTATGTATTGGGTCCAGCGTTCCTCCGATACTGAATTCATACGATTGCGCTGTAAACTCAGGACAAAATTGTGAAGACGGGAATCTCGTGAAGATGGGCATGGCCAGCACGTGTCTTACTAACGCGCTGAAAAAATCTTCCAATCAGCTCATGAACTCCAGTTTTACGCTCAAATCCGTCATCTTACATCAGCAGGATATCCTGGGAGCATGAATGTAACATTGCCCAAATCCATTTGCATAGAGGCCAAGAAATCACCTTCAGACCCCCAAAACGTCACTTAAAATCACCAAAACGTAGCTGTCACCTCGTTCATGCATAACATATCGCACAACAAAGAAATGATTGGTGGAAGGGCTGGAGTGACATTTGCAATGTGAGCCCCTGATAAACTGTCTAGACTGCAGGCAAGCGTGCCCTATGAGGAAAGAAAACCATGATGCCTCGTTAAGAAAGAAGCCCGGGCGTGGGTTGCGCAGAATGGGTGGTGTATATATTGCCCCTCAATTGTAAAAAAGCACACGTCGAAAAGACTGGAGGGTGCCTCAACACTTGCCTGTGGGAACGTTGTAACAAGCTATAGAAATGCAAGGAGACCAATTTGGGTATTCATTGCCATAACTGCGATACGTGGGAGCCTATGTATGATTCGTGCTCTGTCTTATTTCGAGACGTTGATCAGCGCACACGAGAGATTGTTGCGGCCGCTGAAATGCAGCAGATGACTGTATTAGTACGACGTCCATATCATTGAGCACGGAAGACCTGGTATTCTCGGATATGGATTTATGACACACGAGTGGTTAGCGGGTGCGTGGGTGTCTGTGCAGTGAACTTGGTAGTCGTTTGAGCATTCTGTTGCTCTTTTCTATATTATGTCCCCTGGTTGTTATAAAAATGGAGTTGTAAGTAGCGCTGGTCCTTTCCTCTATCGTCCGGTGTTTTATTTACTGCGACTGACGTAGTTTTAATGGAGTACACAATCGCTCATACACATACGTTGGTAAATTATAATTGAACATCTCTGTGCTGGGGTGAAATGGGGTAACGTTAACAACATTATTGCTTGTGGTCGGTGTCGGGATGGCATGGGTCACACATATATTTAAATGACAGGTGGCACGAATCATAAATTATCCGACGAAAAAACGTTTAAGCACTCTATGTAGCCACGGACAGATAATGTGGTTTGGTTTAAAGAAACCACGGCAGTGGATGTTGAAAACTTACTGTCATACCTGCGATAAATAAATAGTATGGCTTTCCTTTGAACGGCTTCAATTTAGTTACTATCACCTTTACGATAAGGGCTCCACATGGTTCATGCATTACCGAGTGTTGCTACGATGAGTATTTTACACATTATTAGTTTTGTGTATTCTGAGGTAGCCCTTAGGTAGCCCTAAGTAACCCAAATTCTCAAGAGTTTTGGTCACATGTATTTCATGTGTGTCGAGCAGTATAGGTTACTCCTAAAAATGATAACGAGGTACTTGTATTCTGAAACTCTTTGGGGGTATATAAAACTGGAGGAGTATTTTAAATTTCACGGCGAATGTCTTTTAATTAAATACATGAACATAATTTGGTGGCAATATATTGCAAATCGCCATGTTTTGCACAAGAAACAAAACATAAAAACGATGAGTTAAAATAAGCAATTGACCTCATTTTTCAATTCTAGGGCCTGTTGAGTTGTACAGAAAAATTGGAGAAAATCCCAGTTACTCTAGCTTTTTTGCAACATATCAACGGTTAAGCAACAGCACTCGTCACTTAGCATCCCAAGTACCCTAACACATATTCCCCATCCGACAATTTTATTGTCGTCCCGTTCATGTGCCCTTCACGGGGCACCTCGAGTAATCTTAGTGACAGTATTGGCACCACCGCGGAGCCCGAGTCTCCATACTCACGCTGTAACCGACCGTGGTAATGAGATTTTAGGGTGAAGGGTAGAAACATTAAGCCGTGGGCGTAGGAGCCCAGGTCAAGCTCTGGCGGATGAGCTCCTTGTCTGTTTACCGGGCAGGAAGATCTGGGACCTCTCTCAGTATCAGATTAACCCAAAGGAAGAATGTACCCTGTCCATTGCTTTTATGCGATGTGGTATTTTCTAAACCCTCCAAAACGTGATACCTCACTGTTAAAGGGCCGCACCTAAGTTTTGCTTCGCGTTTGCAAGCAATCTTGCTCTGAAAGCATTATAATTTCTCGCGGTTTCTGATCATGAAATAGCTTGATGAGACACAACCATTCACTTCCCAATCAGTGTTTCTAGTCTCCAAGTATTCTGAAAGTTTTTTCGCAAGTAGCAAAAGGCTCAGAAACGGAAAACGGGAGAACTCCTCTTTAAGGTAGACAACACAAGTCCGCCAACCTCCTGGCACAAACGCTCTTCGTCGATGTTGACATCAAGATCCCACCCAATTGCAGCCTTATATGCTTCCAGGGCGTGATCATTGATCAGGGTCATATAGTTGAAACCGAAGCCGATCTGCTCGAGGGCCTTTGTGATCACGGCGTGACGGCAGTGAGTGAATAACCATATGCATAAACGACCTGATAATACTGACCAAACACATAATCTTGACGTTCGACCTCACAACACTCCCGGATGAGTGAACGCAGGCTTCATGAGATGTCTCGTCCAACCCTAAGTGCCGAACCCGCGGGGTCAGCGGTTTGGGCACGTCGCTACTTCTTGTCGTGGTAAATTGACGTCCGCAAAGTGTGCAGCACAAAATTATACAACTAGCAAAGGCATATCTGAGAACTTCACCCGTTCAAACTGCAAGGGACCGCATGATGCCTGTTCCAGGAGCTGTAAAAAGGCAAAGGAAGAGAAACAGTTCATTGCCTCGAAAACCCACGAGAACATCCCCTACCCAGAGGCGCGAAAAAGGTTCGCCTCTTTCCCACTGCGGAGGTACGCCGACACCATTCGCTGTGGGGCGGATCGGCGTCTTGTTTTCGTGGGGAGCCAGTACCGAGAGTCTGACATTGTCCCGCCCTACGGCCGCCGCCCCCCCCTCCCCCTCTGGGTGGCCTCAGGCAGCCCAACGCGTCACCACAGTGGTCGCTGAGCCAGAGTAGCTGTGATGGCAACTGTCACTACCAGGACCGATGTCCCTCCGGCCCCTGGTTCCTGACCCTCCCTGATTCCACATTAGTCTGTCGAGGACATGGACACCGTGAGTCGCGCATCGGCTCCCACCCCTGCCACACCGTCCATGGAACCTGTAGTGCTCCCGGCACCTTCGGCGTCAGCCGGGCAGAAAACAAATCGCGCCCGAACGGGAGCCAAATGCAATGGGCCTAATTCGTCAGGCACCCCTAGGTCATCCAACGATGAGATGGACGTGGGACCGTTCCTGTGTGCGTCGCACAGAAAAAAACGGGTCCCTGCATCCAAACCTCAAGAGAGGCCCTTCCGAGAGCCCAAGCCCCGAAAGACGATACAGTAGCACCGAACCCTTCATAATGTGAGATAAACCTGAATACAATGAAACTGCTGATGCCTTCTTAAACATCTCGACGATGTGTACGAAACTGTATGCAAATCAGCCAAGTGTAATGTGTGTTCAAGAAACACATTTGAATTCCAAACACACACATTTTTTGAATACCTACCTGCTATACAGAAAGGTCAGGGACGGCTGAACGATCTTCTGGTGGTGTGGCCATAATCGCCCTGACATCCTTAGCATGCCACCCTGCCACATTGAACAATGTCATTGAGGCTGTAGCAGTCCCCACAATATTATTCGCTTGATAACGCTATGCTCCATATACAATCCACCCGCTCTGGCACTTTCGAGGTTGGACTTCGAGACGTTGTTTGAGCAGCTGCCCGTACCATACATCATCACAGGCAACCTTAATGCACACATTTCTCTTTGACAATCTTCTCGCATGGATTCCCGAAGTAGCCTGATAGGAAACTTTTTAACATTCTTGAGAGCACGCCTCTTCAACAAGAAACAGCATACATACCATTACATAGGACACAACACGAACTCATTTCTTGACTTGGCCATTCAATCTTCAGTTTTCTTTTCGTGTCTTGCGTGGAGTGTGGCTACTAACCCAACAGGTAGTGATCACGTCTCGACCTCACTAACAAATATGGGTAAAGGTGCATGTATTCCATCTTCCCAGAACAGCTTCAATGAAGCAAGGGCTAACCGGAATACATTTATAGAGACATTCAAAGCACACTACACATCCATTCGACACCTACACGTGGAAGAAGCTACCCAACTAGTCACGATGCACATCCTTGATGCCACCGAAAAGTCTATTCCCCACGCCTCTTGTGTCCCGCGCTATTAGAGGAGGCCGTGGTGGAAGGAGGACTGTCGGCGTACGCGAAATGCCCAGAACAAGGCGTGGGGTATTTTTCGTCAGCAGCCCACGTCGGGAAACTTTAGTTGAAAACGTTAAAGGCGTAGGGGAAACACGCGCGGCGTGAGGCAAAACGAGAGAGTTGGCGTTTTTTCATACCATCAATAAACTCCCACAGAGACACACGAAAATATGTACATGAATACGTAAACCAAACAGACAAAAAATACACAGCCTGCCTCTGGTTAGCACAACTAGAGACATACCCGAAGACCAGGCTGACACACTCGCACAACACTTCCAACACGTGGCGAGCTGAGCACACTACACAAACAATAAAATAAAACACAAACAATCAGCCGACAGAAAGCTTATACTAGATAGAAATAGGTCAAAATCTTCTTATACCTTACTGCTTTCACTGCATGAGCTGAGGGCTGCTCTGAGCACGTGTAAACCCTAGGCTCCAGACCCAGACAATATCCCATATACTATGGTGCAACCCCTAAACGAAGGCACACTTGAAACACATCTAGTTTTATATAATAAAATATCGCTTTCCGCGCACATTCCAAACACTTGGAGGGAGGCGATAAAAGTGGCTTTCTTGAAAGAGGGAAAAGACACGTCGGCCCTCCCTATATAGTTTAACAAAGACCTGACTAGCTGCCTCTGCAAGCTTTCCGAGAAGATGATAAATGGCAGGCTCATGTACCTCCTTGAATGAAGCGGTCTTCATGAGGGCTGCAGGCCGGCTTCAGGGTGGGGCGATCGACGAACGATCAGCTTGTCGCACATGATTAGTACATCAAGGATGCCTTCCTTCATAAACAGTATTAGGTAACTGTATTTTTCAACCTCGAGAAGGCCTACGAAACTTCTTGGCATCACGGGATCCTTAGTGACCTCAAGTCTTTCGGTGTTATGGGTAACATGTTAAACATCCTTGTTAGTTACCAGTCCGAGAGAACGTTTCGAGTTAGAGTTGGTTTTGCACTGTCTAAGGTTCACGTGCAAGAAAATGGAGTGCCGCAAGGTGGAGTGTTGAGCTTCACGCTCTTCCTAGTCAAGATGAACTCTCTTGGAAAGGCATTCCACCTACAATCTCATATTCCATGCTTGTGGACTACGTGCAGGTATCTTTTAAATCATGTAATATGTCACTCTGTGAACTTCAAGTTAAGATCGGCATCAAGAAACGTCCAATTTGTGTGGACAAGAATGGTTTTACATTGAATACTCCAAAACGTTCTTCCGTTCTGCTCTCCAAGAAGGGTACGATCCATAGAGACCCAGACATTATCTTTAATGGCGTGTCACTTTATGTGAACAAGGACACTTCTCCAGGAAGCGTGGTGTTCATCCAGAACCAGACATTACCATTATTGTCGTGTCGCTTCCTGTGAACAAGGAGCACAAGTTTTTACGTCTTACGTTTGACCACAAACTAACATTCATTCTGCGCAATAAGGAAGTTGTACAGGAAAAGAACTCCTGCGCAGCTTGTATACTGCTTTGGTTGGCTCTCATTTAGAATATGGCAGTGCGGTGTATGGGTCAGCCACTAAAACAGCGTTGTGAAGGCCTGACCAAGTGCTACACTTGGAGCTTCGTCGTGCATCTGGAGCTTTTCGAACTAGCCTGGTCCGAAGTCTGTCTGTCGAGTGTAAAAAGGGCTGCATTGAGAACCAACCGGCATATATAAACCTTCTTTATGCTTTTAAATATTCGTCGCTGAATAACCATTCTTTCATTCCTGTCTTTCACTACATCCACATCTCTGCTGTTTGTAAATCGCCCTTCCCTTCCTTGGCCCTTTTCGCTTAGAGCAAGAGAGCGAGCCTCGGATCTCAGCGTTTCCTTTTTAAATGTGCACAGATCATCCCTTTCAGTCATTTTACAGAACTGGCAAGTTCGCCCTATTTCCTCTGACCTTTCGTTTATGAAACTTGAGAACAATCCAGTACCATGAGCTTCAATACTGCAGCACTTCCTCCACTATGGTCTCCTGCGCTGCTGATGGTCCGAATTTCAATGGATCCAGTACCATGTGCGTACAAACAACCATTTTTTATGAGAATCGTATATAATTTTACTCATTGTATAACACTTTCTTGAAAACCCAATTCCCACTTCCGTCAGTTATACAGATTCGTTGAGTGTTGTTCGCGCACTCTAATTGAACAAGCCTCCCACAAACCACATAGTTATTCTTGTGTTCAAAACCATTATGTTTGTCTATGCGTAAAAGCATAAGCTACTCTCCTGCTGGGTTCCAGGACACACTGGGATCGCTGACAACGAGTTGGCAGGCGAGGGAACTGCTGTGCCGGAACTGAGGAGCCTTGTAGAGGTAACAACGGTACCCTATGCAGTCCTCAAGCCACACAACACTTACATAGAACATGGTAAAACACTGGAGTGAGCAAACAGACAACAAACTACATGAATTAAAGCCACACTTGGAATGGTACACAGGTGACTCACAAAAGAGACAAATACAAGTCGCCTGGGCCTGGCTACGGATCGGACGCACATATGCAAAACACTCGTATCTGGTTGCGCGACCATCACAATCCCAGTGCAGCTGGTGGAGAGATGTTCCAGCCGTACTTCACGTACTCATTCAATGCAAGGTGCTCGACACCACACGACGCGAACATTTTCTGGAACTGTACAGACAACACACCCTGCTACAATCAGCACACGTCTTGGCCAAACACCCAATGTTTTTAAGCAAGCGTGTTTTTCAGTTTATATCAGATGTAGTTTTTAATGCTTCTTTCTTTTCATGCATAATCATCTTGGGGTATACAACAGCCAGCTTCATGAATTTGATCACTTCTGTGTTTTACTGAGACAATTAGGTGTTTATATTGTGCACCTGCCTCATCAAATAACTTCCTTTGGTGATCTTTGCCCTTGTCAGTGTTGCGCCATTAAACTTATACCACCACGACACCACCACCACCACTACCATCATCATAATCATCATCATGAATAGTCGTCCATGTGCACTGCTTTTTAAAGGGGTCCTGAAATACCTTCCGCCGATGCGTGGATGTACATGTAACCAAATAAAGCAATGTATTAGCAATCTCCCGCAAGAATTTTGTTGAAGCGATGAGTATTAGCTGAGAAATCGTAAATCAAAAACCGCGCATTATCGTCGCGCCGCGTTTCCTCCTCTTTTCAACTTACTCTCCGCTGTTGATGGCGAGCGAGCCTTCCCTCCCATGATGCTGCGCTCCTCGGCGGTGACGTACTTCCGCTATTGCGCTGCTCACACAGCCATCTGCTACGGCCAAGCTTTGTTGACACCGTGAATACCGCACTCCGCTCAAGGCTGGAAAAGCGAACGAAAAATCTGGCCCCATGTGTGCGGCGACATGGCCTGGCCCTTTCGCGGTGTACGTTGCTGCAGAACTTTGCTATCGGCGGCACGCGACTGTTTATGGGCGGCGAACTCGCAGCCGCACGGGGATGATCCTGCGCTCGCTCCCTTGGATGCACAGCGCACTGTTTATCCAAAAAGCGCCGTATCAGATGTGGCCCCGCGGGTGCCGGGTCTTATTTTGCGGCGGTGGTAATTCCTGGCGGCGGCATGTGAAAAAGAGATTTCAAACCGATACAGAACCCGTGCACAAAACGGCAGTTCAGCTTGGGGCGACGCGTGGTGGAGAGCGGCAACGTTGGCAAAACATGCTCCGCCGAGGCTCTGAGCTTTCTAGCGCTGGAGCGAGCACCATTTCTTTGACAATATCAAACATCGGTTGCCCTGGCAACAAGGCACAAACCGCTCTAGAAGTCAGTTATGGTTGCGTGATCCCGTTTCAGCTTGGGGCCCCACCTCGCGGCATTTGGGCACTGCAGGCATACTACTCACTCCCATTTGGAAGTGCGAGATGCGTTTGGCATTACAGGAGGCGATGGTGTGTGTGTTGTGGATGCCTTTGTTTCGCGATGAGATGCGACGTTGTGCTTCTGCGGGTGGATAGGCTTCCCATGGTCTGGATTATCTTTCTCAAGAGGCGTACGACTCAACCTCGCATGGCGTATGTGCAGTGTGCATGGCTAAAAGCCATCTCGGCTTGTGCGCCAGAGTAAAGTGACTTGCTTTTCGTCCCCGCAAACCGCGCGCGAGGTAATTTACCGAATTTACGAGGGGCATCAGGAGGCAACCCATCGCCTGTCAATCGCGGTTCGGACTTGCAACGCATGTTGTGACGTTGTGTTCGTTCGAAACGCATCTCTGGATTGTTTGGAAGTTGAATAAATAAAATGTAGGAGTCAAACCCTGGCATTTGGCTCAGGGCGTTCTCTGCGATTGCAAGGAAGAAGTGCCACGGGGCTTCAACGCTTTCTTTATGGAACGCACTCAAGTAAGAGAATATTCATGTCGTGTTATGGCCCTGTTGCATTCAATACAAACGGTTAAGCGTTTGTTTACACTTGTTTTGTTTGTCGTAAAATGTCTAAGTGCTCCGGCACTCCGCTGGCAGATCAGCCGGCGAGCCGACGCTGAGCAGACGACTCATCTCTTTTCCGGAATTGCGTGAGAAAGTCGCCCAATAGCAGGATGTCTAGCTCATGACGAACATCTGGGAATCGATGATGTAGACATGTGAAGATGGCGGCGTCCAAAAACACGAAGGAAAGGGTGAGAAAAAAGCGACAAACTTTGCAACAAAAGTGGGAGCTTTCCGCTGCGCGTAAAAGAGTAATACTTGGCACAGATGATGTTGACGACCCAATCTAACGATTGCGCTAGTCAATTTAGTGTGCTCAAAACGCCTTTCAGGGCCCCTTTAAAGAAGAGAACACCCCAGGAAGCACTATATATAATAAACAACTTCTTTTTAGTGCATTTATAATAAAGAACAGATTTGGTTGCAACACAATGTCGGGACAGGTGATGTCGACGCTGTGGTCTTCTTGGAGCTTTAATTAGGTTCTGCCGCCGTTTCCTTTCCAACTTAGGTATTCGTTCGGAAACGTTTTATCTTCATTGTTTGATGTGTTCCAGGGGTAATTTGAAATATTTTGTCTACTGTAGACCCACATCTGGATAGTTCTTGACATGACAACAAGATTTTAGAGTACGTACGTAAATGCTTTTTGTTATAAAAAACGCAGAATTTTGGAGGCTTTAGCGGGCTCACAGATGCTTTGCAGTAGGTGCTACAACTTTTTTGTGAATGGGCAGGCTCTGCTTTTTACACAAGAGTTGGCTGCAGCATGACACCAGCAGGTTTTGAATTTTAAACTTAGGTTTGCTGTGTTCTCATGTATTGTGTACGTATAACAGCCTTTTCCTCAAAGCGTTGCGGCTGTTTAGTTGGGCCCCTTTCATGACTAGAACACGCAAGTGGCCTGCTATATTTATAATGCACCGTCCGGACGTGTTGCGCCCAGACTCCAGCAGGCGCTTTTATCAACAGATACAAACGTTGTGGTCGTCATGGCTATCGGGTTACCATTCTGGTGATGAATGCGCTGAGTTTGCTCTAGGAAGTAACAGACAGGATATGGAAAGAGAGACCGTGAATAAAACTCCACAAAGAACTAAGTGATACCATGTTCCCACAAGGTGACACATAAAGGTGGCGAGCAGGCAATGTGTGCTTATAGCTTTTCAGCGCCGTGCAAGCAAGGTGTCGAAGTCGGTTTACCGTTTCCCGGAGGTGTAAAAAAGAAGGAAATTTCAGTTAAGAACCACACTTTGCGCTATGTAAATTTTGCAGCATCTGATGTATACGAGTGACCACTAGACTGAGGTAAGTCCTGTATTTAAAAAAAAACCTGCTATGATGTCAGACATCGGGACCGTGAGCTTGAGTTAACGATCAGAAATTGTCAATGTGCAAACCTGCCTGCGCACCGCGCTGTGTGCGGGTGTGTGCCTGTGTGTTATTTTTTCGGTCGCTAGACCGCAGGAGAGCTTCTGTGCACATGAAGTTTTGGAGGCGTGTTACCGTAAAAAGATTGCACATAGTTTTTTTGTCATAAGTCAGTGTGTTTGCATAAGACAGAGTTTGTCCTCTTATGGCGCTTTCAGTACCAGTGCATATGGCTCGCATTTCGGGCAACCGGTGCGCACCGCAACTGTGGTGTAGCGGCATTATTTTGGTAAGATTTGTTGACATTATAAAGTTGATAGTGAGCGTTTGTGCGGTTTACTAGTGTTTCTATGCCAGTTTGCTTTGCGATTTTTATGTTTGATGTTATGAACCAACTCACGCAAAAGGAGTTTTAAAAAACAATGAGGACTATCTGGCCTATCGAGCTGAACGGCTTCAAACTTCCCAAAATTTTTTACCAGTCTCATTTGCGTTCCTACCACTTATGTCACCAACACCTTCACAATACGATAATGTCGGGCAAACTTTCTTTAATATTTTGTTTTCCCGAGTAGCATGCGAAATTTCTACCATACATTTCCCGCCCAGGTATCATACACTGATCTAACTTTCTAACAGCCAACTTGTTTTTCAATTGTAGTCAGTGGCACGGGTCTAGTGTCTTGCTTTCCGATCTTTAATAAAATAAATAACGTGACGATGTTTTTATACAGAAGCAGCAGCGAATACTGGAGCTTGTCATCAGCAGCTGATCTCGGTTTCTTCCCACAAGGAAAATGGGAACGTGCAAATATTTTAACTAAAGTTCGCTGTTTTACCTTAATATAGTGCTAGCGTTTACGAGGTTGCCTGGAAATCTATTTTGACTTTCAAAATTGTTTGTGACAATGGTTTGGATGACTCAGATTGAATAAACGTTTTTTATCCACTCACCTATATTTTCAGCACTGGATAGCGGTAAGCTCTGGGTGTGAACACATTACACAATTTATTGCTACCTAACATGCGTTTTATTTTCACGATCCTAATATTTTACATTTTTACTAATAAAGCGTTTCGTAATACGCATGTCAACACCTGAAATACAGATCAAACCTTCCGCTGCTGTACCGGAAAACTAAGACACTCTCTTGTATTGAATGTACTTTACACAGGGGGTATTATCACCCAGAAGATAAATATAGCTTCAAGAAATTTTTTATGACGTTATTGTACAGGCTTTGCATGCTTGTACTACAGTATTTGAAATCAAGCACTGAGTTTGTATATTTGTCAGCACTTCTTACGGTTTGAAAGACACTACGCCCACTGGTTTTTACTATAATAAACTCGCTATACTCCTTCTGTATCATTTTTCAAACTCATACATGTTTAATGTAATATTTTTTCCCTAAAACTCCCTACTCTTGCTTTCCGATTTTGATTGACCACGCTAACCACAATTCGATGTAACAAAAAAATTAATACAAGCATTTGGACCTTTTGTGATCTTTTTGTTGCAGCACGTATGTCTGTCGGCATCTGGTGGAATCCGTAATAGAAACCTTAACCGGTCCATGTAGTGCTGCTCGATATCATTAGGTTTTTTTTTCTAGGCAGGCTGGCTTCACTCTCTTTCAGATGAAAACACAATAAAAAAATTATTTTGATAGTCGAGAGAAATGTACGTATATACTGACCAATTGTTCTCGTTAAAAATTGTTTACTTAAAAATGTTATAAAAGTAGCGGGCATGGAGACACGACGCATCAACGCACTAACCGCGGTCTTTTCTTTCCCTAGAGACTATCGGAGGCCGCTCTCACTACTTCCTGAAAGGTGAAATGTGCGGCCAGTCCTGCATAAGCATGCTCATCGATATCAACATGAGTCTCAACATTTGTGCCCCTTTGCATTTAAAAATTCGCCGATGTCATCCGTATCTCTCTACCGCACCCATCTCTCAACTCATCTATACCCATCTAGTCTGATGTTCTCGACTGTATTCTAAAAAAAGCGAACTGTGCAGCTGGATCCACATCAGAAACCTCTACTTAAAAAGCGGGGATGTCTTCTACGGTTAGCAAATGCGCATGGAAGCACCAAGCGTAAAACCTTCTTCACATGGGCCTTCGCTTGCTCGTACATTCTTCATCATAAACAACTTCCTGATGTTTTCTTCAACTGTGATAATCCTTTTCTAGTGGTTCTTTATTGCCCAGAAGTATTGCTTCAGTCGGCAACTTCCGTCATCTTGCTTATCTCTGGCGATGTGGACAAATTACTGATTTTGATATTGGTTTACTTACCCAAACCCTCAATACGCTTCAGGACTTGGACCCACGGTACCTTATAGGACGTGCTAATACACATGCCATTACCGATCACACATCTGTACTAAAAGCAACACAGAGCACCCACGAGCCCAATAGATGACATTAGAGTGCGAGAAGGTTATTTTTAAAGTCAAAAACATTTTTTTAGCTAGAAAGAATACATAATGCCTCACGTGCCGGGGTCGAGCGTACGAAAACTGAAATGGGTGCACTTCGATGCGGCCCGTATAATATTCGCCGTGCGGACCAGCACTACACAGGCTGGCGGTTCAGTCGTCTTCAGCTTCCTCATACCAACCCATTCTTACCTTGCTGCGCAGTTGGCATCCGGCGAGTAGTTTTTTTCTTCAATACGGGCTTTTTAAATCTAAATTTTCTGTAACCCTAACCGTTTGCGAACAGTAATTTTTAATCTGCCCCGCATGGTGCACCTTAACGAATCTTATGGATGGTATTGGCGAAACCTCGCACACCAAGCCTCCAACATAAGCTGTAACGTAGAGTGTTTATGTGTTTTAGGTGAAATGTAGAAACCTCAAACAGTGCCGTCAGAGCCCAGGTGAAGCACCGGCAGATGACTCGCTGCCTGTTTACCAGGCAGGGAGCTCCGGGACCTGTCTCGGTATCACTGTCAGCCGAGCGAATAGAGTACCCCGCACCATGTTTTTTTCTGTTGTGTATGAAAAGATCAAACCCCCTCCAATGCGTGATCGGTACCTGAAAACGGGCCGCACCAAAGTGTCTTGTTCCGTATATTTCCAATTTCGAGCTTCCCAAAGCCATGAAACAACTCTAGTTTCCTTTTTATCGCACCCTGCTTTATCCTGCCCTCTTGCTTCCGAATCAGTACTTCTGGTTACGAAATACCTTAATGGAAAAAATTGGAAAACCTACAATCCCAAAACACAACGCGCAGGTGAAGTCCTTGTTGAAGTGAAAAACCAGCAGCCAGCAACCCCACTTCTTGGTCACATGAAAATGGTTGATCTCGACATCAGGCTACACCCCACCGCATCCTCAACAGTTTGCAGGGTTTGATCTCAGAGCCAGATCTCCTTATCGAGACAGATGCCACGCTTCTTGAAGGTTGAAAGGATCAGGGCGTCACACCCCTCAGCTGCATTTCGATCCGCAGAGATGATAATATAAGCACATCACCCTGGCCTTCAACCGCTCCTTGCTTCCAGAACGTATCAACGCAGGCTTCATTCGATGCCACATTCGCCCTTACCTTCCGAGCATGCGCCACTGCTTCAAGTGCCAGCGGTTCGCGCGCAGTGCAACCTCTTGCCGTGGCAAAACAAACTGTACAAATTGCGACCCGCGGAACTACCCTACCGACAACGGTGATTCTGACAAACTAACATGTTCAAACTCAGGGGCCCACGTCCGTGTTACTCCAGTAAATTCGAGAAGTTTCAAGTAGAAAAGAAAACAATCATTCTGAATGTCACAGAAAACATCATCTTTCCAGAGGCGCGGAAGAGGTTCTCTTTCGTCGGGCACCCTAGGACATCAGACGATGAGATTGACGTCCGGCCGTTCTTGCCTGAAACGCACCGCAATTAGTGACCTCTGAAGTCCAAGCCAACAGAAAGACCAAAAAGCCCCCTCCAAGGGTACTAGCCCCGAAAAACACATAAAAACACATACATACACACTCCAGTAGCTTCAAAATCTCCATAATAGGAAAAGAAAGTAATATTTAATGTAACTCTAGAGGCCTCCTTAAAAGGTTGTTCACGTTTATGAGATATTACATTCGAATCAACGAAGTATGATGTGGATTCATGAAACACATTTTAACTCTAGACACAAATTTCCTAAACAGCTACATGGTATTTAGAAAGGACAGGGATAGTGGTTGTACGTTTTCAGGTGATCTGGCCATCATTGCCCGGATATCTTTAGCCTGTCACCCTATCTATCTGAACAATGTACTGGAGGCTATCGCGATTCGCAGAACCATATTACACAATTTAATAACAGTATTCTCCTCTACATTTTCTGATCACGTGATATTGAGCTCCGAGTTTGAGGCTCTGATAGACCCTTTCTAATACCAATTTCTAGTATGAAGAGAACTCAATGCTCATAACACCATTTGGGGTTGTTCCCGCCCGGATATTTGACGACGCCTGATTGAGAAGTTTCTAACATCATCTGGAGCACTCCTTTTCAACAAAAACATCCTATATACCATACTCTAGCACACAACCCATACTCCTACCTCGAATTGGCACTTGGTTCTGCGGTTGTCTTTCTATCACCCTAGTGGGACTTAGGCATGCACCAATATGGTAACGACCATTTATCAACCACATTAACAGATAAGGGTGAAGGCCCTGAACAGTTCATATACCCGTAGCAAAATTGCCGAAGCAAAAACGAAATGGAGTACTTTCACAGACACGTCTAAACTACAGCAAACAGTCATAGTACACTTACACGAAGAGGAAGCCGCGCAAATCATCAAGGCGCACATGCTTGATGCTGCCTGAAAGTATATTACCCAGGTGTCCGTTACTCTAATTTAACCAAGGTGCCCCTGGTGGAACGAGGGCTGCAGGCGAGCATGAGGGGCCCAGAACAAGGCGTGGTTGCTTTTTGACGGTACCCCACCTCGGATAACCTCATCTCCTTTAAACGGTCAAAAGCATTTGGGACATTTGGGAAGCGTGCGCACCGTCAGGCAGAAAAGGAGAGATGGTGCTACATCATCACATCCATAAATTCATACACCCACACTCACAACATGTGGACACATGCGAAAACTGAAAGGAAAACAAACACACACCATGCCTCTGGTTAATAAAACCGGGGACACACTCGAAGGGCAGGCTAACACAGATGCACAACACTTCCAACAAGTGTCCAGTTCAGCACTTTACACAGACAGTTTTATGAAACACAAAATGTCTTGCGAAAAAGAAAACCCTGCGTGATAGCAACAAGTCGCACACTTCCTACAGTTCTGCACTTTCAAATCCTGGGCTTAAGCCTACTCTGACCACGTTTGACCCTTCAGCTCCAGGTGGAGATAACAATACCTACACCATAATACAACACTTACACCGAGACACTCTTAACGCACTCATACACCCGTGTAATAAAATATGGCTTTCGGGGCATATTCCACGCTTTTGGAGGGAGGTAGTAGATGTGGTGTTCCGAAAGAGAGGGAAGGACCTTTCCTCTCCATCATTTACCGTCCCATTTCCCTGACAAGCCGCCGGTGTAAGCTTTTCGAGAAAACGATAAACAGGAGACGTGTATTTTTTAGAGTACAATGGTCTTCTCGAGAGCTGCCAGTCAGACTTCAGGGTGGTGCGGTCTACCAACTATCAGCTTGTTGCACTAGAGCAATATATAAAAGGTGGCTTCCTCGACAAGCAGTACTGTAAGACAGTATTCTTTGATCTTGAAAAGGCGTATGATACTGCTTGGCGGTATATATCCTCAGCGATATAAAGTACTTTGGCATGTCGAGTAACGTAATGAACTCGCTTGCCAGTTACATGTGTGAAAGAACGTTTCGCGTGCAAGTTTGAACTGCACTCTCTAGTGTTTTTGTGCCAAAAAATGGCGTGTCACAAGGTCGAGTTTTACGATGCATCCTTTTATTGTGAAAAGAATTCTCTTAGGAAGGCCCTGACACCCTCGATTTTTTTTCAACCTATATAGACGACGTTCATCTCTCTTTTAAATCCTGTAACTTGTCTGTCTGTGAACGCCGCCAAGTCAAACTTGGTGTTAACAAGCTAGCCGGCTGGGGAGATAGCAATGGTTTAAAATTTATCCCAGGAAAGTGCACTTGGGTTTTGTTTTCCAAGAGGCGTGGCATCCGGCGAGATGCAGACATTCAAATAAATTGTGTCTCTATTCCTGTCAATAAGGAACACAAGTTTTTAGGTATAATATTGGACGAAAAACTCACATTCATCCCCCACATAGAACAAACAAAACATAAAATCTAACAAATTGTGTCTCTATTCCTGTCAATAAGGAACACAAGTTTTTAGGTATAATATTGGACGAAAAACTCACATTCATCCCCCACATAGAACAAACAAAACATAAAATCTAACAACGACTATCCTGAAGTTTCCTTTGCACATTTTTTCTGTTGCTGGCAAACAACTTCATTTACGTGTTTTTATCAGCCCTATAGGTTCACGATTGGACAATGGTAGCGTTGTCGATTGGTCAGCCACTAAAACATCCCCCAGAATGCTGCAACTTGTATTTCACATAGGACTCCGGTTGGCGTGGGGTGCATTCCGGACTAGTCTAGTTGAAAGCCTCTATGTAGTGTGAACAAGTGGGCGCCTAGAACGTTAGCGACCATACACGGGCCTCCTTTATGCTTTTACACCATTTTAAGTAACTTTTTATGGTACATTCATAACTCAACTCCTTTTAAATCGCCCATCGATTTCTGCTCTTTTTCCTTTCAGAAAAACAAAAGAAGCGCCAGAACTTGATTTATTGTTTTCAAACACCATCAAAAGCTTCTTTAACCAATTCCTAGAACCGTGGCAGCTTCGCCCGTTATCATGTGATGTATCCTTCAAAACTGTCGAGAAAACTGAACACCTGGAAGCGCGATCGTGGAACACTTCTTGTCTCTCCAGCACAAATATGAGTGTACTGAATTTTACTCTAACGCTTCAAAAACTGCCACAACTCTTTCCTGGGCTGCACATCCTGGCACCTTTCTGTCTGTAAAGTATGAATAGAAATACCAGTATCTCTAAAGTCGGGGCCTACGGAATAATTATTGTCGGTAATCATGTTCTTAAAATCGAATTTTCATATCCATATTTTTATACTTATTCTTTAAGTGTTGTGGGTACATTATCATTACAGAAGTGTAAGAACCATGTGTCGATCTTCTCATTCATACTGCTATGTCTGTATGTACGGTAAACCTCTAGGTTACCGCGGGCTGGGTTTCAGGGCGCTCTCAGGTTGCAGGTAATGAGACCGCAGACCGAATGGCTGCCGTGGCTGCACTGACAATTACAGCTTACATAAAAACAATACCCTACAATGACCTAAAGTCACTCATCAGACAACACCTAAGCAGAACATGGCAAGCAGTGCTCACTGGAATAAACTACACGTTATAAATCCACTGTTGGGAGCATACCCCCGACACACAACAGTCACAATGAAGGTGCCCGGGCTCGATCATGGTTAGGTCACACACATGCAACACTCTCCCGCCTACTCACGGGATTTCCAAGACCAATGTGCAGTGTGTTTAGGGAGGCACTCTCTGTGATTCGCGTGCTTCTTCAATGCAAGGCACTTCACACAACACGACGCAAACCCATTCCACAACTATACAAAGGGCGCATCCCGTCTCAACCATCATATTTTTAGGTCATGGGCCCCTGTTTTCCATAAAGCCTGTTTTTAAGTTTCTCACTGATGTCAATTTTTTGCATCTTACCTTTTATCCTGCATCATGAGAACCTGGCCCTTAACACCAGTCAGCTTCATTAGCTTGTGTTTTACTTCGTTTATTTTTACGGAACTGCTTCAGTTTTACTCTCATGTAACTCAAATTAAGTAACCTTTCTTTCGCGATATTTGCTTTCAGTGGGCCTTGTGCCATAGAAATCCAAACATTATATCATCAATTTTTATTATGAAGAGTATATGGTAGCATAAATTCAGCTGGGCGGATTGCAAACAACTTCAGCATAGGAGTATATGTTTTAAGTGTGCGCCAAACACGGAGTAAGCGAAAGCAGCGGTTTGTTTTTCTTAAACAATTGTGAGCTACGAAAACAGCGAGCTAAACACGAAGATTTCTCTTGTACTTCAAAGAAAAGAGGAAATCAGATAATTATGAATTGGTTTCGCTACCTTAAACACTCCGCACTGACGCCGTCCAGGCCTGCCTGCACGGGCGACGGAAATGTTAGAACCGGAGCTTGGCGCGGCAGAAAACATCCCGCTTCACGCACTGCCGATTTTACGTAACACTCACAAAACGCTATCTCGACAAATTGAAAGCCTTCCCGAGCCGGATATACTGAGCAGACCTTTCGCTTTCCACTCAACACCTCCACAATCCAACTACTGTTAAATCGCACAGCCCTCCGCTCGATCCCAGAGGTTCTCGTACCCACCCCCTTACCAACTCGATCGTCATTCCAAAACCTTCTACAGGTTTCGTCCTCTTGCAACGAGTCAACATGAATGCTCCAGACCACCCGCGCTCTAAGCTACCTTCTAAAAACGTCCCACCACGAAATCATAGAAATTGTCTTTTTTTGCTGTAAAATGCATCCTACCCAAGTGTTCACACCCCGGAATATCGACGTCGAGCAGCATTCGTTGCACCTAATAAATCCAAAAACATACTGATACTAGCTGTCCCAGCCACCAGACTCACTGATACCCCCCCCCCCAACCCGTGAAGCTGAGAAAGTGGTAACACCACTGGTCATACCCCAACGAACCCCAACGACCACTCCCATATCACGTATCCTCTGATTCAAAAACGGCTGTGCAACATTACGTGCCCGAAATCATCTTCTCTACTCGGGTAATTCTTCTTTGGCCGCTCTCTTCCCAACGAAACAATATTCCTGCAGTACCCCAACGGCCACATGGGATTTGGCTGGGGGGAACTGCTCAGCTTTCGGCTCGAGGACTCTTTTGCCAGTCACAGACGAAGACGTCGCTTACACGTGAAACGTAACACCCATAAACGCTTGCTCATATTTACACCACTATCACAAAATATCGCCTGTGGAGACCAGCCCTACCTTGCCATCACACGTCTCACCATTCACACACAGAAAAAAAAAGTCTCATGCCCCCGCGCGAGGGACACGAGTAAATGCAGAGCATTGGGGGTAGTCAAGTGGCGTAGGTTGTGGTAGTTGGCCGTGGTAGTTGTAGTTGTTGTTGTAGGGGTTGGGTAGTTGGGTGGCGAGAAGAGAGAGAGAGAGAGACGAGAGACGTAATTACGTAACGTGTTATTTATTGCCATCGCTTGCACCCCGCCCTCTCTGCGGAGAAATTGGTTGGATCTTTATTATTATTCTTTTCTTTCTTTTTTTTCTTTTTTATTATTCCTCTCGGGAGGGCAGCGCGCCATCGTCGAAGTTCATAGGCGATGGAAGCAACACCTTCAACCAGTACCGCGACCCGAGCCAACGTCAGCGTTGCAGTACCAGTTCAAGACATCGTGCCATCCTCTTCATCGACGGCGGCAGAAGGCAAGGCGTCGAGACGGCGCGCTGCCGACGCCGAACGCAAGCGTCTGAAGCGCGGTGCCTACGCCAAATTTCGTGCACGAGAAGCCGCGGCCAAACATCAACGTCGGGCCGCGGATCCTTCGCTCGGGCAACGAGTATATTCGTACCGCGCGCAGTAGAGGGAGAGGACGTAGCACCTGCTGCTGCAACGCCTTTTTCAGCGCCCGAGCACGCGCATGCGCGCCCGCACCTGTTGTTGAGATCGAGGAGGAGCGGGGTAGAGGCGCACGTGCTCGCTGGCTGCGGACGCCGAATTACGGACGCATAACATCGTGGGTTAAAGAAATGCTCTGCATTTAAAATAGAGGTGGCAATTAGAAACTTAATCCCTCTCCCCCAGAAACGTCCTCCTTCAGATCTCATCATCATCATCATCATCACCAACCTATCTACGCCCACTGCAAGGCAAAGGCCTCTCCCATTATTCTCCAATTACCTCGGTCCTGTGCCAACTGTGACCAATTTATCCACGCAAACTTCTTGATCTCATCTGCCCATCTAACGTTCTGCCACCCCCTGCAACACTTGCCTTCTCTAGGGATCCACTCTGTTACCCTTAATGACCAGCGGTTATCTTGCCTTCGCATCACATGCCCTACCCACGTCCATTTCTTCTTCTTAATTTCTACTAATATGTCTTTAACACCAGTTTGCTCTGTGACCCACACCGCTCTCTTCTTGTCCCTTAATGTTACACCTATCATTTTCCGCTCCATTGCCCGCTGAGTCGTTCTCATTTTAAGTTGAACCCTCTTAGTGAGCCTCCAAGTTTCTGCCCCGTAGGTGAGTACCAGTAAGATGCAGCTGTCATACACTTTCTTCTTCAGCGACAATGGTAGGCTGCTATTCATTATCTGAGAATGTCTGCCATATTCACCCCACCTCGTTCTGATCCTTCTAATTATCTCTGCCTCATGGTTGGGATCTGGGTTCACAACTTGGCCTAAGTAGATATATTCACTTACCACTTCCACTGCCACGCCACCTATCTCAAACTGCTGTGCTGTCCCGAGGTTATTGATCATTACTTTAGTTTTCTTCATATTATTTTCAGGCCCACGGTTCTACTCTGTTCGCCCAGTGCGGAAAGCATGCTTTGCAATTCGTCCCCCGTGTTACTTAGCAAGGCAATGTCATCAGCAAATCTGAGGTTACTGAGGTAATCTCCATTAACCCTTACTCCCACCTGTTCCCAATCCAACATTCTGACTACTTCTTGTAAGCATGCTGTAAATAGCATTGGAGAGATTGTGTATCCTCGTCTGACACCCTTCCTTATAGGTATTTTACTGCTCTCCCTATGTAGGATGATGGTAGCTCTTGACCCACTGTAGATATCCTCTAGTTTTCTTACATAATGCTTATCTACCCCCTGGTTCCGTAATGCCTGAATGACTGCCAGGGTTTCGACAGAATCAAATGCTTTCTCATAATCTATGAAGGCTATATATAGGGGTTCAGTATACTCAGCGCACTTCTCTATCACCTGATTGATCGTGTGAATATGGTCCATTGGTGAATAACCTTCACGGAACCCTGCTTGTTCTTTAGGTTGACTGAAATCTAAGGTTTCAGAGATTCGGTTAGCGATTACCTTGGTAAATACCTTGTAGACGACTGACAGTAAGCTGATCGGCCTGCAATTTTTCAAGTCCTTCATGTCGCCTTTCTTATGGATTAGGATGATGTTCGCGTTCTTCCAAGATTCCGGTACTATTGCGGTCATTAGGCATTGCGTATACAGGTTTGCCAGTTTTTCAAGTACAATTTCTCCTCCATCCTTCAAGAAGTCTGCTGTTATCTGATCCTCACCAGGTACTTTGCCCCATTTCATTTCTTTCAAAGCCTTCCTTATTTCTTCGGTCGTTACTGGTGGGATATCTAGCTCCTCTGAACTGCTGTCTCGTTCGGCATTATCCTTTATGTCCCTGCTACTGTACAGTATCCCGCCCTTCAGATCTATCCCACAGTATATCCATTAACGAGCTGCCCAGCTTGTGGCGCTATATACACCAAGCCACACACTATTTTAGATGTTTTCTTTCTACACGTGTACGTTTACTCAACCCTCCTGCTAGTTGAGTGAAGGTTAACGGAAGCTCCTCACCCAGCAAGAGCTCCCGACCATCACTAGGGTAGAAGATTACTTGGTGCTCCTTCGTCACCTAATGTTGAATTCCAATTGGCAGATCCAGAGCACTTTAGAAAAAACGTTTCCACTCTGTCTAGAGCAGAGGAGTTCCAATGACAGATCGGGAGCAGCCAAATGCTGTTCCAATGAGAGATCGGGAGCGCCGTCGTGGCCGAGATCGCTCCTTGGAGCAAGAAAAGTTGCTCCGCCGAAATCGGCGGAGTCGGCCGGACCTCACTAGGCAGCCGTTCACTTTTGCCGCGCGACGTCGCCAACGTCGTCGACATTGCCCCTTACAGGCAGTTCTCGCCTTCTGCCTCCTCCGGCCGCGCAGCGCGAGATGAACAGACCCGCAGGGCCCGTGTGAACCAGTCGATTTCTGGGAAGGTGCAATGAAAAGTGTGCTGGGGATTGCCTTTTTCCGACACGTTTCGGCACTTTGCTCCGTGGAAGCGGCTGCGTCTTCAAGGAAGATTCGGAGTACCTGCTGTTCGCCAAGCCGGAGCGCTCCGCTGTGGAGCACGGTGATTGCACCGTATCTGCCATTAGAAATAAACATAAGGAACCATCCCATCAACTGATCATAACAAAAAACAAGCACTTCGCTTTCTCTTTTTCTAACTAAGGGTTTAACAGGACAAAATGTATTGTCGTTTGGTTTGGGAGGCCCTTTTTAATTTATTTCAGAGACACTGGGCTCCATCTTCTCGTACACATAAGTTGAATATTTTTGTTAAGCACGAATACCTATTTTAAAGGACTTTGCGTTACCTAAAAGGTAAATTTAGGTCCTAAAAATAAATTTTAAATACAATTACTTTCAGCGTTGGGCTGAGGTACGTTTTGTCGATGATATTTTATACTTGCGAAGTGCAAATATTTTATGTTCGTACAATGTGTAGTATTAACGGTTAGTATTTTCAGTTTCAGTAAATTTCTGAAGCACTTTTTGAGCCAAAAGCTCAAGTTATGGTGCTCCGACATTATTAATTCTATATCCCTGCCCCCTAAAATAACGGCCATAAATGCAGAGATATCAAATTTGATGAAAAAATAAACCCAGAAAAGACTTCACAGAGAACCTGTTTTTAGGTCAGGCCAGTAGATTACTATGAATGGCATAGACAGTGACATTTTTTTAACTTCATCGTCATTATTACCATATCTAAGCCCCTTCACGGGCAAATGCTTCTCCCATAGATCTCCAATTATCCCAGTCCGGTGCTAACTACGACCATATTATTCTCGGGAACTTCTTGATCTCCTTTGCCCATATAACTTCCGCCTCCCTCTGCCACGCTTGCCTTTTATAAGGACCCCTCTTTTACCCCTAATGACCATTGGTTTTCTTGCGTTCACATTACAAGCCCTGCCCATGCCCATTAATTCATAATTTATGATAACAGGTCTTTACCACGTGTTTGTTCCCTTGCCCACTCCGTGCTCTTCTTTTGCCGTAATGTCTCGTGTCCTTGACCTTCACTTCATGTACACTCAAATTCTTCTAACAGCACTCATTTCGAGAGCACAGTGGCAGCCATGCAATAAAGCAGCAGTGCTTTCTTAGGAGGTAGAAGGTAAGTTGGTGTTCGTGAAGAATGTTTCGACTTGTGGAGTGAAGTGTTCTCAAATACCAATTGTCGATACACGCCCGTGTAACGCGCACGCAATCAGCCTCCGGACCTAGTCTTCTGCTTAGGCTGGTGTGGAGTTAAACCTATATCCAATCCCGGCCGGAATATGGTTCATCCTTTGGATTTCAAAGGCGCAACTCCATAAAAGCATATAATGCAGCGTGTGTTTTGCCGTTATGGGGAAGAAGGTACATGTAATTTTTGTCGCGTGTCCTCGGCCCTAATATATACAGGGCCAGCTCAACGGCATGTATTCGCACCAAAGAACCAGCACAGCCACCTTCAGTGTGGCACTAGCTTTTTACTTGTGCCGGAACAGTTTTGCTCATAGGGGCAATACATTAGGCAAGGAAGAGTATCTGAGAGTATCAAATTTTTGAGCAGCAAAATTTGCTCGGCAAGTTAATTCATTGCTGCAGTAGCTAAACTGATAGTTCACTGAACATACCCAAAAAAAGAAAACAATAAAAACAACTACAGGGCTTGACCTCAAATTTTATTGTCCTAAAAACGACCCTGGGTTTTTGATAGGACCTAAGTACACAGAATATGACAACAAACTAGACAGAAATATTACTTCTCACATCAGCTAGTACACAAACAAATTACCGCACCCTATTGTAGTTTAACATTTGCGTATGCAAACGAAAAAGTTGCTGACGGACAGCTCGATGGATGCATGACAGTACGCGATATTGTAAACTGCGTGATTCACGTTCTTTTTTTGCACAGAATCTGTTGGTCAGGTATTGCTAAGAAATGCGGGCTAACGCACTCAAACAGCGCTTTTTCCATCAATGACACCTTGATGATCCTTCTTTCACTATGGTTGCTTGCTCTCTTTACTTGCCGTGTAATTTTCCTTTCCTACAACCATCTAAATGTTACCAATTCTCACAGGCTAAAAACACGGCATTTATTACATGTCTTCTGTTGCTCTTGTGTTGTGGGAAATCCGTTCATATTGTGACACGAACATTATTGTCAATATTAGCAGTTGTAATAAAGTAAGGATCTACAGAAACGTGCAATGATTGTATGGGAAGTTTCGCGCAACGAAGGTACAAAGGCGATTATGTGCTTCATAGTGGATAGCTCCAGATTATTTTCACCACCTGGTGATCGTTAACATCCACCGAAATCTCGAACACACGGGGACTTTCGCTTTTCGCCTCCATCACCACCATAGATACGTGGATGACCTCGACGTGCTTTATATTGTATTAGCTTTGGTGTTGCTTTTGGTGGTATCTAATTTCCTTGAACAAGTCAGGTCGTCTAAATTTTATAGTTCCATTGCTAGACAATTACTCAATTGTATTTCTGTATCCTAAAGGAACGGTAACAAACGCTGCTTTCTGGTTAGTTGTATAACGCTCTCACAAAGAAAAGGCGTTTATTTTGCAACTGCACTCCGACACGCCACGACCATTCAGCCGTGCTCAACCCATTCAGCCACGCTTATTCACCATCATCTTAAAAAAAGGTTGGCTTTCATTCAGGGGGGATTGGTGTATAATGGCAGCTGTGATGCCACTAAATCTTCGCGTAAAAGAGGATGATGCTTCTGCGAACATGCTACACAATACAGAGGGGCAGATTCCAGAAACATGGCATACCAGTATAAGTTCTGCGACATCACTGCATATCTTCAAAGCAATGTCTTTCTTCAGAAACAAAATATAAAATCAAGATAACAACACCCTGGGTCGCACTAAGTTACTAATATTCTCGTTATAAAGATATTGTCTAATCATCCAAGTTAGAACATTAGCTTGCTATTGTTCTTCCAATTCGGCACCCATAAGAAATGCCCCATGTGCCTGAATATACACTTCACTGCCCGTCTCGGCCTTCACTTGCCTAATTTTGAGCAGGTGCTTGCCCTCTTATCTCATTTCAGCATATTGAAAAAAAAATATTGCGCTGCCATCAACAACAAAAAAGGAGACAACAACCTGTTTTGGTTTCGAGTTCGGAGTAAGGAACTTTCTTGACCGCCGCGACTTTTTCCCGGGCAATAAATATTTGGTTTTACCGTTGGCAAGGAGCCAAGTGTCGTTCGTGATATCTTGTGGGAGAGAAAGTAGAGAAGTCCTCATTCATGCAAATTACAGCTCCACAGTACCACAAGCCCAAACCTATACTATGTTCCGGCTGACGATCCTTCCTCGAAGAGCCCTGCATTCACACGAGCCGGCGTCTGGAAGGCCACCCACCACAATTTGCTGAAGTCATCGCAGGTCCCAAAAGGACGCAGGTCGTCACGACATCGCAGTCTCGGCAGACTGAAGCTTTGAGGGCGAAGATCATTTACGGGCCATCAGCGCCCCGTGCGCGGGCCTTGTTCTATGGCGACCCTTTCAAGGACGTCGAGGATTGGATTCAACAGTGAGATCGAGTAGCTCTACACAACGGTTTGCCAGAAAACCGGAGCAGCCAGAATTTGTACTTATTGACGGAATCTTTTCTTGAAGGTATCTTACGGTGTGCGTACAAAGTAGACCACCGCGATCACGCCACTTGCTTCTTGTGTTTCTTCAAGGAACACAATTGCAGGCCCTGCTTATATGCTGATACTTTACGGTGAAAATAGGGTCCAGAACATTGGATTGGCGTTGCCTAAAGCGCTAACTGCTTCTTGCAACAAAGAAACCGCTGTTGAGAAGCAACCTTCAGTCACTCTCTGCGATAGCGTCCCCGTGTGGACCAGCATCTTTGCAGTATACGGGGTGGCAGGGTCACAATATCATCGGCGATCCTTACAGCTTCACGCTGTTCGGCGTCCGATTCCGGTGTCATGAAGTGATCAGAGGAAGACGCTATCGACTTTGTACATAAATTATGGCCCTGTTTTCTGTCGAAATTTCTACTCCAAGAATTATCTGGAGGGACTGGTTAGGCAAATGAATAACATGGCATGGTATGTGGTGCCGTTCATAGTGACGCGTGATGAGCACGTTTCACTTGGCGTTAGAAGGTGGCCTCGTGCTGTGCTTTTGTGCGGACCGTCCAGTACGTTCGGACCGTCCCTTCAGGTTAGAGGAAAAGGATCCGCTGATTACGGAATCATGGGTTACCTGCCTAGAAAGCGACTACGTTAAACCTGTCGATGGACATCTAGACGTCAGAAGCGGACTTCCTCAATTTTCGGGTGCGCCAAGAAATCGTTGCACGGGATCTCCATTTGGGCTGTTGGGAAAAATGCGTCGTGCCTTTCGCCGTCTTCTCGCCAGCGGACTCGGTCATGTCGGGTACTCTTCGCACAGTGTGGCTTTCGTGTTCGGGAATGAGGCTACGGTTAGATGGGCTCCTCGGCCTGAGGCTATGTCGTGAATCACCGTGTTTGGTGTGTCCATGCGCAGTTGGGGGATTTTTGTTTTAGGTAAGGAGTACCTTTGGACCACACAATGTCTGTCCTCGTCCATGCGCGTAGCATTTACAATCGCAAAAAAATAACACAGGCACGGGCGAGATCCGAGCCTGCGTCTGGTAGACAAGACAGAGTTATGGTCAGTCGTCTTATCCATTGGGCTACGACCGTGAGTTAGTACTTGAGAGTCAAACGGCTTACTCCCTCGCCTCTAACGGTGCGGAGGACCTAAGGACCTCCCAGTGTCCGTCCGGCTTTCATCCGTGCGCACATCAGCATCATGCGAAATTCGATTTGAGCTATGAGTTGCAGTTTCATTGAGGGTATAATCAAGGTGCAACTCACGGCTCAAATCGAATGACGGTCGGGGCCGAAATCGCATGTCACTCGGGGTGCAACTAGAATGTCATTTCGAGTCCCCGTATTCCGCACACTTGACATCATCTACGTAGTGGAGATGTGCACTTTTTTGTCCGTCGTTATTCAACTTTACCTGGAGACTTTGGTGCTTTTAGTTTCCCCTGCTTGTGATGGGAGACCAGCCACGTGCTTAGTAAGCATTGCTAATTTGGTTCGGCGGCTCGTATGGTTAGGGCGACGGCGGACATTTCAAATGGACTAGGCCTAGGCGGTTGTGAGTTCAACACTCGTCGATCTCACGTGGTCGTCGCCAGGGAGAGGGTGAGGTGCGGCGATGGCCAAACCAGGTAGTTCGTATATCTTCTGTTGCAGCGGCGGTAGGTGTGGTCCGCCTTTCCGCAGCAGTAGCACCGGCCAGGATCGTCTGGAGTACGCCATACATCCGTCTTCCTCGGCCACTGGTTTTGGCCTACAGGGTATCGGGAGGGAGGGAGTGGAGGGCTTCCGCGATGCCTCTTCACGACAGGTTTCACCTTCGCGGAGTCGACACCAACTTCGAACTGGGCAATACCTTCTAGCTCACGGCGTTATTTCGACGGCGTAAAAGTCCCAGTGCGTATTGGACTTATCGGATCACGTCGGTCAGGGAGGACACTTGCGGTTGCGGACTTCGGAAAAGATTCCTCAGTTCTTCGGGAAAAACAGCGCGCAACGTTTTCCGTAAGACTTCCCTCATGAATCCAGAGTCGTTGATGGGGTTCCCCAAGAATTCGTTCAGTGGTCGATTGTACTCTCTCGAACCCATGTCTAGGGCCCTCTCCATCATTGAGAGCCTTTGTCAGAAACTCAGCGGCGCTTTTTGGACGTTGCGAATGAGTCCAGCGAAGAGATCTGGTTTAACGCCCCGCATAAGAAAGCGCAGCTTCTTCTCTGCTGCCATTTCAGGGTCAGCTCGTCGGAACATCGTCATCTACTCAACAAGAACTACAACACCTTCGTTAGGATGTTGGAGTCGCCTCGGCTACAATTTCTCAGCTCGTTCGTTACACAAGGCAGTTGTGCACGTTCCCTTAAGTATCCTTTTGAAGACGTTCTATGATGTTAGCGACATTTTGTGGTGTTCCTACCAGACTCGAGCTGGGTCTCCGAGGTAGATAAACAGTTTTCTTAAGGTTTCTTTGTCATCCCGTCGGTTGAAACTTCTGACGCGCTGCAGCTTCTCTAGCCAATATTGTGGGTCTTCACCAGAGGCATCTTGGAGTGAGGGAGCTCCTGAGCTTGCAGCAGTGCGACGCGAAAATCGGGCTGGGTGACCATGGTTCTAGTCGCGACGTCTTCTTTCACAAGTTTCTCCGGTGGAAGGCCGAGTTTTGGTGCAAGGCCTTGCTGTCGGCGGCTAAATCAAATGGGGCTTCCTCGGCGACTTGCAGCGGGCTTATGGTGCATGTACCCCGTCACCTCCACCAGACGTCCGGAAGCCAACAACGACGCCGTTTTCTTAAAGGAGAAGCAACTATATTGTAGAGAATCAACAGGTATGAATGTGTGATGTGTGTGGCCGATTATAAGTCTGCATAAGGCTACTTCTATTCAGCTAATTGGCTAGGAAATATGCTCCATCGCAAATTACAATAAACGTATTTTGTTTTGTGCAAACTTCTCCTTCCCATACAACTGAAAAAATAAATAGGCGGCGAAGCAGCAGTGAACAAATAGACGTCCGCAGAGGAGTGAAGGCGAATGGAATGCCACGGTAGCTGCTCTGCGGGCACTTTTTTTTCAGCGCGGCTGTATCTCGAGCCATGGAAATAAAGAGAGAACAATGTAGACAAAAGAAGACTATGTTACCTAGGCTAGTACCGTTAGGAGGCAACATACCCCCTACGAAATGCCGTAATGTGTGCGGCAAAGGAAAAAAAAATATTGGAATATGCGCGTCACACGTTAAACAGAAAACACAGCCAGGAGCAGCCGGACGGTAAAATCAAAATTATAATTAAACAAATCCAAAGCATAGTTTGTGGCAGTTTGCCTCGGCGAGCCCCGGTTGGCAATAATGTGGGAACGAGATCATTGTAACAGTGCGCCGACGCTAATATTCGCTATATAAACAGGAGCGTAATGGTATGCAACAGTGCCTGCACGCATACACAACCGCATGGTAAGAGCTATGTGCAATTTTTGATGTCGACATTTGCACGAAGATTCGCTGTGATATTACGGGAGAAAAGTGTACGGTTTCTTAGCTTAGCATATCGCTTGAACCTAGTACTAAGCAGCTGGGAATGCTTGACTCAAATACGAGGTTATAACTTCAACGTGTTTCCATATGTATTGTCTAGTTTATTCTATTCAGGATGTCCTGGGAAGGCGAAGATATACATATGGAGCTCGAGTATCAGTAAACCACCAATGAATATGGAGAACTTGTCAATAAACAACGGCCAAATTAGTTCTGTCAACACCACCCTCAATGACATATCCTTGGACATCGTAGGGATCACTTCTGAAAATTGGATTGTGAGCAATAAACCTTTTCCTATTATTAGTTTCATCATCAGCCTATCTACGCCCACTGCACCCATATATTCCATTTATCATGGTCCTGTGCAAATTGCGACCAACGTTCACAGCTAACGTCCTAATCTCATCATCTCATCTAACCTACTGCAGCACCCTGCCGGATTTGCTTTTTAAGGCATCCACTCTGTTATTCTTAATGACCAATGGCTATCTTGCCTTCGCATTAAATTCCTTGCCTGCACCCATTTCTTCTCATTTCTGCTAGTATGTCCTTAACAAGCGTTGGCTCCCTGACCCATTCTTATCTCTTCTTTCCTCTGAATATTACACCCATGATCTTCCATTCTAATGCTCGCTGAGTGATCCTCAATTTAAGTTAAAGCCTTTTAGCGAGCCTGCAGTTTCTGCCCCGTAGTTGAGTATGGCTAATATGCAATTGTCATACACTTTCTTCATCAGGTACAACCATACTCTGCCATTCATTATCTGAGAATGCCTACCGAATGCAGTTCATTTATTTCTCACCCTTTTAGTTTTATTTGATTTAGGTGTGGGATGCAGGGTCACTACTTGGCCCAAGTATATATATTCACCTAACACTCCCACTGCCTCACCACCAATGTCAAACCACTTTACTCTGCCGAGTTATTTGCTCCTTAGTTTAATTTTCTGCATTATTTTCAGGCCCATGCTTTTAACTAGCTTGCGGTATGCAGCAAGCATGCTTTGCAAATAATCCAGCGAGTAACTTATGGAGGCAACGCCATCGCAATTGTTAGGTTATTGAATTACCCTCCATTAACCCTTACGCCGGCCTGTTCCAAATCTGATCCTAGTACTACTAGTATCAGACTGGGGTCAGTACTTCTGGGACTACTGGGATCTGACTGGGATCAGACTGGGACCAGTACTGATGTTGGGAATACCGCTTGTAAACCTGCTGTGGATAAAATTGGAGACATAGTGTCCCCTTGTCTGACGTCCTTTTTTATCGGTATTTTACTGCTTTTGTTATGGAGGACAGTAGCAGCTGTTGTATCATTGCAAATGTCCTCTAGTATTCTCGCGTAATGCACGACTACACCCTGATTCCGCAATGTCTGAATAAGTCCTGATGTTTTGACCCAGTGAAATACTTTCTCATATTCCTTGAAGGCTATATATAGGGGTTGAGTATACTTCGCCCATTTGCTATCACGTGATTGATCGTATAGTCTACTGTTGAATAGCCTGCACAAAACCCTGCTTGTTTAAAAGGATGAGTGAAATTTAACGTGCCTCAAATTGTGTTACCAATTACCTTGTTAAGTACCTTGTCGATGACTGACTGCAAGCGTATTGGACTGTAATTTACCCAGGTCCTCCATGTCCCCTTTCTTTTGGATGGGGATGATGTTGGCGCTTTCCAAGATTTCAGTAGGTTCGCTGTCATTAGGCATTTGGTGTACAGATTTGCCAGTGTTCCTAGCAGAATTTTTCCGCTATTCTTCAAGATGTTTGCTGTTATCTGATCCTTACCAGGTGCTTTGCCCCCTTGAATTTATTTGAAAGCCTTGTCTATTTCTTCTTTCATTACTGGTGAAATTTATATCTCCTCTAAACTAGTTTCTAGTTTGGTATTTTGTGGATATCGCAGCTAATGTAGAGATCTCTATAGAACTACTCGGCTACTATACTACTTTACTTTATTTGTGATGACGTTGCCTTACTTGTATTGACCTGAGTACGTCGGATTTGTCTCCATGCTAGATGCCTCTTTTCTGCTTTCAGGATGCCCCAGTTCTTTACAGCATTCTCTATACTCTCTTTAGTATGCTTCCGCATGTCAGCTGTCTTGCGCTTATTACCTTAAAAACACTTGTAGTTCTATTCTGCCAGGTGTTGTGGACATTGTCATGCACTGCAATTTCTTATCTGTTCTTCTGTGTCCTGGGAAAGTTCATTAGTTTCCTTTCCAGCGATCGTACCTCCGAATTCTACTACACAATCAGTGATAATGCGCGATATTACTCTAGCCATGTGTAACTGAAGTATTCACGGTAATGTGGCCACAGCAGTGATAATGCGCGATATTACTGTAGCCCTGTGTAACTGAAGTATTCACGTTATTATGGCCACAGCTACACAGCAGGCACCCAGGATGTATACATTCAGAACCTTGATAGAAATGCTACCGAAATATACTTTGCAGGCAACATACTCGAGAACTTCTGAGTTTCGGATCTCAAGAACATAAGATGGGCAGCTCTTTCAAACACGTAACATTGTCCTCTTGTTCGCAAAGATCGGCAAATGACATTATTTGCCAATTGGATGGCGTCTTGTAATATATTAAATGCCAAAACTAAACTCACAAACAAATTTTGGAAGTATTTGCTTTTTGTTTGCAAAATGTTTTCATTTCACTGAAATGTAATAGTGTTATTGTACCAGTCAAGCATAGTCACTATTCCAGGGTAACATGCTACATAGCGGACACTTTCACAGGTTTCAATACAAGAAGCCATTTTTTCCGGGATAAGTTGCTCGCCGCTAGTACTTGTAACACTATTGCTTTAAGGGCGACAAAGAGCATTTAAAAGATGACTTTATCAATTGAAGAGGAATTCATCCCAACAGACACCGACGCACGCATTACTCCACCGTAAAGCGTTGCGCAGACGGCTGATGTTGGGAACACTTTTATATGTTTCTGGGGAGGCTGTGAGTTGTGGGAGTATTTCTGCTTATGGGAACGCTGGCGATCTAAGTTCACAAGCGCAAACACGTATGTTTTGTTTTGTGAATCTTGGCTCTTCTTTGATCTCGTGGAGAGGGGACTTGCAAAGCATTGACTATTTCGGGATTTGGAGTTGGCATACTAAAATGACGTCTTGGTCAATTGCTGAGCTCATCCTTATGAAGTTGCCAAGCTGCTTTGTAGTGAGAGCAACCTGAAAACTAAGCAGCGTGATGTCTTCGACAATTGTCACAGTGAGGCTGTCGAAGCACATTACAATGCTTGTGGTCGTCATCTTGGGCTCAAACCATGCAGCGAAGCGGTTGGCGACAATTTCAAACCATATCGCAAAATCTCTGACAATTGTAACCGCGCACTTCTGGCCCAAAATATTCCTCTACAAAGTGACCAGTAAATCAGCACAATATTCTTTCTAGCATTGATCGGTCAGGCCTGCACTGCAAAATCACTGTTGTCACAGGGTGGGCATCAATAGAACCATTGTTTGCTGGTCAACCGCTTTCGCTGACGAAACGACATGGCACCAAATCTTTTATGTAGTCAAAAAGTTAGTGACCGGTGTACTTGGGTGGTATGAACAACATTTTATGACCACATTTTTACATTTTGTGGGTGTAAGATACCGAAATCGATGGCTTATACTCTAGACCTGGAACAGAGCTTAAGATAGAAAATGCTTCGAGGAAGAGGTGGATGCCACGTCGAAACTAATAGGCCAAAATTCCTAACTAAGAATGAGGCGAGCTTCTCATCTGCAGCAGAAACAATCTCGGAAGCAACCCGGTGATGGTTGACATCTCCAAAACGCAGACTCGCAACCAACGGCTTAAACACCACTGGGATGCTTTTTACCGTTTCGTATAATTTACAAGAGTGAAAGGGCTGTCATTGCAACCAATATATTCATTTTCCTTGAAACCTGAAATGAGGTGTCCTCTTTTCGAGAACCATGCTTTTCTTGTAATCGTGGCTTCTTGAAGTTTTCAGAGCCGTGAAGAATATGTTGCACATACGCGTCTGAAGAAAGAAATAAAAATTCTGGTGGTGTTATGCCTTTACTCTAGTGTTCTTTACATACGGCTCTTACCCCTTAAGTGACGCAATCTGCACTTTTAAATTCCATGATCCTGTCGTTCCATTCGAAATGAATCGTGATTGCCCGCTGCGTACCTGGGTGAATGACACTGACGATGGTGCAAAAAAAAGACCTCGCATTGCTGCGCACCAACGTATGCATTGCTTCTTCACTCATCCCTGTGATCTGCGCACGATTTGGTTCACTGTTAAATGGTACTAGTTAGGCACTACATGAGCCTTTAGCTTTCTTCGCGCTGCGGGCGAACTTTTCTTGCGCAACTACGGCCACGGCATGGCTGAAACTTTTCTCGGTGGTGGGTGAGCATGGATTGAATATATTGTTGGTTTGTTTTGTTGCATTTTGCGAAGTCTCCCTGCCGAAGTCATACACGTTGTTTTAGAATGATCTAAAATTACACTTACAAGCTTTCACGGCTGGTTCGCGATTTCGGGAGCTTACGTCGTCTCCTTATTTCCGATATTCATTTTGGCTAAGATGTATTTTGTGTCGAATATTCTGCCACCACAACCCACTTACTCATTTGCTTCGGCAAAAGCTGTATGCAGGGCTAAAATGGATTGATGGTTGTCAGTGCTATAGGTACCCGAGGTAATGTTCACGCTATATTCAGAGGACGGCAGAGTTCCATCCATCGGTCTCACATCAGCTAAAATATTTTGCTCTTTTTTTTTCATGAATACACAATCACAAAAGCTTCCTAAATAAATCACATGCTTATTTATAGTGCCAGTAGTATACAAATACACCAAAATAAGTGATGCCAAAAAACCTTAGCGCACTCTTGCAAAACTCATTTTCGTGAACCCATCGTGGCCCAGCCTCTGGGTGCTGCCGGGAGAACCACGTTGCAATTCATGTCGATATACATGGTTTTTATGACATGGTGAGGTTTTAGAAACAGAAGGGAGAAATATTGTAGAGCAGAACGCAATAGGCTTATATTAGCCAATTTTTGTCGACAAACAATATGGGTCTTCGAACCATGCTTATCCTGAAAATTGTCATTGCAACAAAAGGGTACGGTAAAACAGAATATATGCCAATATTTTTTAGAGTGATTTGTTGCCCGTTAAAACAACACATTATTACATGTGGTTTCTGTTGCAAACTACACGTCTAGTTTTATCGATTCCCAAAGCAGACATCTACGCACCAGTTTGATGATTGCAATTCGGCGTCATTAACGGTGGCAGTTCAAGAAAACAAATTCAACCAAATCATGCTCAGGCCATTTCAAGCCCTCTGAATACACTCCAGATGTGGCAAATGGTAACCTCGTATTTGTGACACAGCAAAACCCTGTATGTTTGCTTTCGGGGCGAAGCCATGCAGTCGGGAGCCACGAAAAACGTACTCCATTGGCCTGGACTTCAAGAAGGGGTCCCACAGGGCTCACATCTGCTCCAGCCCTACTTTTGGAAGGTACCATGTGTGAACTTGTGCAACAGCAAGTGACTTCAGTCGTGGCTTCTTCTAAAAGCAATGGTCGAGCACAGCAAGGCTGCTACTTGGAGCAAGAACAGATCAAGGATCCCGTGAACGAACTGAATGGTCAAAAAAAGAGGACCAAGCATGAGCGCAATTTTCTTAGTGCAGACCTCTAAAGACAAAAGGGATAAATACAAGAAACACGAAGAGAAGGAAGCCACATACTGCATTCAGGGGTTCAATATTTTATACGGAAGACTTTGTTTCCTACCCAGGACTCTCAGACTACGAACAGTTCCTAGCACTCAGTGGTTTCTTTGCCATGGAGATCAGTGGCTGAAACGTACCAAGAAGGAGGTGTGCAAAAGACTCGTCGTAGTCCTTCCGACGAAAGAGAAAGCTGTCAACGGGCAATGTGCTGTTTTCTGTTTTTTTGTTGGTACACCTCGGGGATTTTAAGAACAATTGACCCATGTGTATGGCATTGCCAGTCCACAATGTTTCGTATATAAACATTCGGACTGAATGTTGTCTATCTTTACCTTCGTAAGCTATCACTATAAGCTATCACTATGACTATGATGGTTTTGATGTACCCGTATTTTACGTTTAAAAAAATACCTCTGATACAGGTCATAATGAATGCTAAGGAAATAAAATATCATGTTGCATCATCACTTGTACTCCATTTTAATTTTTTCTATTCCTATCAACCCTGAAACATTTGAAGGGTCTCATTGTAATTTCGCCAACTGATCTCGTCAGCTTTGTTTCAGAACTTTTTACAGGGTCTGTATCAGACAGATAAAGTGTGAGCGCATTAAAATTTTGAAACCTCCGTTTTGAACATTATATGCTAAATGGCAGCCGAAAAGGCTTTATTCAGGGCTTGCCATTAAGGCAGTGACACTGAATCTCCCACCATTCCTCCAGGCAAAGCGTTTTATGAAGACTAAGGCGTGGAAACGAAAGGTTGCATCTTTCAGATAACACATCGGAAGAAAAATAATGATATTGAAGTCGTTCCTTCTTTCTGACAGGCTTAGATTTCGACCGTGGTTCACGCTTGTACAGTGTTTCTAAGATTTTGACCGCGGTTTCTGCGTTGACGAATGTTCGAAGCAGACTTAAATACTGCAACAGCAGCAGCCACACGGACGCCAATAGCAGCACCTAAGGTACAAAACCATATGCACCTTTTGTAGGGGTCTTCGTGGGTGCAGAACTGTGACAGTAATAAGAGAGGACGACTACGTAGCTCTGTAGAACATTTCAAATAACACTGAGTACATTTCAGATGATCTTCTGTCTAGAGTATGATGAACTCATCAGTGAATTTTAGGTTAGTTGCAAACAAACATTTCAGAAGAACAACAGAGCTGCACAAAAACTTTACGGGTTTTTTTACATGACCTAATTTCTCTGGACAACGTAGCATCAAGCCGAAAAGAAAGGGTGTTGTGCTTGCAGCTTTTATGTCTTAACACACGTTAAAAATGACTCCAAACCACCGGTCCTGCAATGATGCTTGACTTAAAGATAATAAGACACTCATGCGTAGTTGTGCAGCGTAGTGGTCTACAGGTGCATCTTGCCGCAAAAACAAAACTACTTAAGCGGGCGGTTTTGTGCCTTACTTGAACTATTGCAGACTACTATGCGCAATTACTATCTCAACTGTAGACAAATTAGCCGCTTTTGGAAAATAGGTGATTCGCATTGTTTATGATTGGCTATACCGACATTAAACACAATATTTTTTAGGCAACTAGACACAGTAAACATATTAAACCTCTACAAATACCGCTTAATACGAAACTACAAACAACGTGTGTGAATTCGCTTTCTTTTCTTGGAAGCCTGCCATCGTGCGATGCGCCACACCCAAAGCACCATAAACCCCGTTAGGCATTGCCCCTCGTCTGAAGAAACTATTTCCATCAACTCCTATCCTATCAACTTTCCACACAATTAATTACAGTCACTAATGGAGGTATCGATCTTGTAAACTGTACACTAATATTTTTGCGCAGTTTTCTTGACGACAACTAAGTTCTGTATAAGAATATATGGTCTATTAAAAAGAGTTCGATCAGTTCGATAGCTTTGTCTAACAAAGAAAACTATATTTGTTTTATGAGTTTGTTAATGAGGAGACGAATTGTTCGTGTGTATGTTTTTGTTTGCTTGCTACCTGTTTGTTTTCGCTACGAAAAGCGTAGTATTCTGTCTTTTTTTCACAATGAAGGGCGTAGTAGAATGTCATTTTTTATTGTTCTACGCAGAGCAAAGTAGAGTGTAGTTTTTTCTTCACTACGCTGACTGAAGAAGAATGTTTAACTGTGCCCACTATCGCAGCTTGCTGTTGCTGCCAGCTGTAAGGGTGGTGAGAGCTTCTTCAACCACTTCTGCTTTTACTATCACGTTCTCCCTGTCTTGTGTCTATCGAAATAAAGAATATAATAATAGCTAGGCGTGCAGTCTTGGTCTTACTGAAAGATGTGGGATATTTTGAACAAGATACTTTAGTTTGGTAATAGGTTGGAAGTTGTTACGCCACGTGTATTTATTGACAAATTGCAAAATGCACTTAAGCCCATGCACTTTCGGCCAGTTGTAAAGAAAGTCCATTGAATTTATATTTTTGTTGCAGCAAAACAAATGTATTGTTTACATTCAATATTGTGCTTGCTACAAAACACGTTTCACAAGCATACAAGAAAGGGCCATTGCGACTTGTGCGCTGCTATAAAAACGCTATAAATGCATTTTATATGCATAATGGAATTGTTGTCACCTTTTTTCACATATTTGTAAAACGACAAGTTCTTAAATATTTTTCAACAAAAGTGTTCGTATACAAAATGAGCAAAATGTATTTTTAAATGGTTATGGGCACAATTGCAAATGAAGCAGTCTATACCATTTCTCACAGACACCCAACCTATTGCAACCATCAAACACAGTCATATTCCAGACGTTATGGGTATTTGTCTTACCTAAGACGTCGGGTACAGATATTTTAGACCCTGAATAAATGTGGTCATTAATTAAACATTAGATATACAAAGGGCATGATTACACTGGTGAAGTTGGTACACAGCTGTCGTGAGTGCATAGCAGTATACATAGGCATGCCGACTTGGGAATCTAAATTCTGTGTCAACAAGCAGATAACTTCACCGGGTAGATGTGCAACTAAAGCACAACGTCAACCAATCTTTTCAAATTTGAGCGCCCACACTAATGTCTGGTTAGGCTTACGTACACCCGAATCTTATTATAAAGATCTCGCGTGTTTCAGTTGGCCTGCTGCTGCCGTAAGAATTTCAGTTGACAACTGCAAATAAGCTCCGCCTTACAATGAGGGACACTGAAAAAGCTTAACGTTTCTTGCACACACTGCAAACAATATTTCAGTACGTTGTTTCCCTTTCTTAAAAGAAAAATCTCCAAAGTTCATTCAAACAAAAGATATTTATCCTAGGGTATGACAAACGCGTCTTGTAAAAAGCATTTCTGGAATATTCTTCCCGAGGAGCAGCCTTTTGCCTATGGAAAACAGCTTGTATAATTTAAAGTTCTCTTCCCAAATGCACGTCTTGCTTGGTGTCAATTTTCTGCGTTGGAAACCAGATGTATTTTGGTACTTAGATTTGAAACAAAACTTCCTTTCCTCTCGTCACGAGATTCTGGTTCACTTGAAACCGATGCATTACAATAGCCTAATCTTATTGAACCAAGTGAATCAAAATTTCTACAAGTACACATTGTTTTGTTGCTTTAGCTGAGTGGCAACCTATTTTTATAAAGTGTTATTCTGTATGGGTGCATGAGCTCGCATTGTCTTCATCAACATCGGAAGTCGTGTGGCCTGGTTAATTAGGTAAAAGATTAATTTCTGAATGTGAAAAAAACCGGTGCAACCATTATAAGATTGTGTGGGCATTGTGTGCTGGAGACCTTTTCTTTAATTTTGTGCTGTAGTAACACACCTTAAATATTTTACAGATTAAAACTCGGCTAAATAAATCTAGAACAACTTAAAGTTTGCCCAGAACGTGAAAATGAAATGCCATATTAAACCTAGAGAAGCTGAAGAAGCAAGCTTTAGCCTAATGCACGTTGCCCACACACTGACCATGACTGACAGCCTACCTCTCCCGCCTTGTGAAGTAGGGAACCCCAAAGCAAAAAAATCAGTATACTACCTCCTTAACTCTAGCCTAATAGTTTTACCTCTTGGTAAAAGCTGGTTTGCGCAACTGGATCCACCTCCTTAGTGAACGCAAATATCTTCGCCTCAGTGGCGCCTAGGAAGTCATCTGTTCGATTAGCTGTAAGAAATTCACGTCACCTTTCTTGAGATAAGCAATGCCATCTGCTATCACTAAACAAAATAATTTCCCCGACGCAGTGTTGGGGTCGTTGTTCTTAAACCCATAGGTGCCCCTGATCTCAAACACATCAAAGCGGTGCTCTTCCGGTTCAAAGACTAGCCTGTTAGGACTAGCCACACCCACCGATAGCTTGGTTTTAAAAGCTCAAAGTTTCTCAAGAAAACTCGGTGTCTCATACTTTGCCGTACAGCCAAGTACGAGTCCTCCGCGCGCGACTCGTTCTCAATGCCGTGTTGCACAAGCCAATCATGCAAGAGGTCCTCGCGATCCAAAAGGTTCCCGAAACCTTTCTCGGTCCAGTCTTGTCGCTTCAAAATTCCACCAAAAGTCGAAGCAGCAACCGTGCTTTAGAGACGTGTGCAATGCCTGGCTCTTAGTCTGCTGATGTGTTCTGTAGTCGAGCTGCCTTGCCTCTTCTGCGGTTAGAAGGAGGTGTCTCAATAAAGAAGAAAACAAAACTTAGAAAACATTGGTTTACCTGATAACCTGCAACCCTTTTACAATATGCGCAGAATAAAAAAAAAACTTTCACTTTTCAAAAAGCATCAGCAGTAAAGCCCTTCAGCACACCACATTGACACGCCCGATTCGAGTTTTCAGCTTTTCTTTTTTGAGGGCCTTCACTACAGCGATCTCTACGAAAGGCACACCCTGAACACACCCTTAATTTTGATTCTACGGATCTTGCAAATGTTGCCTACTATTGACTAGCCTAATCAAGAAGTACGTCCAAGCGATCAGACTTATAAACCTTAAGTATTGCATGCAATGTTGTGATGACGTCGTGGTAATATCAGACATTTATCGACATTTGCCATCCAATGTTCTGTGTGTGGTATAGTCAAGATGTTGAGGTCCTAAGAATCGCAGAAGCGTCAGACGATCGTTAGATGCAATTTCAGCTGAATCTTACAAGATAAAAGCGAAAAGCGTGAAAACTAAGAAAGTCCGGATGGAATCAGTCAGAGCCACTTGGCAGGTGTTTAAAACACTTCAAAACAAAGGCTCCCGTATAAACGAGAAGAACGAGGTCATTGTAGACAGGCGAAATGACAACCTAACATCGACACAAAGTGAATCAGCAGCAGCTGTGGGAGAATCAACATGTAGAGAACAAAATTTGAAGATAAGATAACGAGCGAACGTATTGCCAAACGTAAGGACTCTATCTTTTTCAGTACAGTGGATGAAATTCAATAATCCGAACTGTCAAAACTGATTAACAGAAATATAACAAAAGGCATTTGTGCATATAACATGGCTGTGATCGACAACACCCTGCGAATAGCGGGAAGTTTAAATGAAACTTAGAGTAAGCTAGTCATTGGAAAATTCAGGATGTTTGCACCCAGAGATCAGCAATGAAATAATATGCACAATTTTGACGAGAGAACTAAAATAGCCGAAGGATTCTACACAAAGCTGTATGCCAGCAACAATAAAGCAGAGGAAACTACTCAGATTACAAAACCAACTTTTGATGGCCCACTAGGAACTAACGAAGAAATAAGAATGGCTCTCAAGGTAATGGAAAGAGGCGAAGTTGTAGGTGACAACAACCTCACCATAGATCATTTGAAGAAGGGAGGAAATTTATTGCTATAAAAGGCTGCTGTTCTATTTTCGGAACGCTTGAAGGCTCAAAAAGTGCTCATATCGTGGGAAACGCCAACATACCTCTGATTCAAGAAAGGGTAATCCCAAGGACCTGAAGAATTACAGAACCATAATCCTCCTTTAAATTCTGACACTACATTTAGGAAAGTTATAGTTACCCGATTAGGTGACGGGCTAGATTTCATCAAATCAAAAAGCAAGCGGGGTGTAGGAAAAGGTACTCAGCCATGAATTACATGCATGTCATCAACCAAGTGATTGAAAAACCCACAGAATAGAATGAACTCCTTCCCAAGATATTTAGAGTATACGAAAAAGCTTTCTAATACGAACTCATTGCAGCCGTTTTAGAAGCACTAAAAGACCAGGGACAAGAGGAATCCTACGTGATAACGCTCCACAAGCAAAGTGATAAATTTTTGATGCGAAACGAAGTAAAACATGAAAATCAAATGTCTCCAAAACTAATCACATCGTGTTTGAAAACATTGAATTAAGAAAGAACAGCGAATACGTGAGCCATCTGAGGTTTTCGGGTGGCATAGGCTTGCAGAGTGGGATTGCACAAGTGCAATAAGTGCTTGAAGAACTACAATCAAAAAGCACGGCCCTGGGCAAAAAATAAACATAAATAAATGTAAATTATTGAAGATAAAGCACCCTTGGAATGACTGCTTCAGCTTTAGAAAGAAAACTCTTCAGCAAGTAAAACAAAATAACTACTTCAGACAGATATGATCTGACCCCCACCACGAGAGAGAAAGCCGGCGCAGACAAGGTATGTGTTGTGGGGCACACAGCAAGCACTGCCAAATGAAGTGTAAGATACCTCTGTCACTAAAAAGAAACATTTACAATAGGTACATACGGCTGGTGAAGATACGGATGTTTTGCGGTGCTTCACAAAAGCACATAATGACTTCGCACTTCACCTGATGTTTATGACTGTGGAAAGCAATATGGAAGTGTGTCGGAGAATAATTTTACAGCAGTCCAGTTTTCTTTTCGCGGAGGATGCATGTCTTCCCTCCGTTTTCTGTAGAACTATTCTGAATGGGTTGCAGGCATTCTTTCTTTATGTCGCTGCTTCATCAACCTCACACCGAGTTACAAAAATGTCTTAAATCTTCTCTACAGATTGGAACAACACAGCGCTTAGCCCAAGCCAGACCCTCAACACAAATCATTTTCCAATAGCCGAACAGATAAAAGCCTTCCATGGCCACGCTGTGTAAACAATTTAAAAATTTCACAGTTTCAGCTGGGTAAGGCTGAAGCACAATGGTCAAGGGTAACACAAGAATTTACTTCATCACAAAACCAAAAACACCTTAAAACTTTATCCTACAGTAGATTCTGAGATATTTCTCGAAATCAAACCCAGATTTTTCAAGTGCATGCGAGAGCAATGATCAAACAACACTTTCACAGCAACAACTGCATCTACAAGCACGGTACATTTTGGCAAAAAAATACAACTACAGGCCTTAACAAGTTCAAGTTCTTTAGTCTCACAAATTGACGACATAAATAAAACCTATCATAATTATGATTTCTATAAATTTGCATAAAATATGGGCACAGTTGTTCACGTTATAGAAAGGTAAAATAGTAGAAGGAAAAACAAAGAGTTATGAAAGAATGGAAAACTATAAGGGAGTCCTCAAAAAGGATAAAGGAGAGAGTTTCAATACAAAGTAACAGCAAGAGGTTATAAAGGCACCGCCATGTTATGCTGTGTATGAATCTGTTAAAGAAACAGTTATTACCGATTTAGGCTGTATTCCCTGGGTATCAAACCAACTCAGCAAACGTGGCAGGTTATTTTATGCATTTGCAGTCTATAGTTCGTCTCCGATTTTCGAACCTCCCATTTATCTGCTTGTATAGTTATGTAAGACAATTCATCTTTACGCAAATCAGCGATTTGAGTAATTAGGAGATTATTCTTTTTAATCCTAGTAGATAACTCTCTGGGTAGCCGATATTCATAGACGTGATGTACTCTTATAATTTTGAACTTGCAAAATAGTTCGGCAGACCGCTCTGTATATAGCTTGTTTCAAATTATTCTGAGGACTCTTTTTTCGGGATATTTATGCGTTTTGTTAAATTTGTTTGGAAAGTAGTACCCCCAAAATATATGGCAGTACTTTAGACAGGAAACAAATATTGCCTGATAAATCAAACGTTTCATGGCCACAGATAGACGGTGTCTGTTGCCCAAAAAAGTGTCAATAATTGAGCTCAAAATGTCAAGAAATATTTCACTTGGTCTTCCTAGTGCAAGGTTGCTCTTAATTAAACACCCACTATAATAACCGAATTTACTACTGTTTTTGATGACCTGAATTTGGTGTCAGTCATAAAAAACACCTCTTTTCTTTTAGAATAATAGGCAATTGATTGTGTTTTTGTGGGATTCCGTTTAATTGATTTTCATTGCTTCAAAGGTCTAGTTTGGCAAAACTTTATTAGTTGTAGACAATTCATCGTACCTTCAAAATGCTTAAACTGTTATTGTAGCGCTGTTTGCGTTGCTATAACCTATATCTCAGTGATATACGTACATTATCATTATATAGAGAATAAACAGCAGTGGTCCCAGTATGGTTCCCTGTGGGACACCTGAAATTAGTTTTTTATTTCCTAAATAAAGATATTCATTGAAACAAACTCGCACCTGTGAGACAAATCGCGTTGCAACATTTCCCGAGGTAGCCCTCAAATACGATAGTAAAGTTTTTTTTGGAGTGTTAAATAAAAAATTCAATAAAAAGGCAGAGTAAAATCAATATAAATGCTCATTGGTACCTGCTTCTTTTGAATCTTCGAAAGTATATATCTTTTTTGGTCGAGAAAGCCAGTTTCTTCAAACTGTCCTTTTGAAAATTGTAATGGAAGGGAGCTTTGATAATATGGTTTTTACAGAAATTCGTTATTCTATTTCACTAATATCTTTTCCAACCCTTTGAAGAATACAGAAAGCATGCGTATATTTGAAACATTATGGGTGTCTTCTTTTTTGTATGAAGCCGTAACAGGTGAGATTTGCAAATTAGAAGGAAAATACCCGTAGAAATGCTAATATTAAAAATATGCGTTAATGCGAGACCTATTATACTGTTAGGACGTTGGGGTTAAGCAGACGGGTGTGTTACTCGCGGAGGAAGATCACAAGAAAATTGACGCCATGGTCTTGAACAGATAACTCAACACTGAATACATTGGGGACGGAACGCGCACACAAGCGAAATAAAAAAATACAAACAGGTCCGACTTACTAGTGTTCTGAAGAGAAGCGGGAAAAAAAAAACAATGCCACGCTCATGGCTCTGTCCCACAGTGATGGCGCTCAGTGGCCACGGCTTTGACGCCCTCGCCGCAGGGAGTCGGAAGACGTCGGAAGACGGCGGACCAGTCGCGGTTCCGCTGAATCACGCGCCGCTGGCTCCGCTGGCTCGGCCTTGCCTCGGAACTGGGGCTCCCACGGACGTCGTGGCGATCTGACACCTTCCCGAATGGCGACGTCGGTCTTCCACGTCACAGGCCCATGGATATCACCCCGCTGGAGCGACCACGAACCTCGAACCTCGAAAGCCACGAAAGCCTCGAACCGCCTGCCGGTCGTTTTGGTCCAGCTGCGCTGCGGAACCTCCACCGCTCGCTCCGATTCCCAGGCGAGCCCTCCATGATGATGCTACTCCCCTCCTGGCACACATCCTCTAAGGGAAATTGGCCCGGTCACCATTTTCTTCTTCTTCTCGAGGCACCTGTTCTGCGGCGCCGTTGTTTGTGTTTTTCCCCACTGGTGGGACGCCAGTCATCACATTCACCCCCCTTCTCGAGAGGTTTGTGTGGGGAAACAAAACTCGGCGCACAAAAATGGTCGCTCATGGCGAAACAGGGCACCGAGGGAACATGCCGGAGTGAAGGTCCTTCGCAGTCAGTCCCCCCCAAAAAAACGAAGTGTTCCGAAAATCATTCATGGGGAAAAAAACTATCTACTCTGCGGAGATACGACTAAGGTAATCCGCTCCAACGTTTTCGCTACCGTTCACGTACTAATCTGTGAAATCATACTCCATCATTGTGAGGCTCCAGCGAAGGACGCGACTGTTAATGTGCCTCGCGGAGTGTATGTACGCTAAGGGCTGGTGGTCCCTCTGTAAGATGAACTGCTTTCCGTATAAGTAGATATAAATTTCTTGATCGCCAAGACCAATGCTAATGCCTCTCTCTCAACAGTGGAGTAGGAAGTTTCCCGTGGCAAGAGTCGACGACTCACGTAGGCGACTGGGTGAAGAATCTCCACATGCTGTTGCATGAGGACTGCGCCAATGCTCGTGGACGACGCATCCGTGCGGAGTACGAAAGGCTTGGAGAAGTCCGGCGCTTTCAGTATAGGTTCGGTTGACAACTGTTCCTTAAGAGTGTCAAACGCTCTTTGTTCCTTGTCGCCCCAAATGAGCCTGTTGGGTGCCCGTTTGCGAGTCAGCTCAGTCAAGGGTTGACATACTTGAGCGTAGTTTGGCACGAACTGCTGGTAATAGCCCGTGAGGCCGAGGAAAGACCACACATGTCGCTTTGTCGTCGGTCGTGTGGAGTCGTGAACCTTTTTGAGCGTTTCTGCTTGTGGGCGTAGGAGACCGTAGCCAACCATGTGTCCAGGAATTTTACTGAGAAGCCTACTTCGGTTTTTTTTAGTCGAATGTTAAGTCCCGCCTTCTGTGCCCTCCGGAGCAATGTCTCGAGCGCTTCTAGGTGTTCCTCCCAAGTCTCGGTAGCGATGAGAACGTCATCGAAATAATGGTAGATATGTGGAAGCCCACCAACCACCTTACGCATAGGGCGTGTAAACACCGCTGGGGCGGTCTTGATGCCGAACGGCATAAACCGAAACTGGTCCGAGGCAGAAGCGAAGGCAGTGAATGGCTTCGACTCCTAATCCATAGTCACTTGCCAATAGCCCTTAGTGAAGTCGAATTTCGAAAAGAACTGACTCTTTCCCAACTTTGCAAACATCATATCAACTCTAGGTATGGGCTCGTTGTCGGCGACAAGGGCAAGGTTGAATTGTCTGAAGTCAATGTAGAGTCTTATCGTTCAATCTTTTTTGTGTACTGGGAACTGGTACGGCGACTCTGAGGGCTCGATAATACCCATTCGCAGCACTTCCTACACCTCGTTTTCCACGGGTTCTTGCATGGCAAATGGAATCCGGTGTTGCTGCACTTGAATAGGTTATTCTGTTGTAAGGCGCAGCTTGCAGTGAACCAGCTCTGTCTTCCCAGAGAGGTGTGAGAAGATTTTCTGGTAAGATGGCAGAAACGTACATGCCTGCTCGTGTTGTTCAGGAGTCATAGCCGCGGAAACGTCCACATCTCTGTAGGTCCCTTTTGTCTTACAGGGACACACGGTACGTCGCCTCCTTCATTTTCGTCGGATCTAAGGGCGACGGAAACATGTTGTGGATGTGGCTTAGACGGTTTCCGCACTTCATATCTCTTCAACATGTTGATGTGGAAAAGGCTCGTCCGGGTTCCAAGATCAATCACATAATCAACTTCGTTGCGCCTTTCCAAAACATCGTATGGACCTTTCCATGTGACGATTAACTTATTATTGTCCGATGGGAGCAGAAGCAAAACTTTGTCACCAACGGCGAGGTGACGTGTCTTCGCCCTTCGGTTGTAATACTTTTTCTGCGCCAACTTTGCCTTCTGGAGCTCTTCGTGTGCCAGTCGGCAAGTATCTTCCAGGCGCTGACGAAGCTCGACGACGTATGCATACGACGTTTTTACCTCAGGATTTACGTTCTCTGCTGTCCAAAGCTCCTTCAGTATAGCCATCGGTCATCGGACATGTCTGCCGTACTGGAGATCGAACGATGCAAAACCCAAGCTAGATTGGGGCACCTCGCGGTATGCAAACAGCAGTGGTGCCAAGTAGCGGTCCCAGTGTTTAGGAGTTACTTGGCACATCCGCCTTATCATTTGCTTTAGCGTGCCGTTAAATTGTTCAACCAGCACGTTAGCCATTGGGTGGTACGGTGTAGTGGGCAGCTGTGCAACTGAAAGAAGACGGCTAAGCTCCTTCATAAGTCTAGATGTGAAGGACTTGCCCCGATCGCTGACGATTTCGCGAGGAAATCCCACTCGTCAAACATCTCTAGAAGAGCTTCAGCGATCATCTCTGTTTCAATGCTTGGTAACGCCACGGCATCGGGGTAGCGGGTCGCGAAGTCCACCATCGTTAGCACATACCGGTTGCCGTTCTCTGCGATGGGGGAGAGCGACCCCACTATGTCGAAGGCAACCCGCTGGAACGGTGTCTCGATCACGGGCATGTTCCCTAGTGGCACGCGCCCTACTTGATGTATAGGTACAGTTCACTGACAAATGTCGCAGGATTTCACAAATCGTGTCATAACACCCTGCATGCCAGGCAGGTAGAATTCCTCACGCACGCGGTCCATAGTTCGTTTAACTCCCTGGTGTCCAGCCAAGATTCCTTCGTGAGCAATTGTCAAAACAATGTCTCGAAGCTCGATTGGGACAACGAGCTGCTCTATTTCCTGTCTCGAGGATAAACGGTGCCGCCGGTAGAGAACGCCATTTACCATTTCAAACTGGATAGGAGCCGAGTTCGCCATCATCTTTTTCCCGACCTCACCGAAAAACTTTTGAAGCGTACGATCATGTTGTTGCAGTTGTCTTAACTCAGCAACGCTGATCGTAGAAGGGCTAGCAGTAACTGCCGGTAGCCGCGGCGTTTTTCTCGAAGCCTCGCGTCTTGCTACACCCACGTGTGTATCGGGCTTTGACTCCGCGTTCGTTGGGGGTCACGGCGGTTCGCTCCAGCTACACTGGACTTCTGAAAGGACTGTTGAAACGCTTCCTGTTCCGTTCGCTGGGCCGACACTCGTCGGAGGAGATTCCGGCCCCTGGGACTGCTCCCATCTGTTTTCCGAGTCGCAGGTCGGCATAGAGGCATCGCGGGCGCCCTCGATGTCCCTTATGATAACGTCATAGAGAGGGTCCTCCAAACAGGTGGCAACTACTCGGCCAGTGAAAAATGGACACACGATCTCCACTTCCGCTTCCGGTAAAACGAGGCGGGTTCGGTCCAACAGATAAACAGTGCTGGTATTCCCCGTGAGCTTGGTATCGCGAACCAAGGACCGCTTCACGATTACGGAATTACAGCCTGTGTCGCGTTAGAGTGTCACCGGTTGCCCTTCAAGTAGTCCTTCGGCTGCCGGCATTTGCTCCCGGTTAGCTCTCGGTTTTTTGTGTTTTGGATTCCGTATTCCCTTCTTTGACAGTTGCGTCCAAGATGCGTGTCCCGTCAAGGAACAGGAAGCTTGGCCCGTGTTTCCTGGTTGGTTGGGCAAACGTCAGATCGGTGTCAGTGTTTTCGGCACCGTCCGCAAAAGAGCGTCTTCTGGCTGGGCTGACTGGAACCTCGCGGTTTAGCCCAGCAGCCTGATGGGCGGTGCCCTAGCTTATTGCATAAAAAGCAATGTGGCTTGGTCGTCTTGCAATCATGATAATCAGGAGCGCGAGGGAGTCCAGGCGGCTGCCACTGTCTTTCTTTTCTTCCCTTCCTCTCCCCAGGTTGACTAAGCCTTCAGCTTCGAGGTATTGGTCAGCCATCTCAGCAAGCTGGTCCAGGCTCTTGAAGCCCCTTTCTTTGAGGAAAATGGCGAGCTTCTCGTCGCACTGGCTCACGAATTGCTCGGACACCTATTTGTCTCTTAGCGCGGAGTAGGACTGCTTCGTTTTCGCCCTTTTCTGCCAGCTGTCGGAGTAGCCGAGAAGACGACCAACAAACTGACGACCTGTTTCTGCGTTCTGCGGCCTGGATTCCCTAAACTTGCACCGGTACCCTTCTTCGGTGTACCTAAACCTCTGTAAACGGGTCTTCTTCAGTTTCGTGTAGTCCATTGCATCGTCGGACGACATGCGGCCAACGGCACTCAGCGCCTCACCTGTAAGGCACAAGTGTAATGAGAGCGCCCACGTGTCCGAAGGCCAACTTTGGCTTGTTGCCACTCTCTCGAACCGCTGTATATACGCGTCGAGCGCGTCTCGTTCCTCATTAAAGCGGGAATCAACTTGTGAGGGCTGTGGAAGCTTTGTGCCGCATTAGTCGCGGTGTCACTTGCCACGGCGTCCGAACTCGCGTTGGAACTCTACGACCGCTCCTGAAGTTGTAGCCTCAGTTCTAGCATGGCACGTTCAGCCTCAATTCGAGCTCGGGTGTCAGTTTCTGTCTGCTGTGCTAGCCTTGCGGCTTCTTTACCCGCCTCGCATTCGGTCGCATGCTTCTCTCTTTCTTTTGCGCGTTCAGCGTCGATCCATTATCGGAGATCGTGATCTGACAGCCCTAATTCTTTACCGATGAGCATCACTTCAGGAGATCCGTCCTCGTTCGTCACACCCACTTGGCTGCTTAAGCTCTTCAGATGGAAGTAGAGCAACCTCCTGTCGCGGACGCCAAAAATTGTGAGGACGTTGGGGTTAAGCAGACGGATGTTTGACTCGCGGAGGAAGATCACAAGAAAATTGACGCCATGGTCTTGAACAGATAACTCAACACTGAATATATTGCGGTCGGAACGCGCACACAAGCGAAATAAAAAAATACAAACAGGTCCGACCCCCTAGGGTTCGGGAGAGAAGCGGGAAAAAAAACAATGCCACGCTAACGACTCTGGCCCACAGTGATGGGGCTCAGTCGCCACGGTGTTGACGCCCTCGTCGCAAGGTTTCGGAAGACGGCGAACCAGTCGCGGTTCCGCTGAGTCACGCGCCGCTGGCTCCGCTCGCTAGGCCTTGCCTCAGAACTGCGGCTCCCAGGGACGTCGCGGCGATATGACAGTTTCCCTAACGGTGACGTCGGTCTTCCACGTCACAGTCCCGTGAACATCACCCCGCTGGAGCGACCACGAACCTCGAACCTCGAAAGCCACGAAAGCCTCGAACCTCCTGCCGGTCGTTTTGGTCCAGCTGCCCTGCGGAACCTCCGCCGCTCGCTCCGCTTCCCAGGCCAGCCCTTCATGATGATGATACGCCCCTCCTGCCACACACCCTCTAAGGGAAATTGTCCCGGTCACCATCTTGTCCTTCTTCTTGAGGCACCTGCTTTGCGCCGTCGTCCGGGTTTTTCCCCACTCGTGGGACGCCAGTCATCACATATACCAATAACACAGTCTTTATTTGTATTCCGTCGCGCTCCTCTGAAGGAAAACTCGCTAAAGTCTTGCTAAAGTCGATTTAAATTTACCGTGTTTCACTCAGCCAGGCCGGGTGTCTCGATGCCAGAGCTGCCCTACGGCGGAGAGGCGCGTGAATTGAGGCCCCCTACTTCAACGCTTCTAGTGCCGCGTTTCCCTAGTCCACTTGCGTTCCAAGCAGAACGTGGGGCCTGTCTAGAGGAACCTATCGTAACTGTAACGTTTAATTTCTTAAAATTCCCCCAGAAACTGTAGTGGAGCAGGCCACAGTAGGCGGCGGCGGAGTGAATTTTTTTTTCTGCCATCAATGTAGTATTTCATTTCGCAGAAATCAAGGATCTATGATTCTTTATAAAAGAACAGTGCAAATATCACTTGTGTATTATTTATTTGCATTATAATTGCGTACTGTCTTGTTCTTGTTCAGCAATGTTGACAAGTATGAACATTACACTAAACTTAGAGCGGAGGATTTAATTGTGACTATATAAGACCATTGCCCAGGCCTTGTTTACTTTGGTAGGGTAGCTGAATCTGGTCACGGACAGACAGATAGACAGACAGACAGACCGAAAGACATACAAAAATTACTTGGTTTAAGTAGACCAAGAAAGACCATCGTCTTTAAAAGAATCATACCTCATTTATACGGTCAGAACGCTGAGTCATGGAATCAAGGAGACCGCAGGCAGCATGTTGTGCCTCCAGAGGACCAGAGACTTTGATTGACAACCGGGTATGGATAAACATTGGCTTCACCCCTCTACATTGTATCGATATTTTTTTCGTCTGGACCTCCCACATTTACTTTGGGTAACTAGCCATTAGAAAGGGGAATTCTGTCCAAAAAAGAGTCCAAAGCCTCGCATAACAGTGCGCAGCCAGAGGCTGTACATGCTATGCTATAAATGCTGTCCGCGTTGGGACAATTAAGAAAAGAGAAACGTCAACGTAGAATGGGAGTGCCAGTCTGTCTGCCCCTACATGGTGGCGTGTTTTTAAGAAAGGACGGTGGCCTACTTAAAAGGTTTTCTTTCTACGGTCCTCCATTCAACTTCAGATTCAACTTCAAATTCTACATTCAACTCGAGCAAATTCAGATTTGCTAATATATGTGTATCGTTGCTTTCCCCTACACTGTCGCTGAAAACAAAAGGAGCACTTGTCGCCTCCAGCGAGCAAAGCCACCGTGCGCCGGTCTAGCATTATCGCTCGCTTTCCAGCCGTCCGAGCACTGTGCGACTTGCGCCTCACCGCCCTTAGAGCCCTTCGCCGACACCATTTCGGACTTTCAAAAGGCAGACAGTCTTGAATTATCATCGGTTTGTTGTCAAAAACAGAGCCTCTACTCTTAGCGGTCTGTCATGCGTTCATTCGCGCATGACGTTCTGGACCAAGACCTCATCCCTACTGACACCACCTCTGGTCGTTGAAGTTTGTCGTGTTCCTCTTCATGACCGTCGCAGCTAGCCGGTACAAAACTTTGTTCCCGCTTTGCATTTCCATCATTGCCGTGTCTGCTCATTCCTTCCCACTTCCTTTCTTTTTTTTTCTTGGTTTTCTGGTTTCTTTTTTCCTAAACATAGATTTTACGCTATCCCTCTAAGCACCATGCGCCGCTACTGTTGTGTGGTTAAAGGAGTTGTTATTTTATGCAGTTTATTTTAATCGAGGCGCCCTAATAAACGGTGGATTGGAGGGAGGAAATCGTTGCATTTCAAAGGGCGCATTAGTTTTTCCTGCATAGTAAGATTGTATCTGAAGACAAAAGTTCCACTTTTAAAACTTTTGCACCATATATATTGTAGTGAAGGGACAGTGCAGTGTGGTGGTCAATCCGCCGAACCAGGGGAGTAGCGCTTGCCGAAGGCAACGGGCCAGCAGAGAGGAAGACGAGGAACGAGCTCGGAAGCGGTCGGGCAAGACGATAGCAGGACGGCGCCCTCACGGTACAGGCCCGAGGTCCGCCGCTGACAATTCTTTCGAAGTTGCCGTTCGTCGCGGTGTAGGGCGGATGACAGCCCTGGACGCCGCCAGGAGGAACCGGGGCCGGCACAAGAGTGAGCGGTATGCCGGCGATGCAGAGCGCGGGCAGCGAGGTTTCGTTTCGAGCCCAATCTAAGTCCTCCCGCCGCTAAACATCGGCACCGCCACGTTCTTCGCCGGGTTGAAGCATCTCGCCTCACACGTCTCGTCACCTCTGCCGACATACTGCCACCTCGCGTCGACTCGCCGAAGTCACAGGCCCGTCTCCTTTCCATCCGCCGTTCCAGCCCCAGCGGACTGCAGTGGGCCGGTTCCTCGCCAATCTTGTAAATATTGTCTTCCCCGTTTCGTACCTGGCCGTTCGGATTGCCTTGGGAATATAACGCGTGTGTTGGACTAGGATAAGTAGTCCGGCTCATTTCTCTGCACGCGGTTCGGCCGAAAAATCATGACAAAAGTTGCAAGCCTGCCAGGATTCGCGTGTTACCAATAGAGCGGAGTCCGGTTGCAGTTAGCCCTACAACCGCGCAAATATTCGAGCATGTATATCGCGGGCTTGGAAAGAATATTGAAGGCGGGGCAATACTTGGGACTGACAGGTGCAGCCCTCCGCAACTACTTCGACAAGGAGAAGGAGAAGCTAAAAAGGGAGCTAGCGTTGAGTAGGGAGGCGAGGCGACTCGGTGTTGATGTTGCACTCTTGAGAGACGCTGGTGAGCACAAAGATGTTATACTCAAACAATGGCAGCAAAGGAAAGAGGAAGAAGAAAGGCAGGCACTCCGAGAGTACGAGGAAAAGAAGGACGCGGATGAACAAAAGATTGCCGCCATGAACAAGGAAATTGCCGCTCTCGAGTTGCGCATACGCTTCGCTCGTCCGGCCGACATATCGCGTACCCCCGTACATGAGCCCGTCTCCGCACCTAGCCACCCTGCTAATTGTTCAGTGCCTCCTCAAAGAGAGCTAGGTTTGCAAGCATCGGCTACTCATGACCACAACGCGGAAGGTCGCGAGGAAGACAAGGCACCGGGTTCGATTATTCTCGAAACGTATTAAAAAAACTGCCCAGAAGTCTATAATCCCAAAGTACTCGCAGCCGCCAGTGAGACGGTTTCGCGCTCCCAAAAGAGACCGCGGAAACGAAAGAGCCACAAGGAGACTGCGACACATTCGGCCTCGAAATCGTCGGACTGTACCCCGAATTGCCGCACATCCCAGCAGCGACAGTTCCATTTATTTTCCAGCCATCTCGAGACTAGGTGTTTTCGGAAGTTCATCAGAACAAGCAAACACCACGTAACGCCTCAAACTAATCGATTTTCAACAGGCTCATTGCTCCGTGGAAGTGTGAGGCTGGACATCTTTTATGCAGGACCAACCATTGCTTTCCAGATCACCCCGCGAATTGGTACGCAACGTAAAGGAACTCCACCTTACCGTTCGCGCTAACCCCTTAAAAGCAAACACCAACGTAGTCCAAAGCCACAAACCCGACTGAAACGTGACCTGTTCACCGCATTTAATTCCTGCTTTTTTCCTACCGGATTGTCAGGACACAGACACCCTATTAAGAGGCGCAGGAAAGGCAACCAGAGTGTCTTTCACACCAGAGGTTCATGCTCCCTGAGGCGGAAGAGGCGCCCAGGTTCTAGGCAACCGTAGGCTCTTCCGGCAAACACGCACGCATGCTCATGGAAGTGGGACTCTGGACAACGTGTTCCGGCTGTGTATGGCTTCGGACGCTTTCTTTTGTTCTTTTGTGCACTCAAGCAGAATACGGCCTAGACTTTTCTGTTTCTGGTAGCTTGAAGAACAGCTTGAACTAGTTTGTGCCCATGTGAACTGTTTTTGGTGACTTGCTTAAACTTTGGTGTGTAAACGGTTTTCTTCTCTACGAACTCGACTGTGAAGTGTGACTTTTTTTATTGGATCAGTGGTTAGACCTTCTCTTCGACTCTTCGACACTGACTGGCGTTCTCCATCCCCTACGTCTAGAGAATAGTTCTTTCTAAGAACGTTCTGAAGAGGGGGTAGTGTAGTGAAGGGACAGTGCAGTGTGGTGGCAATCCGCCAAACCAGGGGAGTAGCGCTTGCCGAAGGCAACGGGCCAGCAGGGAGGAAGACGAGGAAGGAGCTCGGAAGCGGACGGGCAAGACGACATAAGGACGCCGCCCTCGCGGTGTAAGCCCGAGGTCCGTCGCCGACGCTTCCTTCGAAGTTCCCGTTCGTCGCGATGTAGGCCCGACAACAGCCCTGGACGCCGCCGGGAGAAACCGGGGCCGGCACAAGAGTGAGCAGTGTGCCGGCGATGCAGAGCGCGGGCAGCGAGGCCTCGTTTCGAGCCCAAGCTACGTCCTCCCGCCGCTAATCATCGACACCGCCACGTTCTTCGCCGGGTTGAAGCATCTCGCCTCACACGTCTCGTGACCTCTGCGGACAGGCGGCCACCTCGAGTCGACTCGCCGAAGTCACAGGCCCGTCTCCGCTCCATCCGCCGTGCCAGACCCAGCGGACTGTAGTGGGCCGGTTCCTCGCCAATCTTGTAAATATTGTCTTCACCTATTCGTACCTGCCCGTCTGGATTGCCTTGGGAATATAACGCGTGTGTTGGCCTAGGAACAGTAGTCCGGCTCATTTCTCTGCACGCGGTCCGGCCCAACAATCATGACATATATATATATATATATATATATATATATATATATATATATATATATATATATATATATATATATATATATATATATGTATGTATATATATAAGTATATATGTAATATATAGATATACAAATATAATTGTATAAATTTATACACATACGCGAAAATCACGGAGCAATAAATCCTTGAAGATAGTAGAGAATAAAGAAAACAAGAAAAGCAAACTTTGATAACGGTAGTAACCACGATTGCTGCCGATGTTCCAGAAAAGAAACAAAGGCCTGGCCTGACGAAGGCAACTATCTTTGCTGAAACGTTGGCTATAATAGTGGTTTCTGCCTTATTCTAAGTTTTCTTATCTTCTGTATGTATGGATGCAATAATAAATTGATACTGTAACGACGATAGTGACTACCACAAATGCCCCAAGCTCCCAAAACAGGTATCTGTGTACTGAAGAACGATGCTGATCATCCTAGTAACATGAAGTTCTAAGTAGGCTTCTGTTGCATGTCGAAGCAGAGGGGCAGATTCATGGACACTGATACTGCTCGAAATCGGTGCGTGGTTTTGAGATCTCGTGTGGATGCCCACACTTCACTGCTATTTTTCAGAAGCCTTGCCAAAAACCTTATTTTATTAATGCAGAATTTGTTATCTTTCCACTTTCCCGCTCCTGAAATGACAACCTGGCACCGTTAAAGCATTTCTTTAGTTCGTATGATAAATTCTAAACCAGGTATAACACGATTCAAGGCCTTAAAATTCTCAGCCGTCTGCGTTAGAATCGACAATAAAATTGTGTCTCAGTAGCGCGAGCCTTTCTGTTGCCCTTTGTCTTGTTGCATATCCAACCCTAGCACTTTCAGTTTCTCTTATGACAGCGGTGCAGTGGATTGGCTTTCAAAGTAAAAACGGGTGACCACACACCACCAATGGGCGGTAAAATTAAGTTTAATAATGTCAATGTTTACCTCACTTTGGCAGCGCACGTGGATTTTGGCAGACAAGCTAGGACACAAATTTTTGGTCTTTAAGACAGGGGTTATTGATGCGTTCGGTCGTCCCTCTGTGCGCGAGCTGTGCGCTTAACCGCGTAAATGGCGTGTGACCCCAGCAAGACCTCGAAAAGAACATCAATTGTTTTGATGTCGTTGAGCGCCTGTCCAAGCGGCGCACAACGAGATTGACTGAGTCCCACAAGTTATGCCACATACTCAATGGCACAGAAGGCCATGCATTTCAGATGTTTTTTGGCAAAACCCCACTGACAGGTGATAAAGCTATAAATTTATTGCATCAGCTCTTATGAGTTAGGCAAACATGGCGTTGTGAGTCCCCAGCAGACATTGCAAAAGAAGAAGTCTCAAAAAAGTTACTGTCATCCTTAGCAGTACCTTCTGATCTTTATATTTTTTCGCTCAACCACACGAAGGACGTTGCGCGGCAGTTCCCTTTACTTCCTTGCGCTGAAGATCCGGCAATTCTGCTCCGTCCGACTGTACTACGTTGGATCCAAGAAGAGGTCACCGACGCGCTTCACTGACCCCACCAACCGACACATGTGCCTATAGCCGAGGCTTTAACATCGGCATCGCACTTATCGTAGCTATTTGCAAAGCACTTTCTCACTCGAGTGTCAGCACGACTTGAACAACTAGTGGCAGCGCCCATTACGATACCTTTGGCAAGGCTGCTCCCTATATGTACAGCGGTACCGTGATCCAGTCACGTCCCCACACAGCAGAGCGGCGGGCGCACTGGGTCGTCTACCGGTTCCTCAACTAATCAATACTCGCTCCAGAGCAGACTACCGCCACATTTGCTACGCATGCGGCAATTCCAGGTGCATCGCACGTGTGTGCAATCGCCGACACTAATTGCTAGTGACGTCCACCAGTTATCCGCTTACGCATATTAGCCACAATTGCACAGTAAGAATAAGGACCGACAAATGATTTCTCCGTATGTCCCCAACCACCCTTTTCGAACCACCGCTCTTTTTCTCCACAAATCTGCTCCGTGTGTTCCATACGCCGACGCCAAAAACCGACTGCCGAGGGATACGCACGGCCACAGGTAGCGAGGTAACTTCAGCTATTAAAATGTCTAAGTAATCCACTATCACCCGCTCACGTAATTGCAGAGTCTTCTCAAGTAGCCCTTCCACTCTCGACCCTTCATACGAAAGCAGCTGGGTCAGTGTTAGGTCAACGCCTCTGGCCTTTTTCGAAAGTCAAAAGACCTCTTGTTGCGTTTTCATTTCAGACTACAAGCACGCCACGCCAAAGGGAAAACCGCTAGTCACGTGTAGCATTAGTGTTCTTATTTATTTCATCACGTACGCCATCGGGGTCGTTGCTATACCCTCAGCCTTTCCCAATATCATTCTCACTTGGGACTGATGTCGGGTCATCACGACTAAATCGATTGCCATCTCGCATAAGTCCACGTCTACCCCTGACCGAGTTCCAAACATACATTTCACGAATTCAATTGTTTGCGAAGATATAGCCATTCACCTATTATAGCCATTCACCTAATGTCGCCGCGGAGGCGACCGTTGTTTTCACACCGTTTAGTTTTTTTTTCCTCTCGCGCACACTGCTGCCCTTAACTTTGACATCTTGGGCTTCCCGTCTTCTTGGACTTTCACGGTGAGACGGAGCCTATCTTGTGGCCCTAAACCAAGGTTCCGAAGAAAATGTCTTTCTGTTGTGGATGCTGTAGATTCGTCTCAAGTGAAAGGCATGCCTCATGCATAGCCGTTCTTCCCTGCGAGCCCAGTTAGGTCTGAGTGCAGGCCAGACTACAATGCGATCCTACACTCCATCAATACAGACAATAAATCTGCCCAATGCGACGGTCATCGGCAATCTACAGCATTTCGCGAACTAATTGGTGCCACCAGGCTATGTTTGAAAGCAGGTCGACTGTTTCCCATGGAAGTGGAAAGGACGTGCGCGCCCGACGACGGCTAAGACGTTACCGTGTGTCCCTGCGGAGTGCAGCGTGATCGACGAGCAAGAGGCGCGTATGCCTGTGCGTAAAGAAGTTCGGCATTCAACCATCCCGTGGGCCTCTCCCGTGCAACTAGTAAAAAGGAATTTGGTTTTGCGTACATTCCCGTTGCAAGAACAAGACTACACGCAAGGCAGTTTACCCGTAACTTCATATCGTTCATGCACTTGACTGCCTAGAAGAGGCGATTTCTCCTCAGTACACTTGCCGTCTGGAAATGGGCAATTGCTAATAGAGGATGCCCATCGCAACGAAGCAATCATTACACCATAGAGTATTTATAAATTTGTTATGAAGCCATTCGGTCGTTGTAATGCGCCAGCAACCTTCACATAGTTATGGGCGATATTTTGCGTGAGCGGCAGTGCGAAATGTGTGATAACATTGTTGTATTTTAACCAGCTTTTACAAACACCTTGACCATCTTGAAGACGTTTTAACATGCCTTCTATTAGATGGATTGCAATTGAACCGGACACAGCTCCTATTTGCAACTAAGAAGCTAGCAATTTCAGGACGTGTAGTTTGCTGAAACGAGATTGTTCAAGACGAGTCAAGTTTCGTGCAGTGAGAGATTTTGCAAAACAGCGCGCTTATAAGGCCTCCGAATCTGTATTAGGCTATGTTTCTTTTTGTCCAGTTCATTAGAAAATTTTCACTGTTATCGCAGTCGTTACGTTTCTCGACGACTCACGCCCATAAGAGAACACCTGGTTGCCTTCTGGTTAAACGCCATGTTTCGCTAAGGAGAGCCTGCCTAATTTGCAACCACCCCGCGCAATTTTGACCCGAGTGCACGTAGCGAAGTGCTCACTGGCACCAGTGGTATAGTTATGGGCGCCGTTCTTGCACAGTGCAAGGAAAGCTTCGGTAACTACACGGTTGTAGAGACCAGTCGGGTTTATACGCCCAACAGCAGAGCCCCAATCTTCCGTCACATACCGAGCGCGTTTTGGCAGTCAACAGGTTTTGCAACTGACGGACATGCCCTTTGCCTTTGGTCCTCAGTGAAATACCCTTCTAGTAGATTTCAAGGTTGGCCTCTTCAACTGCCGGAGCACAGCATTTGATTTGTGAACTATTTCTATCGTAACACGGTAATGTCGATTGTCTGTCTCAATCACCAGTCGTGGAAGACATTGCCTGCATGTCCGTAATACGGTGGCATAATATGGTGTAGGAACCCGTAAAGATTTTTGAATGTCGTCTCTCTTGCTTTACCTTTCAAGCCCGTCGCCAGTTGTCGCACCCAGGCATCACCCCGTAAGGTTTCCACTGCACCATATAAACGACCTTGGTACGGCCGAAACGACTCATCTGAATAAAGAAACTGGTTACTCCAAATTCCTGGGAATTTGCGTTCCGACGTTTTCTTTTGCAACCACACCAACGGCACTGAATCTCACGTTGGATTGCTAAAAACTTATCAGAGGTTCCGTTTGCGTTGACGCGCACGTGGGACGTACAAGACTTCCCCCAGTTATACCTGCTCGTGCCATCAAATAAAGGGTCTAAAATCCCTTTTCCAACATCCCGTCGCCGCTATAACGCCGCTACAGCATCCAGAACATTTTGACCATGGTGGGGTAGACATTTTCAATGGACCTCCTAGGGCAGCAACAGCAAACACTCGATTGTTGTACGGTACAGACTTTCTTCATGTTCAAGATAACTGTACAACCTTTCGGCGAACTGTAACAGTGTTTTGTGCCTGTCGTTGATGAGTTTGTTGTTTTCAAATGGTGAAAAGTATTTAGGCACTCTCGACTTCCGTATTCCGTAAAATCCCGAACCACTTTACGAATAATTTCACAACCTACGTATCGGAAGCATACATAAAGAGAAAATTCTCTTAAAATAAGTTCGTGTTAGCATAGTCTCCCAAGAAAACAGCTCCCCAGATATCTCCCAAGAAAAGGGCCAAAACCGGCTTGCAAGGACTACCATGCCGGCAAGACCATCTCCACGATGTGTTTCTTTCAGGTCAATTATAGACCAGCGCCACCATACGACCAGTAGTACAGCATGTTCGTGTGCCGGTTGATAACCAATGAAACTAAAAGTAACTAATTCAGTAAGTCGCGAGACGCCAACATAGCGCACAAAATCAATAAGGGCTTGTAATCCTCCACAAAACCTGAGATAATCGCTTTATATTCAAACTGAATAAACTTGCACAAACTCCGTTCACTTTGGACATAATATCGTATTACTCAGACATCCTATGAATTGGGTGAATTGGGCCATATTTGCTTGCACATTTGTATTAGCTTTTTGTCAGTAATTCCCGTCGTGGAGGGGGGATACAGACAAAATACAATATTTGTCGGTGACGTACTGCTGTCCTAGGGATCGGTTAGTTCTGCTAGATTTAGGTGATTTTCGGCAAACCATTAGGACCGTGTGGTTTCATACAGCTTGGTAAACAATGGGACCTTCTTGATATACACAGGTGCGTTTTACACAAAAAGTAGTTGGTGAAAAATGTATTCTCCTGCCGCCATTGATGGAAGTATTGAAAAGTGTTTTGAATGCAGGGGAATTTACTCTTCAAATCCGCTTGCCTCGCTTTTTCAAAAATGTTGCAATCAGGACCCTTGCGTCTTGAGGGAAATAAGGAAAACGTGTTGTTTTGTTTTATTTCGGCAATATTTCATTACAAGGAAACTCTTATTTGATATCACTTGCCAGCATCCTGATGATGACGATTGGATATTATGGTGCAAGATCATCAAAAATGATGGCCAAACCGTGGTTGTGGAGGAAGCATGAAGATCTAAACACTAAAATAAGTCAACAAGAACGATTGTGAAATCAGTAAAAGGCAATGAGTATGGCTGGTGTAGGATGCCTCTTTGTGAATATGCGTGGTATGAAATAACGTCCGAAATTTTACCTCTGCTACATATTTAAAAACACGCTGAACAGGAAACATGGGTTCGTCAGAGAGGAAAAGAGCTGGGTGTAATGTAATGTGTAGTCCTGAATGTGAACATATTCGACAGAACTCTGTCTGGTTGGGGTAAACTTAAGAGGCAAATACACCAACCAAGGGCGTTTATTCAAAGCGGCCCCAACGTTTCGGAGCCAACTCAGCTCCTTCATCAGGGGTGACTATGTACGACAAGAAGCAGCGGTTATATAGGTGTCGTCTTCTTTTTCTTTTTTCCTTACTGGATTCTTTTCCTTGCGCGTCGGAGGCCGTGGGCGTAGATGGTGGGAAGGGCTCCGAGGGATCTGTTCAGGCCCTGCCGGTTCCCTTGTATGTGCCAGGACTCAAGCAATAATCTTTGTGAGTAATTCGTTTCGGTGCCAATCACCTGCGCGCCGTCAAAGTTAATCCGGTGGTCAGCTTTTTTGCAGTGCTCGGCCAATGCACTGCGCTGAGTGTCAGACTTGCGAACGTCGTTTTTGTGTTGGCGGAGGCGTTCCGGGAAGTTCACGGTCTCCCCAACATAACTGAAGGAGCCGAGTTGGAGCCGAAACGTTGGGACCGCTTTGAATAAACGCCCCTAGTTGGTGTATTTGCCTCCTAATGTGTAGTCCGTACAGTTCTGAGAAGTGTTTACGTCGTGTTGTGTGATGTACATAACATTCAATAACTATGTGAAATACTGCTACACAGAGCCCTTCTAGACCACATGAGATAATACGAGTGTGGTGCATAGGTGTGAGCAATCCGTAATTTGAGCCAGGGTAACCTAATTCACTCTGTTCTGTGTGTTCTGTGTGTGTATGCTCCAGACAGCGTCTTTATAACAATTAGTTTTTGCTGTGTCGTTTCACTCCAGTGTGATTCCCACGTTTCTCCGGTTCCTTCCTGATGTGTTACACAACAGTTGACTTTTTAGTCAACTGTGGTGTAATTGAAACAGCAATGGCTATTTGTTATGCGGTCTTGTTCCTTGCGTTCGTAGAGTGATGTGGCACTCAGCACACGGTCAATTTTAGGTCTAATGCATATAAAGACATAACTGTGTTAATAAGAACACTGTCTGCATGGTTTTCAGAAGATTTGCGGGTTGAAATTGTCCGCACAAAACCTAAGGATTCAGTATAAGATTGTGGAACTTGAGTTTGGAAAATATGGTTCACGACAACAGGTATACCATAGGCCTCTGCGGTGAAGGTACTAGTATACACCTTCATGGTTTTACTACTATTCAAGCGTGGTCCGGGCGGAGCACAGGACATAGCGCTGGTACGTTTTTAGGTGCCGGTATAGAATTGTGCACAGTTGTATTTGTCTGAAGAGACTAGAAATGTTGCAGGACGCATTTCTTGCCCTCAGTTTTTGTCGATATGTATAAAAGATAATATACACGATATAGGGCGAAGATGCCACGTGGCTAGAGGTATAGTAACCGTAGATTTTATGGTATCTAAAAAAGGAGAGTGGTATTTCTGATGCTTCCTCTCTAGCTCTGTATGGGAAGTGCGGAGAAATAGATGTATGGTTTAAAATAAGATGGGAACTAGTTGTATCATGAAAGACTTACTTAAAAGGATGGTTAGACATTGATGAGATTTTAAAAGCATAAAGAAGGCTTATGTTGTTTCGCTGGCGTTCTAGGATCCACTAGTTACCTACTACGTAGAGGCTTTCAACTGCGATATTACAGAGAGCCCCACATGCAAGGTGAAGCCCCAGGTGGAGCACTGAGTCTGGTATTTTCCGGGATGTTTTAGTCGCTGACCCATAGACAACACTGTCATTCTCCAGCTGGGATCCTATCAGAGCATCGTACAGACTTTGAAAGGGTACTTTGTCAGCACGATTTGATTGGTGTTAGGGTATTTTGAGAATGTTGGTTGTTTTTACACATTTCTTTTTTAGGTGTTTGAACTGAATGATGATTGTAAGTTTACTATCGAATATTAAGCCTGAAACCTCTTTTCACCTCTGACAGGAGTTACCACACCAATAATTCATATATCAGTTTCCGCACAGATCGCGCGCTTTTGGGAGAACGCAGCACAAGTACTTTTTCAAGGGTTCAGTTTAAAACCTTTTGTGTCCTCCCAGCCAGAAAGTGTGTGGTCCAACGGTTTCTTGATACAGCAAAAAGCCCATGAAAGAAGTTGCCCTTACTCAAGAAACCCCCGGCCACTGACGCACACCTGCTCCATCTTTGGGATGCCCGACAAGGCCTGCTTCGAAAGTGGAAAAGGAACAGAACAAATACGAAAATTCGCATCCGCCTCGCTCAAATCACAACAGAGGCAGATGCGCACGCCAAAAACGTAGCCAACAAAACTGGACTGAGTTCAGCCACCAACTTCAAGGGACACTCGGCACCCGCCGCACATGCCATTTACTCTGATTCTTATTAGGCAGCAAGGAATCAAAATCCACCGCAGAACACCACCTGACGTGCCTGATTCATAATTACCAAAGCACAGAATCAGATTTATTGCGAGAGCTTCAGCAGCCGCTTCAAGCACCGATTTTTGCAACTACTCGAACTCTCCTATGATACACGAAAAAACCCAATCCAGACATGGACGCACCTTTTGCTATGGCGGAAATCAAAGCAGCTGTTCACCATCTAACCCGCAACACAGCCCCAGTAAAAAACAGGATACCTAAGAAGCTCCACCACAGCCTTGATTAGGTTGCCCTTGAAAAATTTCTGTAATTTTTTAACTGCCTCCCCCCCCAATGGAAGCACGCCGAAATTACCCTTATACCCAAGCCCAACAAACCGCTCATTACAAACAACCTCCGACCCATCTTGCTCACTTCCTGTGTCGGAAAACTGTTTCAGCACATGGTCCACAACAGAATATAAGGCCACATCGAAGAGAACGGGTACTTCCCGCTTACGATGTACGGATTTCGCACCACTTATCGGAGCAGGACATCTTATTTCCGATTAAGGACGACGTTCTGGATACCTTGTTGGGAATGATCATCTCACCGCTGGTACCACTGTTGGGAATGACTATCCCACCGTTGTCTCCACTGTTGGGAATGAGCATCACAGGGCGGTCGCCCAGGTTGTGACTCGCCTTCACCTCGTCACCGATGTTGGGAATCAGCCATCCCGACGCTGTCACCGCTGTTTGGATGTTGCCTTGCTCCGTCCGCTATCGACGCGGCGCAGAGCAGAGCGAAGAAGTTCTCGAGCCGACGAAAACTTGAAGTAACATTTATATACAGTATTTACAGGGTAAGCAAACGTTACATAACTCGCACAAAGGCGACAGCGCCCTTTTCACTCGGTGCTTCCGAAGAGACTGGTGCCGGACAGAAGCCGCCGAGGAAAGCCGACGATGAGAGCCTCAGGGCTTCTTTTATACCCCGGCAAGTTCGTTGGGGCCCCGAGAAGTTCGAATAGCTCCAATCAGGGCTCTCACTGCCTAAAGTTTGAATTCCGACGAATGGTAGCGAAGCGGTGAGTCAGCTGCGCCGCCAATGGGGAAAGGGAGAGCGATGCAGCCGCCGTCTCCGTGACGTTTCGAGATGCAGGAGTCGGCCGCGCCGCAGCGTTCTGAGATGCGGGATTCGGCCGCGCCGCAGCGTTTCGAGATGCAGGAGTCGGCCGCGCCGCAGCGTTCTGAGATGTGGGATTCGGCCGCGTCGCAGCGACGAAAGGGAGAGGCATGACTCAGCCTCGCTGTCGGCGCGTCGCCTCGTGCAACGCCTTTGGGCCAGGCGCTCTGGAAAACAGCACCCCCGCCGCCAGACAATCCGCCGTGAAGACGAGCTGCCTCCACGTGGCTCGGATGCTGGGCGCGCTCGTTCGCCAGGCTCATTCAGGTACACCTCCAGTGCTCCAGGAAAAGGGCGGCTCCACCAAGTTCCTCTCCTTGAACAGGTACCGCCTGCCAGGTCTGGATCACAGGTACCTCGCCGTGCTGCCCAGGTGTCTTGACCAGCTTCGTCCGGCTCTTCCGGTCTGTGCTCAGCACCGGTTGCGCATCGTTCTGGAGCTTGCAAAGAACCGACCGACAACAGGCAACACCCAGCGCAAGCAAGCACCCTCTGTCCTCTGTCAGAACACCAGACTGTAAAACGTGACAAACTGTCCTAGCTAAGTGTCTATCCCCAAATTTAGACCCTCTACAAAAAGAGACCCATGCGGCACGTAAAACTCTTAAAAGAAGAACTCACACTAGGTGTCAAACGTAACACACGACATTAAATGATAACTAAGGTTGATTACTTTGAATCACGCGGTGCGGAAATAATCAACTGAGGCAGCAAATGAGGGCAATAATTTTGCTCCCATCTACCTGCTAAGATCAAACCTGCTCACGAAAAAACGAAACGAAAGACACGGGGAGGACGAACGCGGCCCTACTTAGAACGCCCGGCTTAGTGCGTCTGCGTTACCGGCTACAGAGCACGCAAACTTCTGCACTGCCCACACGATGCAGCCACATTCCTTTTCGGATGTACTGTTAGCCTCTTTCCTGCAAGTTAGCTTGCGGCTGAAGTACAAAACTGGTCGTTCGCATCCTCTTGGCATAGTACAGCTTCCATGCCACGATCGCTCGATCGAACTGAATAACGAACCTTTCGAAAAGTCGGGGACCGTTAGAACTGGCTCCTCGCTCAAGGCTCGTCTCAGCGCTTAAACGCGTCCTCCTACTTTGTGCCCTTTCCACCTTAACTGGCTCAGTCGTTGTAAGAGCATCACTAACGGACTAGCCAGTGTAGAGTAATCTCTCACATGCGCTTAGCCATATCCAGTCAAACCCGAAAAAGTCGTTATCTCAGACTTAGTCGTTGGTCGGCGGTAGCTTGCGACTGCGGCTACTTCGATTTCGGACGGTCTGCGTCGGCCGCGCTACCACCGCCACATGCGCTAGATACGTCACTTCGGCATATCCTATATGACACTCACTGTTTGACTGATAGGCCTGCTTCTTTGCGTCGGCTCAGTACAACTCGAAAGTTCTACTTGCTCCTACCCAGCGCGTACTCTGACAGGCCACGAAACACCGATCCATTAATTTCGATTCAAAAGGCCACACGGCGCGCGTTTGAGGCCGAAGCTGAACATGACGGCACGAACTCTCCGAATTCGGGGAACGAACGCTGCGTTACAACTAGCTCTTCCCCACAGGCTAGTTTCGTCAGTCGAAACGCGTTCTCTTTCCCCGGTCATATACAAGCCTCGCAAAGGTGACGCCCGTAATCTCGCGCGGAGCTGACTTCAAGGTCAACATAGCGGCAGGCACGCATGCCTCCGAATCGCGTTTCTGCTCAAAGCAGAAAGCTCTCAACTTTCGCTTTCGCCCTGTGCGTCTTCGCTCCACTGGCTTGAAATGCGGGTGAAAGTGCCCCACCTTGCTTTCAAGCAAGCCATCGAGAACTGGAGACACCGGAGAGTTTGCCTCGCAACGCGCGCTCACCTGGGTTTCCCCGCTGATGGGGATGGCGGAACCCGCTTCGGCCGACGCCGGCTCGATTAGGCTACAGCCAGAGCTTTCGGTCCGCTCGCCGCTCGGCCTTCGTTGCTCGCTCGTCTCTAGTGTCCCGCTTGCAGGCTTAGCCACCACATCGCCAGAGCTAGAGCTCACACCCGAAGGAACGCTTTCTGTTTCCGGGGGCTCTAGCGGCCTCGTCTGGCTAGCCTCGCTGTCCAAACTTTCCGGCGAAACCTCGCTATCTCGCGCACTGTGCGCGATCCTGTTGGAAGCCGTTTCTGATGATGATGATGATTGTCTTTTTATGGCGCAAGGCCGACGAGGGCAAAGAGCGCCAGAAACAATTGTGATTTAATAAAAGCGATGAGAATTAAAATTACAATTGTAAACTAAAGTGAAGCAGAAGCTGTTTAAAAACAAATGGGATGGCTGGTGTAGAGGGCCAGGTTGTAATTACGCGCAGTATGAAATGAGCTGTAAAAAATTAATCTCTTTTAAAAACTTCGAAACATACTTAAAAGGAATTGTAGCGTTGTCGCCTAAAAAATGTGAGGGGTGGAGTGGAATGTGTTGTCTGTATAGTTGTGGAAAGTGTTTGCGTCGAGTTGTGGTGAGTGCGTTACATTGAATTAGGATGTGGATTACGGATAGGTGTTCTCCACACCTGCTACACAGAGGCCTTGGGGATCCAGTGAGCAGGTGGGAGTGTGTAGCATGTGTGTGGCCTATCCGTAATCTGGCTAGTGTAGCTTCATTGAATCTGTTGTGTGTGTCTGTTGTGTATCGTCCCAAGTGTGGTTTTATTAGGTGTAGTTTGTTGTCTGTCAGTTCGCTCCACTGTGTTTGCCATGTTTTACGCAGTTGTTCTCTGATGTCTGGCTTGAGGTCTGTGTAAGGTAGTGTTGTTATGTCCACTGTGTTCGTCAGTGCAGCAGCGGCGGCACTTTCATCCGCCAGCTCATTTCCGCGTATCCCACAGTGGCCCGGAACCCAGCACACAATCACTTCGAGATTTGAGGCGTACGCGGACATAATGGTCTTAAAAAGAAGATTGATCACATAATTTTTAGACGACTTTCCAGATGATAGCGCGCGCACAACACTCAAAGAATCTGTGTAAACGATGGATTTGGGTATTTTATGTTGAAGGATGTGATTCAGAATGAGGAGCACGCCATACGCCTCTGCCGTGAAGATACTACTAAGTAAATTCATAGTCTTAGAGATGCTTAAGTTTGGTCCGTGTGCCGCAGAGGACACAGCGGAAGCAGTCTTTGAGGCATCGCTATAAAATTCTAAACACTGATACTTTTGCTGTAGGGACAAAAAGTGTTGCAGAATCGCACTTTGTGGAACCCGGTTCTTCTGGATTTGTGTAAAAGATGTATCACAAGAAACTGGGCGGAGATGCCACGGTGGTAAAAGGTCCGTAAACGATGAATTGTATAAGTCTAAAAACGAGAAGTCAAAGTCAGAAGCTTCCTTCCTCGCTCTAAGGGAGAAAGGTACAGAAACAGATGGACGATTTAAAAACAGTTGCAATGAGGAAGTATCGTTAAATACTGGTTTAAAAGGATGGTTACTAATTGATGAAATTTTAAAAGCATATAATAGGTCTATGTAGATTCGCTGATGTTCTAGGCACCATTTATCACAGTAAGCGTACAGGCTCTGGACCGGGCTAGTGCGAAACGCACCTGACGCGAGCCGAAGCCCCAAGTGCAGCAATGGGTCCAGCATTTTCAATGTGGTTTTTGTTGCTGACCCATACACCACACTCCCGTAGTCCAATCTTGAACCTATTAAGCTGGTAAATACACGCAGCAGGAGTTGTTTGTCTGCACCGTATGCTTGGTGTGAGAGGACCTTTAAAATGTTCATTGTTTTTAGGCATTTATGTTTAAGTTGTTTAATGTGAAATATAAATGTTAGTTTTTCGTCAAACACTACTCCTAAAAACTTGTGTTCCTTTTTAACAGGAATTGATAGGCCGTTCAGCTTGATCTCAGGATCGGGCCGGATCGCGCGCAATTTAGAAAACACAACACAGGTGCTTTTAGCTGGATTAAGTTTAAACCCATTTCGGTCTGCCCAGCTAGCTAGTTTATTGGCACCAAGCTGAATTTGCCGTTCACAGATAGACATGTTACATGATTTAAAAGATATTTGAACATCATCTACATACATAAAACAGGATATTGTTGGTGGCAATGCCTTTCTAAGCGAGTTCATCTTCACTATAAACAATGTGCAGCTCAAAACTCCACCTTGAGGCACGCCATTTTCTTGGACATGAACCTTAGAGAGTGCAGACCCAACTCTCACACGAAAGGTTTTTGGACATGTAACTGCCAAGTGTGTTTAGCATGTTGCCCGACAAACCTAACGACTTCAGATCGCTGAGGATGCCGTAGCGCCAAGCGGTGTCGTAGGCTTTTTCAAGATCAAAGAACAGTGTAATGCAGTACTGCTTATGAACGAATGCATCCTTTATATATGATTCTAAGCCAACGAGTTGATCATTTGTAGATCGCCCTGCCCGGAAGCCTGCCTGGCAGCTCTCGAGAAGACCGTTGTATTCAAGGAAATATACAAGTCTCTTGTTTATCATCTTCTCGAGAAGCTTGCAGAGGCAGCTTGTCAGGGCTATGGGACGATAACTTGCAGGGGAGGTGGGATCCTTCCCCTCCTTGAGGAAGGCCACTACTATGGCCTCCCTCCAAGACCTAGGTAACCGCCCCGAAATCCATATTCTATTGTATAGGTGTAAAAGTGTTTCTAAAGTGTCTCGGTGTAAGTGTTGTATCATAGTGTATGTGATGTCTGCGCCTGGAGCTGAAGGCTTACAAGTGTTGAGAGCGGCCCTCAGCTCAAAAAGTGAGAACTCAGAGTTGTAAGACGTAGTTGATCTGTTCTTGTCACGTAGAGAGTTCTTTTCGGCAGATGTTTTGTGTTTCATGAAAGTGTCCGTGTAGTGTGATGAACTGGAGACGTGTTCGAAGTGTTGTGCAAGCGCATTAGCCTGGTCTTCTAGTGTGTCCCCTGTTGTGCTGACCAGGGGCAGGCTATGTGTATTTTGTCCTTTCAGTTTACGTATCCTTGTCCATACTTTACGTGTGTCTGTGTAGGAGTTTATTGATGTAAGAAAAGCGCGCCAACTCTCTCGTTTTGCCTCACGGCGCGCACGCTTCCCGAAAGCCTTTGCCCGTTTAAAAGAAATCATGTTTTCTGATGTGGGGTACCGGCGAAGGATACCCCAAGCTTTGTTCTGGGCCTCTCGCGCCCGCCGACAGTCGTCATTCCACCAGGGCCTCCTTGGGTGCCGCACGGCTCCGGAGGACTGGGGAATGGACTTTTCGGCGGCGTCGAGGATGTGCGCCGTGACCAGCTCGGTTGCCTCCTCTACGTGTAGGTGTCTAATGTCTGTGTAGTGCAGTTGAGATGTTTCTGTGAATGTGTTCCAGTTCGCTCTAGCTTCGTTGAACCTACTATGGGAAAGAGAACTGTTTGGCCCTTTACCTATATATGTTAAGGATGTTGGGAAGTGGTCACTACCATAGGGGTTTGTGTCCACTCCCCATTCAAGAAATGGAAAGAGTACTGCAGAGCCAATAGCAAGGTCAAGGTGTGAGTAGGTGTTGTGCGCTATATTATAGTATGTAGGCTGTTGCTTGTTAAACAGGCATGCTCCCGATGATGTTAAGAACTTTTCGATGAGGCGACCTCGGGCATCTGTTCTAGAAGAGCCCCACAGAGGATTGTGTGCATTGAGGTCACCCATTAAAATGAAGGGTTCAGGTAACTGATCCACAAGAGCCTCGAACTCGGAGCTCAACAAGTGATAGTCTGGTGGGATGTAGAGGGAGCACACCGTGATTAGCCTATTAAAACTTATTACTCGGATTGCAACAGCCTCTAGGACAGTGTTCAGCTGGATGGTGTGACATGCCAAGGATTTGCGGGCAACGATGGCCACACCACCAGAAGAGTATGTGCAGCCGTCTCTGTCCTTTCGGAACACCAGGTAACTATTTAAGAAATTTGTGTGTTTTTTATTCAAGTGTGCTTCCTGGAGACACATGACACTTGGCTGATTGGAGTGCAGTAACTCGCATACATCATCCAGGTTCTTGAACAGGCCTCTACAGTTCCATTGTAGTAAATTTTCTTTTCCCATTATTTTATGTTAGGAGCGACTGGAATGTGTGGTTATGTGTGGTTCGGGGCGGTTACTCTGGCTGGCTTCTTTCTTTCTTGGGATTGTGACGTCCGATCCCGTCCCCTCCGCTGCGCAGCAGCGACGAACGGATTGACGTCCATTTTCTCTTCAGATGTCCTCGGAGTTGCCGACTTGTCGGGCTCCTTAGACTGTGGACCCTTTCGGGGGCCCTTTTCTGGGGCCACGACCGCCAGGGGTGCCAAGGGTGGCACAGGCGGTGGGGCGGAGGTGGAAGCACCTGCCGGTCCCTCCGCGTCCATTTCCTCCGTGCCATCAGGTGAACTGGGGGCCAGAGGAGTGGAACCGGAAGGAGCGGCACCACTCCCAACCGTGTTGGTTGCCACCGCAACTGCTGAAGGTTCCCCCTGCGGCACGGTGACGGATTGAGCTGCCAACAGCAACTCAGCGGGGGGCTCGGGCCGGGCACAGTCTGCGCCGCAGTACTGTGTCCCTGCCGAAGCAGAACGCCGCTCCGCCCCCCGGCGAGCTGCGTCTGCGTACCTCCCCAGGGGGAAAGAGGCGAACCTCTTTCGCGCCTCCGGGAAGGAAATGTTCTCGGTTACTTTTATGTTTATGATTTTCTTTTCTACTTGGAATTTTTCGCAGGTGCGGGAGTATGCTGGGTGGGGTCCCTGGCAGTTGGCACAGGTGAAGACCTGTGTGTTGCAATCATCAGTGGGGTGATCGTTCTGGGCGCATTTGGCGCAGGTTAGTCTTCCGCGACAAGCGTTAGTGCTGTGACCGAACCGCTGGCACTTGAAGCAGCGGCGCGGGTTCGGAATGTATGGACGGACTGGGCAACGGATGAATCCTGCATTTATGTGTTCTGGAAGTGTGGATCGGTCGAATGTTAGGATGATGTGCTTCGTGGCTATTTCTTTGTTGTCTCTCCGGATGGTGATCCGCCTCACTGCCGTCACACCTTGATCTTTGAGGCCCTCGAGGAGGTCGATGTCTGTCTCGTTTAGGAGATCCGTCTCAGAGATCACACCCTGCGAGCTGTTGAGGCTGCGGTGGGGTGTGATCCTGACATCTAGATCGGCCATGCGGGTTTGGTTCAGAAGACTTGTTGCCTGTTGCTGATTATTTAGTTCTACTAGGAGTTCACCAGTTCTTTGTTTTTTAGCCTTATAAGATTTGCCCACAATGTTTTCAAGGAATTTGGAGATCAGAAATACAGACTTGGAAGTGATGGGGTTTTCTTTTTCTGTTGATTCGATTATTAGGAAGCGGGGGTAGTTGTCCCGTTTAGGGGCAGCGATTGCAGGGAGTAGTGGGAAGGAAACTTCGGTGCGGCCCCTTTTCAGGGACCGATCGTGTTTGGAGCGGGGTTTTGAAGCCATGAATTAATAAATTCTATTCGGCCGTGGTGCATCCGCCCACCCCGGGGCCCAACAAGGGGACGCGACAGGTACTTGGAAAAAGGCATGCCTGCGCCAGATTTACACCACGGCTATAACCACATATGGCGTAACACAGGGTTGTTAGCCACACCAGGTTAACCCTAGCCGCCAAGAAAAGGAGAAGAACCAAGAAGAGAGAAGGTGACAGGAAAGTTGTTAGAAAGAGGATAGGAAAGTAAAAGATGTAGAGGAGGACAGGAAGAGGCGACTGCCGATTCCCTCCGGTCGGGTCAAGCCGGAGGTGCCGTCTACGTGAAGCGTGGGCCAAAGTGGTGTGTTGCCTTTGCCGAGAGGCCTTAAAGGTCCAAACACTCGGCATTGGCTCAACCACCAGGTTCCCCTTTTCCTCGGACACGGCTCTGCCACGCACGGCTAGACGTGGGTGCTCGGGGTCCGTGGTGTCGCACATACACCAAACATCTGCTTGCGCAGATGCCCCCTGCGGGGTGGAAGCCGTTTCTGAGGCCTCCTCTGATTCTGAGCGTTCTGCCGAGATCGTTGAACCCGAGACCGACACATGAACACTATCAGCGGACCCGCACGGCCCTCTATTGGACGTCTCAGAAAGTGCGTTATCTACTTTGGGTACGCCATTGCTCTCCGAGATGGCGGTACAGTCTCTGTCAACTTCATTCGCTACGAGCTCACCGGATTTCTCTGTCGGCCCTGTCGGCAGGGCTTCGACCTTGAGCTCGTCTTCGCGTAACCGCTCATCAGAAACCGGTGTCAACGTATCGTTCGTCTCGTCCGGCTGCGTTTCTCCACTGAAGGATTTCGCGCAACCCCGTTCTGCTGCTGGCGGTTCTACTAACCTACCGCGAGAGTTTTCGGTCGGCTCGCAGTTCGGGCTAAGCTGCTCGGCGTCCTTTCGCGTCTCGCTCGCTGGGGAAGAGTCAACATTCTCCGAGAGCTTCCCCGCTTGCGAACTCGTAAGTGCCTTGCACTGGCCACTGCTCGCGGACTCTGCGCGCGTTTCGAAATCTTTATTTCGAAGCGGCCTCTCGGCCTCCTCGCCGTTCTCACTCTCTTGGCTCGCTTCTCTGGCCAAGAATACGAGTGCGGTCGCTTTCCGTTTGGCCTTGGACGCTCCGTCTTCCGGGCCTAACCTCTCCACAACGAACGGCGGTCGTTGGTTCTGACTTCTCGGACCGCTCGCCTGAACCGTTGGAGAAGCTACGCAAGGGGCCGGCGAGCCCTGCCAGAACTCTAACCGCTTCAACTCGAGCTGCCTTACGGCTTCCCGTTCCTGCCTTTCGGCTTCTTCCCTGCGTTCCTGCCTTTCGGCTTCTTCCCTGCGTTCCTGTCTTTCGGCTTCCTCCCTGCGTTCCCGTCTTTCGGCTTTCTCCCTGCGTTTCCGACTTTCCGCCTCCTCGCGCTCACGGCGCTCCTTTTATTCGGCTTCCTCGCGTTCGCGGAGCTCTTTCTTTTCGGCTTCGTCGCGCTCACGGCGCTCTTTGATTTCAGCCCTGGCCTCATTGACTTCCTCAGCCATTACTTTCTCCTTGCGCATGATCTCAAGGATCGCATGCTTCCTTTTCGCACGGCCTAAGTCAAGGCCCAGCTCCTCGCAAATTTCGATGAGTTCCTTCACTTTAAGGTCCTCCATCGTTTGCACTGGCCTCCTGCTGCTTACCCGCGTTAGAATTCCCTTGCCGCTCCTATACTATCGAGCTACTAGTAAGGCACGCGGAAGTAATTCTCTACGCTCCTTTGTTTACTTCTCGGCACTAGCTCTGGTTTCAACACACTCTCTAGGCATGAAACAATCAAAGCTATACACAGTGCTTTACGCAGCCCTTCTCTAAACTACTATATTCTGTGCTAGAGAAGTCTGGTGAACTGAGAGAAAACGTCGAGCGCTTACCACACCAGGTAGTAGCCGTTGCCGGTCGATCCCACCGCTGCCACCACTGTTGGGAATGACCATCCCACCGCTGGTACCACTGTTGGGAATGACTATCCCACCGTTGTCTCCACTGTTGGGAATGAGCATCCCAGGGTGGTCGCCCAGGTTGTGACTCGCCTTCAGCTCGTCACCGATGTTGGGAATTAGCCATCCCGACACTGTCACCGCTGTTGGGATGTTGCCTTGCTCCGTCCGCTATCGACGCGGCGCAGAGCAGAGCGAAGAAGTTCTCGAGCCGACGAAAACTTGAAGTAACATTTATATACAGTATTTACAGGGTAAGCAAACGTTACATAACTCGCACAAAGGCGACATCACCCTTTTCACTCGGTGCTTCCGAAAAGACTGGTGCCGGACAGAAGCCGCCGAGGAAAGCCGACGATGAGAGCCTCCGGGCTTCTTTTATACCCCGGCAAGTTCGTTGGGGCCCCGAGAAGTTCGAATAGCTCCAATCAGGGCTCTCGCTGCCTGAAGTTTGAATTCCGACGAATGGTAGCGAAGCGGTGAGTCAGCTGCGCCGCCAATGGGGAAAGGGAGAGCGATTCCGCCACCGTCTCCGTGACCTCGCCTCCGGGCGTAGCGACATGCCCTTGTTTGGGTCCTTCTCCGCTGAGGGATTCGGCCGCGCCGCAGCGTTTCGAGATGCTGGAGTCGGCCGCGCCGCAGCGTTCGGAGATGCGGGATTCGGCCGCGCCGCAGCGTTTCGAGATGCAGGAGTCGGCCGCGCCGCAGCGTTCTGAGATGCGGGGTTCGGCCGAGCCGCAGCGACGAAAGGGAGAGGCGTGACTCAGCCTCGCTGTCGGCGCGTCGCCTCGTGCAACGCCTTTGGGCCAGGCGCTCTGGCACAACAACCTGCACAATCAGAGCAAAAAATCAATACTAGCCCTAGACATAAAAGGGGCATTTGATAATGTAACACAACATGCTATCTTGCAAGGTCTTGCCTCAACGAACTGGGGCGAACGCACATTTTCCTACGTCGTTTGCTTTCTGACCAACCACACGGCAACGATAGGCATTGGGCATCTCCGTTCCGACACATCCCAATGGCGCCTAAGGGAACCCCACAAGGATCCGCCATTTCACCATTGCTGTTCAACTTAGCTATGAAAGATCTGCCGCCACTCCTCGCAGCATTCCCCAATTTACGTCATGCACTTTCGCTGACGACCTCACCTTGTGGTTCCCGACCGATTGCACCGGCGCTCAACAAGATGCACTTCAGGAAGCCATAGACGTCCCTCAAACGTACCTCCGAGCTCGTGGACTAGAATGCGCCCCAGAAAAATCCGCCCTACTCACGCTCAGTGCCCGCACTTACAAAAAATGAATAGTTCCAATCCTCGATCCGGAGTTAGCGATAAACAGCCTAGCAGTACGCACAGTCCGCCACCTCCGCATACTCGGTTTCAGCATACCCAAAAGGGATAACGCAAGCAATAACGCAAACAAAAAACGCAAATGCAAATAACGCAAGCAAAAAGAATAACGCAAGCAATACTGATCAGTCGTCTAAATTACGGCACACCATACATGGCTCTGAAATCCCTCGAAAAAGAAAAAATCAATACTTTTATCCGCCAAGAATACAAACTCGCCGCAGGCCTGCCCCGCTTTACATCTACGCGCAAGTTGCTCCAACTTGGGATACACAATACTTTGGAAGAATTGCACGAAGCTGATCGTTGTTTCCAAATCACCCGTCTCAGGCTGACACCTACCAGACGAGACACGCTTACATGCCGCGGATACCCGGTGCCACCCAAAGAAGAGCAGCCCCAACGTGTCCATCTCGACATCCTTCAAAACATTCGTGTAGCTCCCGTGCCGCGGAATATGCACCCCTGTTACAACAAAGCACGCCGCAAAGCACGGGTCGTTGCGGTTACGAAGAAGCCCGCAGGGAACCCTACGACACGCTACACGGACGTCGCGTGCTACACCCGCAAATCCGCGCATGCAGTCACGGTTCTCGGCACCAGGAAACCGAAGCCGCCATCTATACAAACACCGCTGATGAAATCGCCATCGCCCAAGCAGCCCCAACAAACAGCGAATACGTTACAGTCATTACGGACTCTCAAGTAGCACGCTGCAACTACAAGCTCGGTCGCATATCACCCTTCGCTCTCAAGATCCTTGATACGATCCTGAAACTTCCCGACATCCATATCGTTTGGGCCCCTGGACACGAGTCTCTCGACGGAAATGAGGCGGCACACGCCTCTGCGTGAGTACACACCCTCCGGGCCATTCTCGAAGAGCGCCAAGACGCAGAGAAGGCCCCCACACACTGAATGGCTACGCGGACATTCTCGCTCACTTTAGACACGAGCGTCAACGCTTCCCTCCACCCAACTACCCCCTTTCTAGAGGTGAAGCGACCACACTCCGCCGGCTACAGACCCACTCCTAACCGCACTGTACCCTCCTCCACCATTATTCAATATTATAGCACCTGCCATTTCTGGCCCCAGGCAGGCACCATGTACCTTCTGGTCTGGGAGTGCCAACAATCCCCATCCCTCACACCCAATCTTCGTCCTACGTACGAGCAGTGAATGATCCGGCTGTAGAGCTTGGACTTCTATACACAGCGCATGCTGATACAAAGGGACCGAGCAGGACCAGGGTATCCCGGACTAGCCGTTAGTGGCAATTCCCTCCGTAGAGAGTTCATTTTGACAATGAATAGTGTACAGCTTAGCATACCGCCTTGGGCACGCCTTTTTCCTGCAAATATAATTTAAAACGTAGAATCCCAACCTCCCTCGAAAGATTCCTTCCGTCATATAGCCAGTGAGGGTGTTCTGCATGCCACCAGAAATGCCAAATGACTTGATGTAACTCAAGATGCCGTACCGCCAGGTCGTGTCCTAGGCCTTTCATATTACGGAGAAGACTGTAATGCAATATTGGATATGGATTAAGGTAGCTCTTTACATACTATTCTAACGCAACCAGTTCTAATCGTATCTCGCCTGGCAGCTCTCGAGAAGACAGTTGCACTCTGAGACGTACATGTGGGTCCTATTGATTATCTTCTCGAGCAGCTTACACAGGCAGCTTGTCAGGGCGATGAGACGATAACTTGCGGGAGAAGAAGTGTTCTACCTCTCCTTCAGAAAAGACACTACGATGGCCTCCCTCCAAAACTCTGGAAGGCCCCCGAATGAAATAATTGGTTGTATAGGTGAAATAGTGTTTTAAAAAAGTTGTTTCATACTGTATATAATATTGTCGGCACCAGGAGCTGAAGGTTTACAAGTACTGAGTGCCATCTTCAGCTCATGGAGTGACAACGAAGTGTTCTAAGAGGCAGTCGACTTATAATTTCGCAAGGAGTCCTTCTCAGAGAAGGTTTTGTGTTTTATGAAAGTGTTGGTGTAGTGTGCTGAACTGTACACATGCTAGAAGTGTTGTGCGAGTGTGTTAGCCAGGTCTTATGATGTGTCACCTGCTGTACTATCTACTTGCAGGCTGTATGTTTCTTGTCCTTTGAGTTTTCGTATATCTGTCGAGACATTGCGAGTGTCGCTCTACGAGTTGATGATTGTAAAGAAGGTGCGCCAACTGTCCCTTTTTGCCTCTCGACCCAAGCGTTTCGCAAGCGCGTTTCCCCGTTTGAAAGATACAACTTTGTTGTACGAGAGGTACCGGTGAAGGGTACCCCACGCCTTGCTGTGTGCCTCTGGTGCTCGCAACCTATGATTAGGCTAAAATTGCTTTTATTGATCAATGGCAAAAAAGAATCCAGAAAGAAAAGAAACTCAGAAAAAAACACTGTAAGGCGCATGGTAAAAAACACAAAACATTTGCAGCCACACGAAAGAACTAACATTTTATAATGGGGTGTTTTAAAACAAAAATTGCTGAACAGTTCTCATTCAATACTACTGCAAAGCCGCATTGACACGGCTCCTCCTCTTCTGGAATTTACGTTAAGGTAGCAAGCTGTATAACCAGAAATTTCAAATCAGCTTAGGAATTACACCGCGTTTTCGAGCAAATTTTAACATCAAAGTGTGATTTATAAACGCTAAAAATATCTAAGACCATTATATTCATTTTAGCAGACAAAAGATTGAGATGAACAACTAACAAGTTTGGTTATTCTTAAACATGCAACACTTAATAAATCCTAAAAAATCTGCTTGTTTATTTGTAACAGAAGCCATGAAAAAAAAATAAAAAAAAATTACATCATCTTCTCGTGAGGAACCCTGATTAGGATGCGAAGCATCATAGGGGTTCCGTGTGGTTCCATTGTGTAGCTGATATGTTGAGTGATCTGGTGTTTAATAGCGCGCGAGGGAATTCCGCCTCAGGGTCCACACCGGTGGCAGAGACACGCAAGTACTGTTGTGTTACGGTGAGTATGCCGTGGTTCTCGGGGCGTTGAAACTCGTCCATCATGTTCTCGTCGATGTTGTCTCTGTGGTAGAATCGGTAGTCTCCGTCAGCGTTGGTCAGGTAAAGGTTGTTCATGTTGGTGCACCGGCTGAGAGCAACGTACGTGCCCTTGTCTTCGCAGCTTTGTCTTCTTCTCCTTCTTCTTCAACGGTTCCCCTACGGGAAGATTACGACGGTGGTTGAACGCCAAGCTATCTCGTGATGGATTCTTTGGTTGGCAAATCCCTAGGGGCATCCCACCACAATCATCATCAGAGGAGCTGCAGACGGGCCACGGACGCGAGACATCCCGCAGAGCAATGCTTGCTTCGCATCTAAAAAGGGGAACTAAAACGGCGCAAACGCACTAGGCTGCACTGAGCTCATCAAGGTGTCTTTTGTAGCGCACGACAATTATGAAATCGGCCGCAACGCTTTTTACAAGAACCATGTTGTTGGTTGCCAGGAAACGGCATAGCCATTTTCTTTGCGCATCTTCGCGTGCAAGAAAGTAGGTCCCGGTTTTGTTCGGTGATGTCTTCTGGGATAGAAAGGAAACAGTTCAACTCGCTCAAAACCTTTCTTTTTTCCAACCACGCCTATCGAAGTCGTTGCTGGTAGAAGCGAACAATGATTCAGACTCTAAATCCCAGTCTCGAGGGAAGCCTGTGTACAGCGCCTACATCATTTTTAGAAATGAGAGACAGGTTTATGGTTGTCAGTACTTTGTTAAGTTAGGCATATATATTTTCATTGTGGAATTTGGGAATTCCTTGCACATCAATGTTTTGTTTACGACAGCGCCATTCGAGGTCATTCAGCGATGACTTGACGCTCTCAATATCACCTTTAACGCGACCTCTCTCGAGATGTAGACGCGTTTTTTTAGTGCATTGACTTCCTTGTCGTGAACTGCCTGCTCGTTTAGAATGTCATCGTACTTTTTTGAAATCATTTCAATCCAAGGCTAAAGTAGTCAAACTGAGTTAGAAAGCAGGATAATGCGTCAGGCCTACGCCCTATCTCTGCTAGACTAGATAGGTAGAACTCGGATCTGCGTCTGGAAAGCCCTTCTTAGCGCTTTCGTTTTAAAGTCATGGCAATTCAGGCACCAACACGACTTCGTGCAGATTCCCCTTAGCCTTTAAAAGTCGCCTACGAGCAAGGCGAGCAGGTTTCCAGATGAAAGGCGTACTCCCAGTTTAAGCAATTCCGCAGCGGCCGTCAGTTGGCAGGCACTAGTCGCAGGTAGGACGCACGTCTTCCGGGGTAGCCGTAGTCGGATACAAATATCAGCAAAACAGGGTCACAAACACGGCACGGCCATAGGGCTACAGCAAGAGGGATATGGGGCAGCTGCGGAGGCGGCGGCAAAGATAACACTACTTAGGATATTTAGAAACGCATGAACCCGTCAGTTGGAGCAAGAAGAATTTTTGGGGATGGGGGCGTGTATCCTCCACTGCCACCACCGCCCAAGTGCCGAGCTCCCATGTCGGCCACCAGAAAAAACACAGCAAAAGCGCGACGGGACGATGCCACACTGCTGATTTCACGAAACAACAGGCAGCTGTTCTCTGCTGGTAGTGTGTAGGGTGAAGCGAGAAGAATTAGGGGCCGTCTATACGCCACCGCCACTACCACCCAAGTGCCGAGTTCCCATTTATGTAATACCGGACTGGAAATCTTATGAAGCCTGAATTGAGCACTTCGGGGAGTCTGGAGTGGTCAAATGTCAACATCAAGTGTTTTCTACGTATTTTAGAGTCATTTACACGAATGGGTATTCGTCGCACTGCCGTCTCGCCCTGGTTTCGGAGGCCCTTGAGCAGATCGGTCTCACTTTAATTCATCAGGTCAGGATCGTAGATCACGCCCTGGCAGCTGTTTAGCGCGTGGCGGGGCGTGATCTTTATGTCTATATCTTCCATACTGGTTTGCTTGAGGAGGTTGGTGGATTGCGGCCTGTTTTTAACTTCGATCAGGATTTGTTCTGTTTTGTGTTTCTTGGCTTTGTAACACTTTCCCACAATGGTCTCAAGGAACTTGCAGAGTTGAAAAACAGACAGTGTAGTGACGGGCTTTCACTGCTCAAGAGATTCCCTTATTAGAAAGCGGGAGGAATTGGAAAGTTTTGGAAAGGTTAATTCAGGCAAGGGAGGAAAGAAGACTTCGGTCGGTCCCTTTTCAGGAAGCCATCACGTTTGGGGTGGGGGTTGACTTATGGCATAGCAAAAAGGAGTGGACGGGGGTACTTTATTCGTCAGCTTTACCCTATTAGCTGAAGAGGTGCCACAGCTCTCTGCCTGCTAAACATACAGGAAGCCCATTGCCGGAGAGTGACCTTGGCTCCGACGACCCCCGTTTGTGGTTTCTACCTTCACCTTGAAGCACATCGTCACGGTTGGTCACAACCTATGTATAGGGGCTCGGTTTCCGCGTTGCCACCAATATCATCACCAAGATTAGTCAAGGTGCCCCGTGTGGGGTTACCAGCATCCTCCTTAAAATTTTGAACACCTAATATACTGACCGTGTCCTTTTTTGAATAAACGTTTTTCTCGCTCTCAAAATAATTTGTAGACGCAATTCTTGCGAAAGACAAGTGTTCTTATTCAACAAAAAATCCTGCTACTCTCGGCGAGTACCCAACGGGAGACTGGATATTTTGTGACTTGTGGAAAGAACTTTACAAGGTATGCCATCGACTACTAATATTAAAGCTTTGTAAACTAAACCTATTCAGCATTTTACATGTACGGATACGATAAATTGTTCTTTAGCGCCACCATTTTGTTTCAAGTAATGCTTTAAACTCTTCGCCCCAATACTGGCTTCCGGGGTGCGACAAGGGTAAGGTTTAGTACCATGGGTAGTGGTAATATACATTAACTACTCGCCTAACTTAGTAAATAGTTGTGCAGTGCTCAATGAAATCCAAAATGGCAATGGTGTTACTACCTTGCCCGCAGACCTAGATAATATACCCACCTTGAGTGATAACAGCCGAATGCAGTTCAACCATTCTAAAGTATAGGCAATACGAATACCATTCACTTGCGTGTCAACTCTTATGTACTCTCTCGAAGTGCTACCAGTAGCACAGGACAAGTCATACAAATATCCATGAGTTCCGAGCACTAATAACCTGAAGTGAAATATTCACCATGAACATACTACCGATAAAGCTAACATCGCCTTGAGGTCTATTAGACGCAACTTCTCCACAGTCACATCGGCCTTAAGACGGCGTTGTACAAAAAAATTACACTGTTAAAGAGAGGATATACCGATTCAATCTGGACTCATTACTTAGGCTGTTGTGTTCAGAAACTAGAAATGTCCCAGGCCAATCCATTCATCCTATTTCGTGTCAAAATTGTATTACACCCAGTTTATGTTCCATTAAAATAACACTTACTTTACGAGAATTAGCTCTCACAAAAAAAGCTGTCGTCTTTCTCTTCTTCACAAATTTCACCACCACCCGGTTTGAAAGAAAACATAATTTTTGCCCTTTGTAGATGTTTGAAAGAAAAATTTGACCATGAGCACAGAATACTATCCCCTCAAGTAAACCACTTTATTACAATGCTTCCATTACGGGAGAAGCACATGATGCGCTCGGGGAGTCGGCGTCTCCTGTACTCATCTTATGCCGTCAGGGTTAACCATGTAGCCAAATATGGCAGCAAAAGCCAGTCTGTAATTAATAAAACTGGTAAAAAAGCTAAAATATATTTAAATAATTTAAAACACAGGAATAATCAGAATTTATTGCAATGTAACGAAATTTTGTTAAATTCTGCTTCAAAATTGGCTTCAAACGACAGGTTTTCTCATGTAAAGCATCCTTGTTAGCATGTGGCGGCGTCCGACACGAAGAAATCTTACGGCCACTAATTCATATATTTAATTGCTTAAATTTGTTTCAACGCAAGTTAGAGCGCCCCTGCCTCAGCAAGCTCACCATAGTTCCTTCCACCAGCGCTTCCCCAGCATCGAACCAGCTTGCGCCATGTTGCAAGAGAGAGACTCGCAGTTTTGCGGCAGCCTAGTTTTCAAGTTAATAAAGAGGGCCCAATTTTTTCCACTAACTTCAGCATACTACAAGAGCATGCCATTGCCATAGCTGTTACAGAGAGGGTGTATAAATACAGGTCTCTTATCGCTTCCATATACATTTCCTAGACTCGCACATTGTTCAATTGTCCCAGCCTCGTTGTATTTTGTTAGACTTGTACTTGATCAAGCTGGTTGATTCGGTATTAGTGCGCGGTGATCCGTGTGGGAGGAGATCATTAAAGCCTACGTCAATTTAGGAGACTAGAACACCCCAGTGATTACCGCCCTTCCGCAATGCATGCTGAAACGTGCCCAGGAAATTCATGCCCGGGGCGTGTCTCTGTCGCCAATATCCATCATTTTTATCCAATCACGCCTCAAGTGAACAAGCGAGAGAAGCTAATGTGCCCTGATGCACTCTTTAGGATACGTGTTCATTTGTTCATTGATGTTGTGAGAAGGTGCAGTTTTTGCATAAATTGATTACTTATGCATTCACGTGAACGATGACGTAGGCAGAATCCTCTGCGCAGCACTAACAGAGACGGTGAACAGCTTCCTCATACCCATGGATTTAATCAAGGGTCCCTCGTGTTGCTCCAGAAACGGCAGCTTTTTGGAGCAATCATGCGCAGCTTTCTCGCTCATGGCAGTCCGTTCAACAGCGATTCTTCCTTCGGTAATAAGCGTAATGTAAAGTTCTTTCGCCCTGCTAATATTTGGGGTGCCAACTTGCTTTGCGCACAGTTTGAAGTTTAGCACGTTTTGCGGCTAGGTTCCTGAGCCATGGGAACTATCCCTGAGAAATGCATGGGGAATGCAATTTGATCGCGAATCACATAAACTATTCAGAATCTTGAAATATTCTTAGTGTTTCTATATTTGCATTGAAGTCTTGCTTTGTGCCAAATATCACCTTCCTGAAGTACTTTTTCTAGGTTCCTGCGAGGTTACAATTTTGAGCGGGAAAGCGGAGTATGAGAATGGACGCAGTCACACAGTCACGCGCAAAGGTGTTCAGATAATCGGTACAATCGCCGTCGCACAGGCACTCCAGATGCCACGCTGCATTGCATGGTTGGAAACGAGTGGATAATGTTAAGTGGGACAGCGTGAAATTTGACACTGCTGCAGACACAATTCATGGTAGAGTGCAGCGTGGTAGCCATGTGAGCTGGTGGCCATAGGCAATGCTGCATGTCTGAAAATGAGAGGCTAATTTGAAAAGTTGATTGCCAGGCGGCATTTCAGGCTGATGCAACTGTTTACAGTCGCACAGGACACACGCCATGCAAAATGATGGGAAATGAGCGTCTGATTGAAAACTTCACGGCCCTAGTTTTGTTCACAACTTGCTCTGCACGGTGAAAAAATTGCTATATTCGCGATTTCCTGAAGTTGGAAGAAAATACACCGGTCAATATTTCCGAGTGAGATATACAAGCTAATAAAATTTAGATGCGGAGCATCTCATGCTCGGGGTTGTGTCCCACATTCCCTTGTCTTTCTCGTTGTCCGCCGTCCGCACCCCCACTGCGCACGACTGGCCAGGCCCCACTGATGATGATTGTGGCAGGATGCCCGTACGGATTTGCCCACCAAAGAATCCATCACGAGATAGCTTGGCGTTCACCACCGTCTTCATCTTTCCGTAGGGGAACCACTCAAGAAAAAAAAAGGAGAAGAGACAGCTGCGTTAAGAAGGGCATGTACGTTGCTTTCAGCCGGTACAACAACGTCAACAACCTTTACCTCACCAACGCTCACGGAGACTACCGATTCTACCACAGAGGCAAAAACATCGATGAGAACATGATGGATGAGTCTCTGCCCCTGTAGAACCACCGCCTACTCACCGACACACAACAGTCCTTGCGTGCCTTTGCCACCGGTGTGGACCCGGTCGCATAATTCACACTGGTGCTACTAAACACCAGGTCACTCAACATAATGACAATGCAATGAAATCACACGGAACCCCCTTGATGCTTCGCATCTTCATCACGATTCGCCACGGGAAGATGGTGCAATTTTTTCTAATGTATTCGTTTCGCCACATAGAAGATTGCCGAGCTACAGGGAATAAATTGTGTTGTTTGAAGTTTGTTTTATATTTTTTCAATGCCACCAGTCTAGCCATCGCGAGCACAAAAAGGGGAGGCCATCCTATTCATTATCGCTCCCTTTTCGGTTGCCGCTTTTCAATTTTTGATTTTCTAGACAGTGAAGGCACGTGAAGATACCATTCTTTAAAAACTACGTTTGTCAGGCTTATCAAAAGCAAATTTGATGCAATTTTCATCGTCGTGCCCTGCAGCGCCACGAACTGCATTATTCAGCAATACAGTTAACACTGAAAACACAATCAATCCTTATACAGCTGCATTTAGAAGCTCCATGCTGCCACTTTTAGCGTGAAAAAGGAAATATATTTAACTGTGTCGGTGCGTGCGAAATACGGAGTTACGGTTCCTTGGAGATGTCACGTATGTCATGTCGATGTAGGTGTCAAGTACTGTGGCGCGTCAAATGCTGTACAAACAAATAAATGGCTCCTGCAAAAGTATGAAAAAAAGAAAATGGCGTGTAAAATGTCGCCGTCTTAGTGAAACAAGACAATGCCATTAGCTCCATTTAGATGGGAAGACAAATTATTCACGTGAGAAAGAGAGTATTAAGGATGTCCCAGCCATCATGCACCCAGATTGAAAGAAAAAATTAATGGCGTCACTCGAAGAAAACCTAGTGTATAATTGGTGCAGTACACTGGAAATGTGGCAAATATTTTTTTAGTCAGGTTTAATTAGGTAATTGTAAATATTTATCTAACTCTACAAGTCCTGGCCCAATCAGTAAAGTGTCCATGAGGCACTTGTACGTACCCCCAAAGAACAACAAACGGCCATAATTTCAGCGACAAACTAATAGCCAGATCTTTTCTGGTGGCTGATAAAAATAACGCGAAATATAAAATATAACCCCTGATGACACCTCCGCCGGTATCATAAAGCAGCGATGTGGACGGGAGTGATGCGGGGGAGGCAGCAGTGATGCCGGCAGAAGAGCAGTGTGGCGGGCGGGAATCAAGGCGCAGAGAACAAAGGCAATACACAAAAGCAAGCGATGCCAAGCTCCTGGGGGTGAATCTGAAAAGCATACTAGCGCTCCTGTCTTCTAGATCACCTGGAGGTCGAATGTTGCTTGAACAGCCGGAGTAGTTTGTCTGCAGCGCTGCCAGTGAAAGCTGATCGGTCCAGGCTGGAGGGGAAAAGACGGGCCACTACTGCTCCGCACGCCATTATTTCCAACTTGTAGCAAGCTCTCGCATGCACCGAGCGCTGCTGCCAAAATTCCCCCTTTTAATCGTCCCATCCCTGTAGTTCTACTTCTAGCTCGCGCCGATACGGTGGCGCCATATTCCGGGGGGCAAGCTAGTCCTGCCGTAGTTCTCCCCGTATTTCTGGTGATGTCACTAAGACTGGGGCATCCTCGGAGCGCCAAACAAGCCGCATCTGCTAACCGCGCAAAGAGTCGATTGAGGGTTTGTAGAACTTCCACAATATAGAAAAGGTGAAATTGCTTGGAGAGAAAAAGTTGTAGTTGGCTTTTGTTTATCTGTAGTGTTTTAGTCCTGTTTAAATTCCTTTGCAAGGCGTTTCTCGACATTTCTGTATGTTTTGGCAGAAGTGAATTTTAGCGATAACAGAACAACAATCAAGCGATGGAACAAAAAATCAAGACTTCATGACAGAGAGAGAACAGCAACACATAGGTAATGCAACAAATCAGCAAACATTCAGTATGGAGGTGTACGACTAGCCTGCCATATCACAACATATTTAAGGCATTAACAAAAACGCAGCGCCGAGGGACATTTTTACTTCATGCTCCTATTTTGAAGAAAATTTTGCCAATGGTACATGTTGTTCGGGGTGATTCTGCCTAGTAATATCTAATATTGCCCACGAAGGCACTCTTCACAGGTGAAGTTTATTACCGAGAAAGCGTGCCATTGTAAATCGACAGCTTTTGACAGCTTTTGAATTCACGGCCGCAAACTGGAGAATGTCAATAACAAACTTTTGCTTTCTGTTTTAAGTGTGCATCACCTAAGGATAGTTTTACTGTATGTAATAGCATTAAAATAAAGTTAAAAAAACTACTCTAATGGATATAACTGACTGCTGCCTATAATATAATGTACCCAATGGATGTGTCTAGTAGTTTTTGAAACTAATGTTGTCGGATTGGTAGAAATGACCAACACGTTAGCTGATTCCATTTTTTTCAGAAACGGTTCTATGGCAGATAAGAAACAATCAACGTAAACGTCTATTTTATATTTATGGCAGATGATTCGTCGCAGTATTTCAGCTAGACATGCGAATTCGTTTCCCGGGAGACCCGCTGGATGAGTGGTTTTTGGTCTGGCAAGTGCGACCTCGACCACGCGCATTTCCACTGGTCGAGGGTAGACGAGGGGAGATAAGAATACCAACGGGTTAGTAAATGGGACGTGGCAATGAGAGCATTTGTAGCCAAAAAACTTGGGGTAATGTGCGACAAGATGGGGCTGCTGTATATGTTAGTCTGGAGCCATTACCAGTTCCGGGATTCTTCGCTTTTTATTATAAGAAGTGGAGGATGGTATACTTGGCAGGTGCGTCAGTGGTGCAATGGGATATCAAAAATGTGACTGGTATCGTGTTTACTGGTCTTTTTTGGAGATCAAGCATTCCGACTTCGTCGGCAGTTCCCGAGAGTACGGAGGCCACAGCATGGGCAACTTTGTTCTAGGAGCGAAGAGTGACCACGGCTAAAGACGATATCGGACATGCTATGTGCTTGTACAGCGAGTGGCTAGGATTTTTACACGATATCTTGTGCAGGCTAGTTATTTATTTTATTTATGACATACTGCAGACCCCACAAGGGGTCCAAGCTTTTGCGTAGGTGATCGATGTGAGGTAGCCACACGTCTAGAAGGCACTGGGAGTGCGATTGCCTTAGCTTCTGTGTTTCAACCAACTTGAAGCGGTATGTGGCTGCGGTGTAGATGCTGCCGTTTGTGCTGCGACCACTAGTGTTCTGGCAAAAGGTGAATCAGCAATGGACTTATAGCGGACGTCATTGCCTGATGAGCGTTTCTTGGGTCGGTAATGTGCGCGACCGTTCCAAGTATTGATACTGAAGTAACTTTAATGATGTCCTGTATAACTGTGGTTTAGGCGGCAATGCCTAATGAGAATTCGGAATCAGTCGCCAAAATTGTGAAGTACTGTGCGGCCCCTAGAAGTGAGCGTAAGGGAAAGGAGCTACTCGTTTTGTGAGGCTTATTAGAATTACAATATTGTTTGAAGAAAGAGCAGCGAAACAATACACCCAGTGTCGTCCGTTTAAAGGAAAAACGCGATGTTAACCTATTTTTTCGCCCTACGCGTTTCAAAAGAATAGGGTTAACCTGTTTACTCCCCGAATAAACATTTTCAAATTAGCGATCTGCGAAATTGGGCTCTCAGGCTCCGCCGTCTTTACGCAGTACTTGCTGGAAGTGAGACCCATACGCACAGCTTTCAAACTCATTTAGTATTCGCGTGACTCTAGCGGTGAATACCCCAGGCTTGTAAATGCTAACTTGACGGCGTTATTCTCAGCTAATGGAAGATGTGATGTCGGGAGAACATTCTCGCATCTCAGGTGTGTTCAACGGTCGGAATGTGCTCGAACGGAGAACGACATGTTGTGCACGCAGACGATAAGGTATGTATTCGAGCTTTTGAAAAAGAATGTATGACCAGTTTTCTTGCGAATAAAACAATATTATTAAAATTGTTCCATATTCTCTACTGTAATCATTACTGATCCATTTCAAAACAAACGCCAAATTTCGGAGCCTATTTGAGAGAAAGCCCTGATATCCCCCCGATCACCAGATTGAACCGACTATGAATTTTAGAGCGCTAATATTGAAAATCTGCTCGTACCTACTGAAGGAATAGTCTGATTCGATTGCCTAGTACATTTCTTGATTTATAGTAGAAAAACCTGCACGTTGGAATGGTTTCACGAAAACCCCCCACTTTTCCCAGATTCTCAGTTTGAAGTAGCTTGACATTTTTACCCTCTATTTCAAAATTGTAATACCCCAAAACCAACACCCTAAATATACGGCAGACTTCTGGAGCATGTTCTGCTTCGGCAGTGTTGCTTTTACAGGCACTGATAATTTCAGAATGCTTTTATGAGAGGGCAAGTGAAAAGACGAAACGCTGTATGTTGTCAATGTTTCTCACAAAGGCTCAACAATACTGGTTTAGTTTTATGCCTTTTGAACAAATTCGCGCATGAATATTGAACATTTATTTAGTTTATTCTTTGACCATTCGTCAGCTATGTGCCGGGTAGTGACTGCTGATTGTTGTAAGATAATACACCTGTTATTATTTTAGCCTTTGCTTGGAAAGGGTGAATTGCAGTGATTCTAGTAGGAACAGGCTAGAAAACGCTTACGAACGAGCAAGGTGGGTTATCTTTTGAAAAAAAAAACAATTTCTTAGGAATGGCGGGTAAACAGTAAAAGTTCTGGTTAACACTATTTGTTTGTTTCTTCTGGTGGTTCGCTGCTTGCTTCACTTCTCCCTCACCATGACCATTGCTTCGTCCTTATAGTCTGTATAAGCCACATAAGCTGCAAAGACACCTTCTCAATGAAACTTTCGGATTTTTGCGAAGTTTGCAACACAGGCAGCAGTCGGTTCAGCGGTCGAATAAGCGCCGCCAGCAGTACTGCGACAATATTGCATTGCCATTCTGGTTGAATGTGTGTTCGTCGCCACCAGTTCATTTGTAATGTAGGTAGCACAAATCGTTTGACAATGTTCGGGCTTACAATTTTTTCAGCGCCATGGACGATTATTCAGGTCACAACAAAGATCACATCGCTAAGTGGTACAAAACTTGAAACACGCTACTTCTTACTCATCATTTTATCGCAGCCTGTGTAAGGGACATCGCACATTTTAGGATTTCAGCATTTACCAACCGAGCTAACTAAGCTCAAAATGTTAGCACATGTAATAGGTACTTCTTTGTTTGGCTTTGGACAACGTGTTACTATAGAGTGTAGGTAACCAATACTTCTCTTACGTCGGGTACCTTCACTTGATTATATGCACCTTTTTATTTAGTCTTTTTTTCAGTTTTTATGTATATTTTCTATACCCTTTGTAATTATGTGTTCAGAACAACACGAAGGGATTGGTTTTTGTAGCCTTCCTTCTCCTTGTTTATTTTTTCGAGAAATCCTAAAATACACTTCATCTACGCTGAAAGAAAAAGCCAAAAACAGGCCACAAAAATAAAGAAAACGAGAATAACACTAAAGTTTGTATTGCTCACGCGTTGTTAACTGCTAATTACTTATTAGGCCATTGTAGCTGGAAAAATAAAATAGTTTGTGACCAAGCCATAATTGGAAAAGAAGCAGGAAGTGGTACAGAACTAGGGTTACTTTGGTTCCTATACTAATACTAAATATTTATGAAGACGAAAGAGCTAATAAAAATAATAAAAAAGAAGGGATGGCAAAAATGTATTTGTGAAAAAAACACAATTACCTACAGAAGCCTGAGCACACGCCTTTGTGGCTAAATGGAACGAAGTAATTGAAGTATTTGATACTTCAAGTATATGAAGTTGCCAGCTTGCGTAATAATTTATTGCTTTGTTATTTAAATATGGGTAATGAAGGGGTACTTTGAAATAAATACTTTTGCGTTAGAGTGGACGCAAGAAAATGTTTTTGTTCCAACCCCCAAGTTCTAACAGTAACAGTTACTTCATAAAATATTGTAACGTATAAAAGTTCAACTAACTATTATGTTACAAATCGCGTCGAAACGGGGCAAACTTGGGACGAAAGATACCCAAAACTATAGGCAATTGTTTTCGGTCAAGAACGTATTCACTCAAACTGATTGCCAAAACGGCTTTGGTCATCCCAGTACATGTTCAGAATTTTATATGTGTTAAAGTGCCAGTGCCCTCAAAAATAAATGTCCATCTATTTAAAAATTTTTCAAGAATACCCAAGTGCTCACTTCTGAGAAAAGTTATTTCGGTTAAGAGAAAAGAGATGAAATCCTGGTTTAACAGCAGAAAAAGTACAGCGGTATATCTGAATTGCGTTTTTCGAAAGGATGCGTATCTGTTAAATCCGCGAGTTCACAAAGAACCATAAAAATTGCTAGTTCAAAATGATTCCTGAAGAAAACATTGCGCCAGACTTTTACCTATACTTTTATAGGTTTTCTTGCAATTTGCCATTCGTAAACTACGCGCTAAGTATACATAAAAAGAATTAGGTGCGCTTTGAGTTGTTTAAAAAATTGTGTGCACGGTGATTCAAAGGAATGGCGAAATTGAAACGATTGTTTTCAGACTTACGAGGTATGTTTTTACCTACACGATGTTTGCAGCTGCTTTAGGTACGGTGTCTCAAATAAATATTTTATTAGGTTTTGAACAAGTTCTATAATACATCACTCAACAAAAGAAAATGTTTTACACTACCATAATGTAATCAAGTAATGAACACATTTTTGTCTCGAAAAACAGAGCAATGTTTAGGGTGGGGCGTTTTTTTATGCGGTGGACTTCTCCGTAAACATTTGCGGTGTGACAGACGAAGGCCGCAACGATAAAAAATAATGCGCTACATAACCTACCTTTCGCAGTAAATATAACTCACGGATAGTGAACAGACAGCACTTTTATTGAACTACAGTCACCTTAGTTTGTTAAGGCTTCACTTCGTCAATTGCGAAATGTCTATAGCAGCAGGGTTCCAGAGCTCAAGTACGTACTACAGAGCCTCTAACTCGCCCGGTAAGTGACATTTCGGCACATCTCCGAATGCAAAGTGCAAGGCGAGCATTAAAGCAAGCAAGCAACAACGTTGTATAAAAAAAGTGTACTGAGTCGACTAAGCCTAGTTTTGATTGGCTATCCAACGACGCCGCGTCTTAATTTCTCTTAGGTCTTTTTCTCACACAGATAGCTCTAGGTTTCAGGCGCGATAACGAAGAGCGGGAGGGGGGGAAGCGGGTAAGCTGAAATAATATCATTTCACGGAACTCCAAGGTTAAAAAGTTGGGGGTGTATTTATACGCCAAGTGAAAAACCTAATTTTGACGAACAAAGATGTGGATGCGTTCATTATGCGAGTGCCCCGCACGGGGCACCTTGAGCAATCATGGTGACGGTACTGGCGATACCGCGGACCCCGAGCCCCCAAACATAAGCTGGATCCAACCGTGGCGATGTGTTTATAGGTGGAGGGTTAGAAACCACGAACGGTGGCCGTCGGAGCCCAGGTCAAGCTCCGGCGGATGGGCTCCCTGTCTGTTCACCAGGCAGAGACCTCCGGGACCTCTTTGACTACCAGGGTAAGGTCAAAGAAGAAAGTACCCCTGTCTCCCTGCTTTTTCCTATGCCATATGGATAAATCAAACCCCCCCCTAGACGTGATCGGCCCCCTAAAAGGGGCCGCACCGAAGTATCTTTTCCTTCTTTGCCTTCTATCTCGCTCCCAAAGCCAGATAACTACCCTCGTTTTTTGATCATTGAATCTGTGGACAAATTCAAGCCGGTTTCCTCTCAATCAGTAATTCTTGTTTCTAAATACCTTGAAGGTATCATCGGCAAAACATATGACGCCAAAAAGCTCAGAACGGGTGAAGTGCTAGTTGAAATTAAAACCCAGCAGCAATCCACAATCCTCCTGGAACAAACCCGAATGGCAGATCTGGAGATCAGGGTCACACCCCACCGCAGCCTCAACAGTTGTCAAGGGGTGATCTCTGAGGCAGATCTCCTAACCGAGACAGAGACTGATCTGCTCGAAGGCCTAAAAGAACAAGGCGTGACAGCAGTAAGGCGCATAGTCATCAGGAGAGAGAACAAAGAAATAGCCACCAAACATCTGATGATGATGATGATGATTTGATGATTTCTATTGGTTTTCTCTTTGTATCGGGGTGATGACATGTCATCTTACCAAAAAAAAACTAATATACCTATGTTTTACACTTTTGGTTCAATACTAGGGCTGCTTGGGCAGGCACAAAAAGCTTATTAGGCACAAAATACTTTTTTTTTCTGTTACAAGTGGTAACTGTCCTAGGCAATATTCCCCTCTCTGCTTTTCGTCCACCAGCATTGTAATCTTCCTTTCGTCCCCTCGACAGCCTTGAAGTTAACTTCCTCTGTGATACCTTTAAATCCTAGGGCTTCTGACAGCCCAATATTCCCTTCATGTAGATTTGGATGGATACCCTCACATTCTAGCACGATGTGCCGCATAGTTTCTGTTTCTTTTCCGCAGACCACGCATACCCCATCATTTTGTGAATACTTCCCCACAAAACTCTTAGTTCGCAGGCAACCTGCTCTAGCCTCGAAAAGCAAAGCACTGCCCTGGGAATTATCGTAGACATTTTCCTTTCTGGTGTTCATCTTCTCAGCCCTGTACATCTCTAACGACGTTTTGGCTTCCATTTTTGCCCTCCATTTATTCGTTTCAATCTGCCTTGCCTCTTTTTTGGTTACCTTGGCTGTTTTGGATTCCCCACTGTTTTATCCGTATTTCATCGTTAGCCTTCTAGTTCTAATAGACCACAGAATAGTGGTCTATTCTGTGCTTTCACAATTTCAATGCTTTGCGTTATCACGAACAGATTGTCATCCAGTCACCTGTCTTGTCTAAATCCATTCTACAGTTCCCCAAGTATTTCATTTTCTTCCATCTATGCTTGAATTTCTGATTTTATCGCCTGCATTGCGAATCTATACACCACTGACGTTACTGTGAGTGGTCTGTATGACTCAATACTGGCTTTGTCTCCTCTGCCTTTATATAATAAATTCATCCTACTTTCTAACCAGTCCTCTGGTACTTGTTTGGTTTCTATTACCTTATCTATTGCCCTCATAAACGATTCCTTACTTTTAGGTCCAAGTAGGTTTATCAGTTGCATTGGTATTCCGTCCGGGCACACTGCTGTCTGAGGGGAAACCTTTTGCTCTGCTTTTTTCCAATCAAGGTTGCTCAAACTTATTTCCCTTTCCGCAGTCTTTTGTGGCGCTGATGTTATCGGTGCAGGTTTCCCTACCACTATCTGATCCTGACTTTCGACCGCTGCACACTGCCCGAGCATATCAACGCAGGTTTCATTCGTTGTTATGTCGGGCCATACATCCCGAACCCGCGGCGCTGTTTCAAGTGCCAGAGATTCGGGCAACTCCTGTCGTGGCAGAACAACATGTGCCAAATGTGGCCAGCATGATCATCTATCCGACAACTGCACTGCAACCAACCTTACCTGCCCGAATTGCCAGGGTCCACATGCAGCATACTCTCGCGCCTGTGAAAAGTTTTAACTAGAGAAACAAATCATTAACATAAAGGTAACAGAAAACATAACCTTCCCCGAGGCGTGAAGGAGGTTCGCCTCTTTTCCCCTGGGGAGGTACGCCGACGCAGCTCGCCGGGGGGCTGAGCGGCGTCTGGTTTTAGCGGGGACCCAGTACCGCGAGTCGGACTTGGTCCCGCCTCCTACCCCCCAGGGTTGCCTCTGGCAGCCCAAGCCGCCTCCGCACCGCTCGCTGAGCCAGCAGCGGCTGTGGTGGCATCCACGTCCGGTGGGGATGCTGCTGCATCCACGGTTTCCCCATCTCCGCTGGCCCGAAGCACACGCGAGGGCCCGGAAGAGATGGAGACGGAGGCAGTCGCAGTGATCCCCTTCCCCGCCTCACTGTCTGTGCCATCTGTGGTGCTCCGCACGCCTTCCGCCCTGGCAGCGCAGGCAAAGAACACCCGAAAGGGTACCACGTCAAGGGGGCCCAGTCCGCTGGGCACCCCCTTGCTTCAGATGACGACATGGACGTCGAGCCCTTCCGGCTTTCATCGCAGCGGTAGGAACGGGCTGCGACGTCCAGGTCAGTAGAGAAGGCCAGAAAACCCCTCCCAAGAGTGCAAGCCCCGAAAGACCCTACATAAATAGTCACACTCCAGTAGCTCTGAACACATAATAATGGGAAGAGAAAATATTGTTCAATGGAACTGCAGAGGCATTCTGAATAATCTTGATGACGTGTATGAGATTCTGCATGCCAATCAGCCAAGTATATTGTGTGTCCAGGAAACACATCTGAATTCCAAACACACAAATTTCTTGAATAGTTACCTGTAATACAGGAAAGACAGGGATGGCTGCACACACTCTTCTGGCGGTGTTGCCATAATCGCCCGCAAATCCTTAGCATGCCACCCTGTCACCTTGAACACCGTCCTGGAGGCTGAAGCCGTTCGCTCAATAATATTTAATAGGTTGATAACGGTATGCTCCATATACATTCCTCCTGATGTGGCACTTACGAGCTCCGACTTCGAGGCGCTCGTTGACCAGCTGCCCGAAACATACATCCGTACAGGCGACCTTAATGTTCACAACTCTCTTTGGGGCTCTTCCAGAACGGATGCCCGACGTCGCCTGATAGAGAAATTCCTGACATCTTCTGGAGCATGCCTTTTCAACAATAAACAGCCTACATACTATAACATAGGTCACAACTCATACTCATGTCTTGAATTGGCTATTGGCTCCGCAGTTCTCTTTCCTCTTTTCGAGTGGGGTGTGGGAACTGACCCATTAGGTAGTGATCACTTCCCCACCTCACTTAGATATATATTTAAAGGCCCAAGCAGTTCATCTTCCCATAATAGGTTCAATGAAGCACGAGCTAACTGTAATACATATACAGAGACATCCAAACTACACCACACATCCATAGGACACCTACACGTTTAAGAAGCTACCCAACTCCTCACGGCGCACATCCTCGACGCCGCCGAAAAGTCCATTCCCCACGCCTCTGGTGCCCCGCGCAACCAGCGGAGGCCGTGGTGGAATGAGGACTGTAGGCAGGCGCGAGATACCCATAACAAGGCGTGGGGTGTCCTTCGTCGGTACCCCACGTCGGGTAACCTCATTTTGTTCAAACGGGCCAAGGCGTTAGGAAAATGTGTGCGCCATGAGGCAAAACGAGAGAGTTGGCGCTCATTCATAACATCTATAAACTCATACACAGACACACGCAAGGTATGGACACGTATACGCAAACTCAAAGGACAACATACACACAGCCTGCCCCTGGTCAGTACAGCAGGGGACACACTGGAAGACCAGGCTGATACACTCGCACAACACTTCCAACACGGGTCCAGTTCAGCCCACTACACGAACACTTTCCTGAAGTATAAAGCCTCTTGTGAAATTCCATACACGACAACAACAAATCACAGACTTCTTACAACTCCCTGTTTTCACTACATGAGCTGAGGGCTGCTCTGAGCACGTGTAAACCCTCAGCTCCAGGCGCAGACAACATTACATACACAATGATAGAACACCTACACGCAGACACACTTGAAGCACTTCTACATCTATATAATAAAATATGGCTTTCGGGGCACATTCCACCCTCTTGGAGGGAGGCCATTGTAATGGCTTTCCTGAAGGAGGGAAAGGACCCGTCGTCCCCCTCAAGTTACCGTCCAATAGCCCTGACGAGCTGCCTGTGCAAGCTCTTCGAGAAGATGATCAATCGCAGGCTCGTGTACTTCCTCGAGTACAATGGTCTTCTCCAGAGCTGCCAGGCAGGCTTTAGGATGGGGCGATCGACGAATGATCAACTGGTTGCACTTGACTCATACATCAAGGATGCCTTCGTGCATAAGCAGTACTGCTTAACGGTCTTTTTCGACCTCGAGAAGACCTACGACACCGCTTGGCGTTATGGGATCCTTAGTGACCTCAGGTCATTCGGTGTTTCGGGTAATATGTTGAACACCCTTGTTAGTTATTTGTCGGAGAGAGCGTTCAGAGTAAGAGTTGGTTGTGCACTTTCAAAGGTTAACGTCCAAGAAAATGGCGTGCCGCAAGGTGGCGTGTTGAGTTGCACTCTCTTTATCGTGAAGATGAACTCTCTTGGAAAGGCACTGCCACCATCAATCTCTTATTCAATGTATGTAGACGACGCGCAAATATCTATTAAATCATGTATTATGTCAATATGCGAACGTCAAGTCCAGCTTGGTGTCAAGCAGCTTGCCGGCTGGGCAGACAAGAATGGGTTTAAATTGAATCCTGCAAAAAGCTCCTGCGTTGTGTTCTCCAGGAAGCGCGGGGTCCGTCCGGACCCAGACATTACTCTGAATGGCCTGTCGCTTCCCGTGAACAAGGAGCACAAGTTCTTAGGTGTTGTGTTTGACCAGAAACTCTTATTTATTTCACACATCAAGAAACATAAACATAAATGTCTTAAAACAACAAATATCCTGAAGGTTCTCTCCCACCATTCGTATGGTTCCGACAAAGAACTCCTACTACGGCTCTATACTGTTTTGGTTGGGTGTCGTTTGGACTATGGCAGTGTGGTATATGGGTCGGCGAGTAAAACAGCGTTGCGAATGCTTGACCCAGTACTACACTTGGGGCTACGGCTTGCGTCGGGTGCGTTTCGCACTAGCCCTGTCGAGAGTCTATATGTTGAATGTAATAGGTGGAGCCTTGAGAACCAGCGAACGTACATAGACTTAATTAATGCTTTTAAAATTTCATCTCAGAATAACCACCCTTTCTATCCTGTCCTTAACGATACATCCACATCTGTGATCTTTGTAAATCGCCCGTCCGCTACTCCGCCTTTTTCACTTCGAGCGAGAGAGCGAGCCTCGGATCTGAGTGCTTCGTTTTAAGACGTGTACAGGTTATCCCCTTTAAACATTTTACCGCCTTGGAAAGTTCGCCCTGTGTCGTGCAACCTTTCTTTTATAAAGCTTGACAAAAATCGGGTATCGCGAGCTGCAATACTGCAGCACTTTCTTTCATTGCAGTTCAAATACCCAGTTTCTCAATTTTACAGTGACGCGTCTAAAACCTCCACCGTGGTCTCCTGCGCTGCTCATGGTCCGAATTTCAGTGCAGCCAGAACCATGAGCGTCCACACAACAATTTGTTCAGCCGAAGCGTATGGGATTTTTCTGATTGTACGACACATACTTGAAAATCAAATTCCAAAGTCTATTATCTACACAGATTCCTTGAGTGTTGTTCGCGCACTGTCGTCGCATACACCCCCCCAAAACCACATAGTTAATCTTGTATTTAACACTATCATGTCTGTGTATGCGCAGAAGCATCAGCTAGTCCTCTGCTGGGTCCCAGGACACGCAGGGATTGCTGAGAACGAGTTGGCAGACGAGAGGGCCGCTGCTGCTGCACTCAGGAACACTGTAGACATTACAACGATACCCTACACCGACCTCAAGCCTCACATAAGACAACACCTGCGCAGAACATGGCAAACACACTGGAACAAACAGACAACAAACAACATGTAATAAAGCCACACTTGGGAAGGTACAAAGCTGACTCACGCAACAGACACACGGAAGTCGCCTTGGGTAGGCTGCGGATAGGGCACACCCATGCGACGCACTCGTATCTGCTGACGGGATCTTCTAGACCCCAGTGCAGCAGGTGCGGAGAGGCCCTATTCGTAGTTCACATACTAATGACATGCAAGGCACTTCACACAACACGACACAAACACTTCAGAGATCTCTACAGACAACATATTCCCCTACATCCATCGTTTTTCCTAGGTGATGATGCCATTGTTTCCGTGCAACGTGTGTTTGTGTATTTGTCCGACGTCAAGTTTTTAAACCTCATTTCCTATCACGCATCATGAAATCTGGCGCTATAAAACAGCCATGCTCATTGTCGTTTTGTGATTTTACTTTTGTTTTTACTGACTATACTTAGTGTTTAAGGTTTCACCCCTCATATATGACTATTGCTTTGGCGCTCTTTGCCCCAGTTTGGCCTTGCGCCATAAACATCCAACCATCATCATCATCATTATGCGAGTGCGTACATTACGGGAGTAAATATGATATATCTTGAATCACTGAAAGCCAGCGGGTGATCATTGACAGGTATGCTGGAGAAGGTACATTTTGTTAACCACCGATGAAACTACCACTTGTTACTACGGCCAGTTGAAAATTGATTCCCATAACAAGATGAGGTAGGTTTCTTGATTGAGGGCTTTTTCATGCACTTAGTGTTTGAATAACCCGCCTGACTCACACAAATATCGCAGTAGAACTAAATGTAGAGTAAATGAAGACTACCTACTACGTATGCTATTGAATGATGTTTTGTTATATTACTCATGTTTGTTATAGACGTTGTTAAAAGAAGAACAAGCTTTCGAATGCGACTTTTTTGGCTTTACTTGAAAAATAACAATTACGTGTACGCTTAGAGCCATGAGATGAAAGCACCTTTTTATCCTCGTGAAAAAGCATGCGACAATATTTAGACCGGGCAACGTTCTTCGGACGTTCCAGGAAATGGCGGGAGAATAAAAAATGTCGGACCCTTAGCTCAGCTATGCCCGTTTGTGCAAAACGAAGATTGCGTAACAAGATCGCATGGATGAATAGCGTCCTCGCTCCCTCCTTCTATAACACCACTGCTGAAGTGCCCAGGCAGCACGAGCATGTGCGGTCAGTCTTTGCCCAAAGAACATTGGCCAGCCCTTTTCCTCACGGCCAATCTTCGGCCAAAGTGTTTGGCACTTAGTCCAAAATGGTCCTTGGCCGTGTAAGGCTGGAGCTTGGCTGTCATTCATTGGCCAATCTACTATGGCCGCTAATACCATTGTCTGACCGACCATTGGCCAAAGTATGGCCTACTATTGGCCAAGCATATATGGCCTTACATTGGCCGAGCATATATGGCCTACCATTGGCCGTGCGTGTATGGCTTAAAAATGGCCAAGTATGTATGGCCTACAATTGGCCTGATTCATAATATTCTATGCAGGCCAGAGGAAGCCCACCCATGGCTGCTGCCATGCATGCCCTACAGCAGGCCGTTAACCTTGGATTAACATAAAAATATATATTTATTAAATTTTAATTCCATTAAAATGCTGAGAAAATGTAATTTTAAATACGTCCAAAATGCATTTGTAGTGCATTTTAAATGCTCAGAAAATACTCCTTCAAATATACTCAAAATGAGTTACTGGTGTATACTAAATAAAACCATAAATACATTGAGAGATACCCTGCAATGTGTCTTAGGGGGAATTGTTAACGTTCAACCAGAAAAGTTCATGTTGTGGTTTAAAAAAGTTTAATATACTTCATTGTGAAAGTGTAAACCGGCCATGATCTGATTGCGGGCCAGCAAATGACTGAAAAGAATAGCATGTATGTGCACAGATTGGCAGTTTGAAAGTTGTTTATTGTACACCTCAGCAAAGTGGCCAATTTCGCCATTACGAAGCAGCAGGAATGAATTCCTTTCAGCCACCTCTGCATCCAGCGCAGATGCAGCGCTGTGCATCATGGTCCTCGTACTTCAGATTCTCCACGCGGGAAATTTCAACCGCACCTGCAGTGAAAAGAAGAGAGAACAGAGAAAAATATTAGGGAAACACTTCTTTTTTAGAGGTAAATAAATGTCAAATCAATCAGGCCTTTTCTCCAGCCATACCAACGTTCCTGGTGAGCAAGGATGTTTTGGTTTCCCCTTCAAAGAAAAAAAACCGTCATGAAAATAATGCCCCTTTGGAGGTCGTAAGGCAATGTATGTAATGTTAAGCATAGTTTATATTGCCGCGAACCATACATTGGGTTTGTTTATTTGTGTTTTGCTTTTACCGCCCGGCTGCGCTTGTCTGCGTTATCTCTGCGCCAAGGGAAGCGCGTGTTCCATTCTTTCTTTCTGTGCCGCATGTGTTATCTGTTGTGATAGGGAGAGCATTCCGATCTAACGTGAACAGCCCAGAATAATCTTCTTGGATCTACTATGTTCTCGATGCGAATCAACGTTTCGAGAACCACGCGCGCCGAAAGATAAAAAGCCTGCAGTGCGGACGCCGGGGCATTCGATTCCACGACACTCGCCTGTGCAAGTCACTTTGTTGACCGCTGCTTCGCCGCCTCTGTATTCTTTGAGTTGTTAGGGGAGCACAAGTTCGCTCCAATAAACGTATTTCTCATTCAAGACAACTGCTTCGTCCTTGTCTTCGTGACAATATCGTCATATGGCAGCGACATTGGATCTTCAATACCATTATAAAAAAAGGATGGTGGTTGGGTGGGAGGATTATGTATGGAGATTGTCTAGGGATAAAAATTAGCGAACAGAGTTCTTAGCGTTACGCTGATTCTCTTTCTTAGGCGCTTGAGTTAACTTGAAATGGTGGCCATTCTAGTTTTTTAACTAACTTGGACAAAAGTGGTCTGTGACCTCACAGGACGCTAATAAAATAAGATAAAGAGTAAACTTATTAACTATAATTATTGCTATTTGTTCCGTATTTCGGCGTCAACTTCTTCGGAGATGACGTGCTAAAAAAATAGTGCGCAGCGAAACTGTTTAAAAATTCATTGGCAGGATTGTAGTAGAAAGCTTACATTAGAGTCATTAGATTGGCGTAAGCACTCAACAATGCCTTCAAAGGAACGGCAAAATAAGTTTATTTCGAAAAAAAACCCTTTTAAGCCGTCCTTAAAATTACAAGCTCTGATATGGTAGGCACCTAACCGGAGCGAATAAAACAAGCAAAGCAAGAAAAAGATTATCTTTGCTTACACACATATGTAATTTTGTTGCTCTCCGCCACACATCATGGGTAATTTTATACTTTTTGGTGTACGCAGAAAAAAGTAATCATTTAATTAGGGAGCAACGCGGGAAATAATCGTAAATGCTCGCGTCGTTAACATACAAAAAACAGATAAACACCTGTTAGCGTAAGGGACCATGAAGTAAAAAGTAGTGGCTTCATAAATACTGCAGACACCTAAAAGAAGTTTAAATACACCGTTTAGTCGCAAATGAACAATTTCGGCTGCTAAACACACACAACCGCCAAGCAGCCCATGCGCACACCCTCTAGACTTGCTGTTTTGCGGTGCCTATGGGCTCATTTTTGAAGTTATCACTTGAGCTCGAGTGACCTAAGGGCCCCTCGGAACGCGTTCATGTGTTCGTGAATGGAATACAACAGGAATACAACAAGGAGAGAAAAAGTTGCTAGGAAACACAAAAGAGTGGAACGTCCTGAAGTTCCACGAAGTTTTGGGGGAGAAATCCAAGGCACAAAAAGAGACGAACCCGGTCGGGGGATCTGTTCTGGGAACCGACGGTTCTGGGAACCGAACTGGTTGCCGCCCCTCGCAGCCTCCCTACCTTCTCTGTCCTTTCTTTGCTGGTTCTTGGTTCTGGGTGGCCATTGGAAGGGAGACTGATTGTAACTTAGCGGCGACTCTCATACAGTTTGTCTGAGATGGACAATAATTTAACTCCCTGGGCATGAAGCACTTAGTGTCGCTACAGCCAATTGCACCGAAGAATGCGTTGGTGGCTTTTACCCGCCGCGTTGGCTCAGTCGCTAAGGCGTTGCGCTCCTGACCACGACGTCGCGGGCTCGATTCCCGGCCGCGGCGGCCGTTTATCTGATGGAGGCGAAAAGCGAAAACGCCCGTGTGTACGACATTCCGGCGCACGTTAAACATTCCCAGGTGGTCAAAATTATTCCGGAGCCCTCCACTACGGCGCGCCTCATCGCCTGCGTTGCTTCGGCGCGTTAAACCCTACAATCAATCATCGTGGGTGGCTTTTACCACATTTGGTCAATTCCAAACTTACGGCATAAACTCTTCTATGGCTTTAGTTCACAGAATGACGACATGCGAGAGAAAACAAATCGCGAAGGCTACTCGGCTTCTCGCCTTATGGCCGGGGAATGTGCATTCGTCGGATGCATGTGTGCCACAAACTCGGTTCCTTCCCCGTACGGCGGCTGATGTAAACATGCGCAGCTGTGAGTGGATGCTGCGAACAGAAAACAAAGGTGGGTCCCTGAACGCACTGATTTGATTGTTTCTAGGGTGCGATACTTATATAGTGCCGGCGGAGACCCTGGTTCCCTGTCACACTCTGTCTGCAGGGTTTAACGCGCCAGCGCTACACAGGGGGTGATGCGCGCCGTAGTGGAAGGCTGCGGATTAATTTCGACCACCTGGGGGTCTTTACGTGCGTCGAAATCTCAGACAAACGGGCATTTTTGCTTTTGGCTTCTATCAGAAAAGCGGCCGCCGTGGCCGGGAATCGAACCCGCGACCTCGTGCTCAGCATTATTACACTTCACAAGTTTCTCAAGCGCGTAAACATGGACGGCGGACTTTCTGTGAACCGGCTGTGCTAAAAACATTCCTGGTTGTTATGTGTTTACTGCAGGTGTTAGTCCTCAATGAGCTCAGAACGGAATAACTCGATCTACAAGGAAACTTGTAGCAACAGTCCCCGGACCACTCAGCAGGTCCCGAACTAAAAATTAGGCGCAAAAAGGAAAGCACTAAAATCCGTTTTTTTTACGTCTTCTTGCTGCCGTTGATTTGTGAATACATTCCCTTGCACGGAGTAGTTACGGCAGGAAAACTTGCTCGCGGAGGAGGTAAGGTTAACAGCCACGTGCGGATATCATAAAAGGTCTTAACACTCTTTTATTGCAAGGCAAACATACATACACTAATTGTTGTGCGATACCGTACGCGCAAATAGCTGGTAAATCGTGCTTACGTTGGCTAGACGGCAATCCTGATACAAAACGCCGCTGCAACGCGACGTCCAAGCAGACACTGCGTACGCACGACGACCCCGCATTGAGGAGTCCGGAAACTTGTAACCCCACAAGACAGGCAAAAGAAACGCAGTGAGGGCAGCCAAAACGTGAAGGAGGGGTGCGCCGCTCACCGCAGGTACTCGGCACAGGGGATGAGGTAGTGAGCGCCACTGAGAGGCGCCTAGCTTCTCGCCCTCTTAAGCATCGCCAGCGTTTTCCATCTAAGGCCAATTTTTTTCGGCAAAAGAATATTTTCAAAGCGTCTACAGCGATACCGTCGTAACAACTCTGGCAAACTGCAAGTGTTTTTATATGTATATATACTCGTTGAATTAGCTGTTTTTGCTTTGTCGATTGCGTTGGTTCACCGCCGCTTACATATTTGCACGCCGAGTTTCTCTCTAATACGGAGAGCTTATCTGTATGCCTGCCTTAGACAGCGCAGTAAGTGAAAGTATCTCCCTCATTTTCTTTTATTATAAGTAAACATCGAGGAGAATTTCTCTGAATGTTTATTCATTTGAAATGTATTTTATCCGGCATTTAGATATGCTTTACGGGAATCTTACGATGCAGCAACTGAAGCAGCCCCTGTAGTGTACTCGAAATGTATTTCGGCAAAGCTTTATAATACCTTTAAAATGTGTTTTCAATAAATATTTTCCCGGCATTGAGACTGTATTTCTACCATGTTTGTTCCACAAATGTAAAATGCATTAAAATATATTTCGAATAAATTCAGAGTATATTTGTATGCTTCAGCACACTTGTAAGGAATACTCAGAGGGCTGCTCTAAATGTAGTTAGGTGAGCGTATTTGTTATTTACAGTGCATTTACACCGTGATCGTTGGAGGGGTAGAAATAAATTTTCAATATATTCTGAATGCCTTAAGCACGCATTCGTGAGGTTTAGTACATTCCTAATATATTTAATGGGTATTTAAAGGCACTGTATTTTTTCCGCATTTTTAATGTATTTTCAGTATTTAATAAAAATAGCGAAAATGCAAGTTTTAATGCACTTGAAATACCTGTAGAAATACAAAACATATTTGAAGTGCACTTCAAGCATACTCGTGGGTATTGCAAACGTATTACTTTTCGCTTATGGCCCTTATCCTCCCTCTCCTATCCCTCCTCTTCCCTCAGTTACACTCAGCCCAACGTTTGAGCAGACAGTAGACTTTTCATTGATTGATTATAGGGTTTCACGCGCCTACGCAATGCAGGAGATGGGGTGCGCCGCAGTGGGGGGCTCCGGATTAATTTCGATCACCTTGGGACCTTTACCGTGTGCCGAAATCTCATACACTCGAGCATTTTTTATATGCAGAGCAATTCTTTAACTCGCACTGTCACCCGTCGTCCCTCGGCGTTGTCCGCTCTCAACAACAGGTACGGGCGCGCATGCGCGTGCTCCGGCGCTGAAAGACGCGTTGCAGCAGCAGGTGCTACCTCCTCTCCTCTACTGCGCGCGCTAAAGCAGGGGAGTGAAACTTCCTATACCTTGCATGGGATGCGAAATTCGATCGAAGCGCCGGACAAACCCCTGGTGTTTGGGGGCGGTACTAAAACATGGCGGCGTGTTGCAGACATGCACTGGGAAACGCCATCTTGATGAGGACTGAAAAGACGAGCGGGGTGGGGGGTAGGGGCAAATTAGCGCCAAATTCAATTGGGACGCACATGGAAGGTATATTGAGGGAGTGGAAGATATTCAGATAGAAAGCGCACGACCTTTTCCTGTTGCGCAACCCGCCAAATTATTGAAAGGGCAATTGTTTTGTTCTGCTTGATGAAGTTTTACGCGTCCACTTCTTTTTGCTCTACTTATTCTAAGTACGACGTTGTTTTGGTTTGTTAGTACACACAATCTAGACAAGGATAAAGAGTACAGGTATTTTCGTTTTTATTGCTAAATGTTGTATTCATACAGAAAAAACACAACTTGAATATTTTACACTTTTAGTTGCAAACAAAAGTGTATGGCACATGGCCGCATGCTAATTAGGTATCCAGCCAGTGCATATTTGTCCAGTGCCTTGTCTGTCCAAGGTCCTCCTAGTCTCTGGTGATGAAATGGGCAGGACACAGCCGGTAGCTGCTGTAGATCTGTCGAGGTGGTAAATGAGCCAGGTTCTACCTTCTCGCACACTGGAGCCAAACGCGAGATCTGGAACATCAAGCACGTGTGTATATTTGGGTTAGCTTGAATACTAGCTTTACTGCTGCTTTCAACTAGCATCTGTATTCGGAATAAACGTTATCAGAGATATTAAGAATCTTTTATTCTTAAATAGACTTTGGTTACAAACACGACTTGTGACCAATCGTAAACGCAAATTTTAAATTAAATACAGCCTTTATTATTTAGAGACGCAGATACGTTTTTCTATTTGTGCGCTGATAATGTTCGGTGGCAACGACACACCTTTCCTCCTAATCCAAAACACACTTCTGCAGACCAAAGCAGCCATCCCACACCAGAATCGCTAAGCAAATATTCATGCATATATATACTTTGGCGCCCTATGTATTCATCAGGTATTTCTCGGGCGCTGCAATTTAACCGGTTATAAAAAACCTTATTTGAAAACTTATAATAAATTCCTAGCAAAGGTTAAGCCAGCACTGTCTAATTATTTATTGGCTTATAGCTGTAACTGCGTTCTTGTGAATACATCGATCGTTCTTGTGCTAAAGCTGAAACTGCAAGCACGGAACTGCAGGTTAAATTATAAATTTTAAGGTGCGGAATTATTGTTATGATTGTAATATAAAAATATAAAGTAATTGCTTACTTTGTATGGTTATTGGTACAAATTTATTCTGCTATGTGCCGTTGATACACGTGACGACAAAATGCAGAACACACCGAACACACAATTGAAACGCAATAAAATAATTGATGTAGTCACTATAGTTAACCTATTGCTAACAACACGATATGAACCTGCGGACCCACCCTTTGAGCCATAAGTGTATGGGAGATGCCTTCCTCCAGCAGCCCCGCACGGGGCACCTTGAGTATTTCATGGTGACGGTGAGCAGCGACACCGCGGACCCCGAGCTCCCAACATAAGCCGTATCCAACCGTGGCGAGGTGTTTTTAAGGTGAAGGGTAGAAGCCGTAAACGGTGGCCGTCGGAACCTTGGTCAAGCTCCGGCCGATGGGCTCCCTGCCTGTCTACCAGGCAGGGAGCTCCGGGACCTCTTTGACTACCAGGGTAAGGTCAAAGGAGAAAGTACTCCGTCTCCCTGCTTTCCAATGTATCATATGGAATTTTCAAACCCCCCCCCCCCAGACGTGATCGGCCCCCGAAAAGGGGCCACAGCGAAGTTTCCTTTCCACCCCTACGAACTATCAACGTTCCGAAACATGACAATTATCCCCGTTTTTTGGTCCTTGAATCAATAGACAAATCCAAACCCGTCTCCTCCCAATCTGTATTCCTCGTCTCCAAGTTCCTTGAAGGAATTGTTGGCAAATCTTTCGAGGCAAAAAAACTACGAACAGGCGAAGTGTTGGTTGAAGTCAAGACGCAGCAGCAAGCTACAAATCTCCTGACCCAAACCCGCATGGCAGATCTGGACATCACTGTCACACCCCACCCCAGCCTCAACAGCTCGCAGGGGGTGATATCTCAACCAGATCTGCTAAGTGAAACAGAGGCCGACCTTCTAGAAGGTCTGAAGGATCAGGGCGTAACAGCTGTCAGGAGAATCACCATCCGTCGCGACAATGTAGAAATACCCACAAAGCACATAATCTTAACATTCAGCACTTCAAAACTTCCTGATCACATCAATGCTGGTTTCATTAGGTGTGGTGTACGTCCGTACATACCTAACCCGCGCCGTTGCTACAAGTGCCAGCGGTTCGGGCACGCTACGACTTCTTGCCGCGGCAAACAGACCTGCGCAAAATGCGCCGCACACGACCACCCCACTGAAAAATGTGATTCCACCATCTTCACCTGCGCAAACTGTCAGGGGCCGCATGCGGCATACTCCCGTAGCTGTGAGAAGTTTCACCAAGAAAAAAAGATCATCCACGTGAAAGTAACTGAGAACATCTCCTTCCCCGAGGCGCGAAAGAGGTTCGCCTCTTTCCCCCTGGGGAGGTACGCCGACGCAGCTCGCCGGGGGGCGGAGCGGCGTCTGGTTTCGGCGGGGACCCAGTACCGCGAGTCGGACTTGGTCCCGCCCCCGCCCCCCCCCTGGGTTGCCTCTGGCAGCCCAACCCGCCACCGCACCGCCTGCTAAGTCAGCAGCGGCTGTGGTGGCATCCACGTCCGTTGGGGATGCTGCTGCACCCTCTGTTTCCTCCTCTCCACCGGCCCGAAGCACATGCGAGGGCCCGGAGGAGATGGAGCTGGAGGAAACCGCAGCAGTTCCCACCTCCGCCGCACCGCCTGTGCCACCCGGGGCGCTCCTGACGCCCTCGGCGGTCGTGGCCAAAACGAAGGGCACCGCAAAGGGTGCCAGGTCCGGGGGGTCCGGTACGCCGGGTACCCCTTCCAAATCAGATGATGACTTGGATGTGGGACCCTTCCTGTCTGCTTCGCAGCGGAAGGAACGGGTCCCCCCATCTAAACCTCCAGAGGAGGTAAAGAAACCCCGTCCAAGAGTCCAAGCCCCGAAACACCCTACATAAATAGTCACACTCCAGTAGCTCTAATACATAATAATGGGAAGAGAAAATATCGTTCAATGGAACTGCAGAGGCCTTCTAAATAATCTTGACGACGTCTATGAGATTCTGCATGCTAATCAGCCAAGTGTAATGTGTGTTCAGGAAACACACCTGAATTCCACGAACACAAATTTCTTGAATAGTTACCTGGTATACAGAAAGGACAGGGTTGGCTGCACACACTCTTCTGGCGGTGTGGCCATAATCGCCCGCAAATCCTTAGCATGCCACCCTGTCACCTTGAACACTATCCTTGAGGCTGTAGCAATTCGAACGGTAATATTTAATAGGTTGATAACGGTATGCTCCATATACATTCCTCCTGATGTCTCACTTTCGAGCTCTGACTTCGAGGCGCTGGTTGACCAGCTGCCCGAACCATACATCCTGGCAGGCGACCTGAATGCTCACAACACTCTTTGGGGCTCTTCTCGCACGGATGCCCGAGGTCGCCTCATAGAGAAATTCCTTACATCTTCAGGAGCATGCCTTTTCAACAGTAAACAGCCTACATACCATAACATAGGACACAACACATACTCATGTCTTGACTTGGCGATTAGCTCCGCAGTTCTCTTTCCTCTTCTCGAGTGGGGTGTGGGAACTGACCCATATGGCAGTGACCACTTCCCCACCTCACTTACATATATAGATAAAAGCCCAAGCAGTTCATCTTCCCATAATAGGTTCAATGAAGCACGAGCTAACTGGAATACATTTACAGAGACATCCAAACTACACCACACAACCATAGGACACCTACACGTTGAAGAAGCTACCCAACTCCTCACGGCGCACATCCTCGACGCCGCCGAAAAGTCTATTCCCCACGTCTCTGGTGCCCCGCGCAACCAGCGGAGGCCGTGGTGGAATGAGGACTGTAGGCGGGCGCGAGAGGCCCAGAACAAGGCGTGGGGTATCCTTCGTCGGTACCCCACGTCGGGAAACCTCCTCTTGTTCAAACGGGCCAAGGCATTAGGAAAACGTGTGCGCCGTGAGGCAAAACGAGAGAGTTGGCGTACATTCATAACATCAATAAACTCCTACACAGACACACGGAAAGTATGGACACGTATACGCAAACTCAAAGGACAACAGACACACAGCCTGCACCTGGTCAGTACAACAGGGGACACTCTGGAAGACCAGGCTGATACACTCGCACAACACTTTCAACACGTGTCCAGTTCAGCACACTACACGAACACTTTCCTGAAACATAAAGCCTCTTGTGAAAAGAAGTCCCTACACGACAACAACAAATCACAGACTTCGTACAACTCCCTGTTTTCACTACATGAGCTGAGGGCTGCTCTGAGCACGTGTAAACCCTCAGCTCCAGGCCCAGACAACATTACATATACAATGATACAGAACTTACACACAGACACTCTTGTAACTCTTCTTCACCTTTTCAACAAGATATGGCTTTCGGGGCACATTCCAAAGTCTTGGAGGGATGCCATAGTTGTAGCATTCTTGAAAGAAGGGAAGGACCCTTCTTCTCCCGCTAGCTATCGACCCACTGCCCTGACCAGCTGCCTGTGCAAGCTCTTCGAGTAGATGATAAACAGGAGACTCGTGTACTTCTTAGAGTATAACGGTCTTCTCGAGAGCTGCCAGGCGGGCTTTAGAGCAGGGCGATCTACGAACGATCAACTCGTTGCGTTAGAGTCATATATTAAAGATGCTTTCCTCCATAAGCAGTACTGTATGACAGTATTCTTTGATCTTGAAAAGGCGTATGACACTGCTTGGCGGTACGGCATCCTCAGTGATTTGAAGTCCTTTGGTATGTCGGGTAACATGTGGAACACGCTTGCCAGTTACCTCTCTGAAAGAACGTTTCGCGTGCGAGTTGGAACTGCTCTCTCTAGAGTTCATGTGCAGGAAAACGGTGTTCCGCAAGGTGGAGTTTTGAGTTGCACTTTGTTTATTGTAAAAATGAACTCTCTTCGGAAGGCTCTACCACCAACCATTTCCTGCTCAATCTATGTAGACGACGTGCAATTATCCTTCAAGTCTTGTAACCTGTCTATCTGCGAGCGCCACGTCCAGCTTGGTGTTAACAAGCTAGCTGGCTGGGCAGATAGCAACGGTTTTAAATTTAATCCAGTGAAGTGTACTTGTGTTTTGTTTTCGAAAAGGCGTGGCATTCGGCCGGATCCAGACATCAAACTCAATGGTGTCTCAATTCCTGTCAGAAATGAACACAAGTTTTTAGGTGTAGTCCTTGACGAAAAGCTCTCGTTCATTCAACATATGAAACAACTTAAACATAAATGCTTAAAGGCCATGAATATACTCAAGGTTCTCTCCCACTCTTCATATGGTGCTGACAAACAACTTCTTTTACGTGTTTTTACTAGCCTGATAGGTTCACGATTAGACTATGGAAGTGTTGTTTATGGGTCAGCAAGTAAGACATCCCTCAAAATGCTGGACCCAGTGCTTCATCTCGGGCTCCGGCTGGTATGTGGCGCTTTCCGGACTAGCCCGGTCGAAAGCCTCTATGTGGAGTGTAATAAGTGGAACCTACAACGTCAGCGAGCATACACAGATCTCCTTTTTGCTTTTAAAATTTCATCTATGCCACACCATCCTTTTAAATCAGCTTTTTATGATACATCTATGACTGCACTACTCCTAAACCAACCATCGTTCTCTGCGCCCTTCTCTTACAGAGTTAGAGAGGAAGCGTCAGAGCTTTCTGTCTCCTTTTTAGACACCATGCAAAGTTCTCAAACAGATTTTATAGCACCATGGCATCTCCGCCCTGTCTTATGCGACACATCTTTTACACATGTAGACAAAAACCGAGCTCCCACATGTGCAATTCTGCAGCAATTCTTGTATTTGCAGCAGAAGTATCAATTTTCTGAATTTTATACGGACGCCTCTAAAACTACAACCTCTGTGTCCTGCGCGGCGCATGGGCCCTGCCTTAATGTCACTAGAACTCTTAATAGTAATACCAGTATCTTTAAGGCAGAGGCTTATGGTGTACTTCTTGTTGTTAATCATATCCTTCAAAGTCACATCCCACAGTCCATTATATATACAGACTCCCTCAGTGTCGTGCGGGCGTTGTCGTCAACAAAGTCTTCAAAAAATCACGTTGTAAATCTAATAGTCAAGGGTATTATGTCGGTGTATGTACGCAAATTTGAACTGGTTCTTTCCTGGGTCCCTGGCCACAGTGGTATAGCCGGGAACGAAGCAGCGGACCGAATGGCTGCTGCTGCTACACTCTCGAATACAGTAGACATAACCACATTACCCTACACCGACGTGAAACCACACATCAGACAACAACTCCGCAAAACATGGCAAACACACTGGAGTGAACAAACAGACAACAAGTTACACGTAATAAAACCTCACTTGGGACCATACACCACCGACACACGCAATAGATACTCTGAAGTCGCCTTGGCCAGATTACGGATAGGGCACACTCATGCAACGCACTCGCACCTTCTCACTGCATCTCCAAGACCTCTGTGCAGCAGGTGCGGAGAGGCCCTATCCGTAGTGCACATACTAATCACATGCAAGGCACTTCACACAACAAGACACAAACACTTCAGAGAACTCTACAGACAACATATCCCACTACATCCATCGCTGTTTCTAGGTGACGAAGCCATTGTTTCTGTTAAACGTGTGTTTGAGTATTTGTCAGACGTCAAGTTTTTAAACCTCATTTCCTATCACGCATCATGAAATCTGGCCCTATACACCAGCCATGCTCATTGTCGTTTTGTGATTTTACTTTTGTTTTTGTTGATTTTACTTAGTGTTTAAGGTATCACCTCTCATATACGACTATTGTTTTGGCGCTCTTTGCCCCAGTTGGCCTTGCGCCATAAACATCAAACCATCATCATCATCCTCCAGCTGTGGACATAAACAGGCTGATAATAATAACGACAACAATAATATCGGTAATAAATATAATAATCACAATAATAAAAATAACAGCAACGCATGGTACGAAAACAAACTGAACGCAGGCAGTTGAAAGATAAAAAAATAGTGCAGATAAGCTCACACTGTTTCATTAGTTATTGTATATGTTGCCTCATATACACGTTGCAGCATACCGCGCATTGACTTGCGCTAAAATGCAAAACACACGAACTAAACGCATTAAATTAATAACGCACGTGTGCAGCTAATGTTGTGATTAGATTAATTACCAGACGCTCTGCCGTGCATTTCATGCTTCAGACAAGAGTCAGAGGAGACAATCAGAATGTAATAAATAGATAGTGCACGTGCAAGCTCCCTTAAATTGTACAGCTCCTGCTGCAACCGCATCCTGCTATCTCGTGCAAGCGTAGAAAAGCAAAACAAGCAGGATGCAGACCGTACCTTTCGTCCGCCGGAATCCAAAAGAAGTTTATGCCGGCCTGGCGTGAAGAATTTTGACACCACTCAGTACAGCACGATCTGTGATGACGGCGCGAATCCATTGATGCGTCTGTTCCGATGAAACAGACTTTACGGTGGTAAAAACGGCCCTCGGAACACCGTGGATCGTAGCATACCTATGGGCACGACAAGAAACGCCCCTTTTCAGCGGTGCGAAGCCGAAAGGCGCGGTTCCTGTTTTCCACTTCTGGTGGCGCTCGTATTTTCGCAATCTCCAACTGCAACTTTTAAGTTTACTTGCATAAATAAAAACTTCACAATTATAATTCGCCTAGTATTAAATATAAGATGCAACAACAACGTTCATTTATGCTCGCATGTAGTACAGCCCCTAAACGTTAGGATCGCTGCAGTCACGGGACAGAAAAACGGCGGAGTTTCATCTGCCTGGCTAAAGCAGCGGCGAAGCGTCAGCGTCGAGCGGCCGATCCCGAGCGTCGCGAACGAGAGGCCACCGCCAGTCGTCAGCGTCGAGCTGCGGATCCATCGAATCGAGAGCGAGACACGGCTTCGAAACGTCAGCGGTGAACGGCGGACCCCGCGTTACGAGGACGAGATGCCGCGGTCGGCCTTGTTGACGTAGTCCACGACGTACACCGCGCACGCGTAGTGGTCGAGGATGATCTGCAGGTCCATGTTGGAGTCGAGAACCCTTCAGATCCACGGGTTGAACGCGTTCACCCGCTTCTCGGTGGGGGTCCTCGCGTGAAGCACGCACGAAGGCGACGCGCCAGCCCGCAGAATCTCCGAGTACTCCTCCTCGGATCGTACGTCGAAGGCGCGCAGGAACTTGTCCAAGCTCGCAAACTCCCCGTGCTCCAACGTCTCGTGCATTTCGTCGTACTTGCCCTTCAAGCGCCGTCGACGCACCCGTACGACAACTACAACTACCACCACCAACTACCACAACCTACGCCACGTGACCACCCCCAATGCTCTGCATTTACTCGTGTCCTTCGTGCGGGGGCATGCGACGGGGGCACTTTTTTGTTTTCGAACCCATTAGAAAAGCTGCCGCCGCGGCCGGGAATCGAACCTGCGACCTCGTCATCAGCAGCGCAGGGCCTTAGCCACCAACCCATCGCGGCGGGTGACAGTACTATTTCCCTTCTTCCCTAAGTTTTTAACTAAGCATATAGTACCGCACAGAACCGATGGTTCTTTTTTCTATCTTTCGAGTGAGGAAAAATCCATAGAAGTAGCTCAAAAAGCGTTTTAGTAACCATAAAGGTCCGCTACGCCGGAAATGTTAAAAAAAAATCCGAAGCGACCGGTGCAAAAGTAGAGCGCACGTGGGATAAACCGGATGGGGGTGACGGAAGCGTAGGGGCAAACATTTTTGTGTTTAGGCAAGACGCCACCTCACGCAGGATCTTCCTTCAGAAGTGTCGCCAGATCCCACCATTGGTGTGTAGTTCACTTTATATATGGCTTGTCACTGACGGTATCGAATATACTACTGAAGTACTTGACCAACTAATAGCCTAACAATGAAATTGTATGGAAGCAACTATTCGTAATGCTTTCGTAATAATTGATTTTGGAGACAGATTCATCACCTCGGCTGCGTAAAAATGGCGGCAGACAAAATCGTGAAGTAAGCGTTCAAATGCGCTAGATTCGCCTTTGCGGCGTTAACTTAATATCATTCTGCGGTGTTAATGTAGCATTAAGGTGTGCCTTTTTCTTTAACCCAGCTTCGGCGCGAAAAAAATGTCTGAAGTGGAAATTATCATCCCACACACTATTATTTCAGTTAAAGCAAGTCTCATGTCAGCAACCGTATCTGCTTTATCAGAGCTTTTAAACTAAAAGAGATATATTTCTGCCTATAATGACCTTCATTAGATTACTTACAGAAAGGGATATTCGTGGTAGAGGTCACTGAAACCGCCAGGCACTCGGGGAGCTACATATCATGCTACTGCATGCCATAGATTCCCCACGGACAAGTGGCTCATTCCCCCACACCATTGTATTTCCCGCCCAGCGCGACCCCTCCTTCTAGAGGTCGTCACGTACACACGCACGATTCTCTGTCCGGAGATCTTTTCTACATGGGTTGCCGCTGAGAAAACGAGTAGTCCGCGGCCAGGTGCTTTTTATTCGTCTTCGGACGTTTGTTCGCCAAACAGGAAAGAAGTAATTCGTAGCCAGACTGTTGCCGTTAGTGTTCCGCCTTCAGCTGGCCAATGGGAAACGAAAACTGTGTGGCCAGATGCTCTTTTTTCGTCATCAGACGTATGGTGGCCACGAAGAAAGTGTGTACTCCGTGGGAAGATGCTTGCCGTTCGTCTGATTACCTAGACTGGCCAAACAGACCACGCGGCCCCTGTGGCCAGACGCTGGCAGTTCGTCTTCCGACCTCACCTGGCCAAAAGAGAAACAAGTAATTTGCGGCCGGACGCGTGCTGGTCGTCATCGGACGTATGGTGACCAATAAAAAAAACATATTCTCTGTGGCCAGATGCTTGCCTTTGGTGTAAATACCTAAGCTGGCCGAACAGACAAGTATTCCGTGACCAAATGCATGCCAAACAACATAAGTTCTCTGGCAGTCCCAGCTTTGCCAATGGCCAAACAGGCCAAGCATCGGCCAAAAATAAGCCAAATATTGGCCACGTTTTCTGTGCTGCCTGGGTGATGCCCTGGAACGGCTATAGCTTGAAAGCGCTAGCCGGCTAACAGTAGCACCGTCTTTCTTAGACAATCGGCGCGTGACGTGGTTAGTCAAATAAATACAGTTGGGAGGCGGTGATGGGTGCTCCTGCACGTGAGGTTTGGAACCCAGCAGCACTCGCCGTTGCTTAGTTGCTCTGACAACAAACACTAAAAAAACGCTCGTTCGAGCCGAACAATTTGACGCATCGCAATTGGCGGGGTGGAATTCACGTTTATACAAAATAAAAAAACAGAAGGTGTGCTAAGGATTGACCTAAGGTGTAGCGCTCAAATATCTCCGCGTGTGTTTGGCGCGGTCGATCTATCATTGACAATCCGGCACTGTTCAGCTAATCTGGCTAGGCTCGAAGTGTTTAGTTGCGAGAGGGCGCATGAGAGAGTATTGCAGGTGAACCTATAAAATATTCTGAAGAGTGACAGGGTCTCCGCAGGACGTGAACTCTGTATTGTGGGATATGTAATTGTGGATGGCGCGTTTCAGAGAGTACCAAACCATTTTGCACTGACGACACACACACACTCGAATTTCGTAATGTAGTGGTTGGCGTTGGGAGAAATCCCGTCGTAAGAGCTAGGCGTGGAGGAAGATGCGCGGGTAAAGGAGTACGACATCACGGGTTCACTGTAAGTATTCTCAGTGGTACAGTAGGTGATATCGCACTGCAACAATTCGGCGAGTACGTTACTAAAAATTCCAGCATGTCCAGAAAAATTCCCGAGGATGGCGTCTGGCGTACATCTGTGTAGCAGTGTTTAAAACAACGATTGTAAATTGTGTGATGGTTTAAAAAAGAATCAGCTATAGGCTGAATGGAATCAATGAGAATATCGACGGCTCGTCCTCAGGAGGTAATCAAGAGAATCACAACATTCGGCGTTTGGTAGCCCGCTGCCTAAACAGCAATTTCACAGAGCCTAGCGCAAGCCCTAGGCTACATACTTTGGTGTGCCCCACTACACTACACTTTGACGAGTACCCAATGCGGTGGCATACAGGTCAACATAAGCACGTAATTGAGTTTGAAAAACCGTTTCGTACAAGCATAGTGAGCACGGTGCTAGATGTTGTGTTGGGGGTTATTACGCCGCGGTAATTGGGATGAACGTGAGGATGAAATTCACAAAACTCAAAAGAAAAAATCTAATTAGTGGGCAGGAAATTTTAAACTATCTTTTTTAACGTTAATTTTCGCTAAGCAAATATAGCTTTATCGCACCTCATAACTGCCTTATTCAGGGTGGATATTGACCAATTTCGTGTCGTACAAGAGTATGTTAAAGCGATTGCTCAATTCCTGAGATCCGTAGATTTCGCAAGGTTCCAAAACATCTGAGTTCAAACTTGTAAGTGATAATACACGACTGCAGTCGTTTGCTGTCTTTGGGGAAGATTCCTGCCCACACGTTTGTTTTAGGCTTTACGATAATTCATTTGGCTTATATTCAATACTTATTACCTTAAAACCTTCCGTAACTCTCCTTGTGAGCTTTACTAACCTCGTAGTTTGTGCACGCGTGCTGGTCGCACACGCACGCACAGTTTGCAGCTATGGGAAAATGAGGTCGCCAAAGCGCTCGGCCAAGCAGATTAAATATCAATCTCGATGACAATGAGGACAGTTTAGATTTACGTTGGTTTTATGGGTCTTGCAAGTTTATCACGCAATAAAAACAGCTTATGGCACGAACGCTTTCGGGCTGCAGTCCACTTCGCGATAGTCCCAACGAGCAGTCGCCCCACCGACCGGGCGAAAAGTTTTGTGGACGCCTTCGGTCGACGAGCCAGTCAAATTACGTAGACTTGCGATAGTCTGAGTTGTTTGTGTCGCCGTCGGCGTAGTGTAACAACACGGTCACAATAGCCTAAGTCGCCGTCGACATGGCGTTGTTGTGATGTCAGCCTAGTCTGAGCGAGACCGAGCGGGTCCCATGGTAATGTAAAAAAGGTATATATGCAAGAGCAGGATAGGTTGTAAGCATGCAGCAAGGAGCGGCAATTTTCTAAAGGCGCCACCGTGACCTGCCGGCGCTGAGCGTACGGCACTTCTTTTCCCCGTAAGTGCAAGAGCCATTCAATTTCAGCGTATCTGCTTCGTGACGCGTGAGGGAGATCTCATTACGTACGAGCCGTTCAATGGCTGTGGCTACAAACACGGAGCAAAGGGTCAAAGGGACTACAGTTTTGAAACGAGAGTGTGATCTGCCCGGGCCTTTAAAAAAAGATATACTTTGAACAGATAAGTTCCATGAACCTTACGTAACCTAGTGCGTTCAAACTGCCTCATAGATCCAAATTAAACCTCACGTTGATATACGGCGGCGGCAACGAACACCACAGCATTTGACCGAATCCATATTGCCCTATTCTTCTGCATGGGGGATTCGCTGTGCCCCCCGCAGTTTTATCATATTCATCGTCGCCATCATCAGCCTCTTTACGCCCGCAGCAGGGTAAAGGCCCCTCCCACAGATGTCTAATAATGGCAGTAATATGCTAATTGCTATCAATTTACCCGACAATCTTGTTGATCTCGTCAGACCATCTGACTTTTGGCCTCCCCCTGACACACTCGCCTTTTCTGAGGATTCACTCTGTTAGCTTTAATTACCAATACGCAATGCACGCCGTGCCCGCACCCATTTTTTCTTCATTTGTACTAATACTTCCTTAGCGCGCGTTTGCAACCTTACCCACGCCGTTCTATTCTTGTGCCGTAACGTTACGCCAATCATGTTCCCCCCCATTGCTCGCTGAGTCGTTCTCAAATGAAGTTGAACCCTGCTAGTGAACTTCAAAGTTTCTGTCCTTTAGGTTAGTACCATAAATATGCAGACATTATACACTTTCCCCTTAAAGGCAAACTGCTACCAGACTTTCGGGTCCCTAAATGCATTATTTTCCGGTAGTATTACTTTTAAAGTTGCTACCGGCAAAATTTGGACGCCAAAATATGCGTCGCTGCATCGTAAACAAAGATCGAACATGCTCTTTTAAAAGCGAAACTGGCAAAAAAGCGCGGCCATTACGGACGGCTGGAAGAGACGTTACAGTAACGAAGTGATTGGGCACAGTCGGCGGATTCTCCCACGGCTGCCTGTGAGGAGAAGGCGCGAATTTTATGTGTTTGCGGTTGCCTGTTTCTTCAAACGTATAAACATGCACGAAAGGGGGTTGGGAAGTATGTGCAGCCATCATTGCTCCGCTGTGAGCTGCTGAGACGCCCCTATAGTCGTCCAGTAAACCGAAAATAGATGCATCGCTAGACGTCGTGGCGAAGCTGGGAGCTAGGAAATAGGTAAACAGAAGCCAGTACTGAGCGCTAGGTGGGCGCCGGAACAGCTGAAATGCCCTGTGCCGATCGATTCATCCTGTGTTTGTGAGAGAAATAAAGAACAAACTTCCGTGGGAGGAATTCGTCGAAACATTCCCGCTAGCGCGTAAGAATTTGGTTTCAGCGCATGTTATCAAAGTTCAAATCCAGAATTTTATTGTTTTGGTCTACACGGGCATATTTGTTCCGGTTCGCAGGGTGCCCGCGCCGAATCTTTAGAAAATTATACCATGCAGGGACGAAAACACTGCATTGTCTTCACTCGTCGTTAAGCAGTGACCTTTCCAATGCTGAATGCTCCGAAATGTGGCACTCTTTTTAATCGTTTTTTTTTTTGCCTAACTGGCGATAGCAATGTTGCCAACAGCGGCGAGTATTTATTATTATTGTTTTTTTTTACGAAAATGTTTGAACTGAACCGATTCCGTGCAGCGCGCCACGTGCTGTATTTGTTCGCGCCACGACAGCCGCGATAATAGTGACAACGGCGCATCACCTAGCGTCGGCGTACGCGCGCTCTCTGAGAGAGGACCGGTCGATGGTACAGTTGGCTGCACAGCCATCTGCCGTTCTTGTTCACGCCTTTACCAGGCCGCGACAACAGCGTGTCGTCTCGTGTCGGCTGTTCTGTGTATTGCAGACTCGTAGATACGCTCGGCCGCGAGATTGCAGTCGGCCGGGCAGCCGCTGTAGTCGTTCGCGCGCCGACGCACCGATCGGCCGCGACAACAGCGTATCGTCTCGCTTCAGCAATTTTAAATATTGCGCACACGTAGAAACTCCCTAGCCTGGACCCGAGCCTGCAATGCGCCGCACAGCCGCCGTAGTCGTTCGGGCGCTGACGCACTGGCCGGCCGCGACAAAACCGTATCGTCTCACGTCGGCTGTTCTACATATTGCGCACTCGTAGAGACGGCTGGCCGAGAGCTTGTAGTGCGCTTCACAACTGCCGTAGTCGTTTGCCTGCCTACGCACCGACCAGCCGCGCCAACAGCGTATCACCTCGTGTAGCCCAACACTTGTTTCCCGTGCTCGTCGAGTCGACCGAGAGCCTACTGCCGCTGTCGCGACCGCGATCGGCCGTAGTGCTGCTGCCGTACTCGCTCACGGACGGCGTATTGCCTCGCGTAGACGGGCCCCAGCACTTTTAGAATATGCTCTTTATGTATCGGCAACCCAGAGTTCTTCAGCTTCTCGCAATACGGAAATGCGTGAAACCAATTAATAATGCAAGAGGCAGGAATTACACTGCTCACTCGCGTAAGATCGCACGTAAAAGCGCTACTAAATAGAACCGACCGCCGCACGGGAGTCGTTACTGGCCCGTCTCATCCGGAAGTTCGCCGTAGTGGGAACACGTTCCGGGGACACTGCGCTAGGTGCAGCGTCGGCTGAATTAGCGTGTTTTTGAATAGTTTTCTTAAAAACTGCGCGTTTGTGAAGTTTTAAATTAGAACACAAGACACTTTAGTGCTGCATACCCAACATTGAAGAACAATTTAGGGGAGGTAAATTTTCGTTGCAGTTGAACTTTGAGTGAGAATGGTAGGCTTCGATTTATTGCCAGAATAACTTCCGAATGCACTCTTCCCAATTTTTATCGTTTTTATTATCTCTGCCCACGGTTGGCATCCGGAATCATAGCTTGGCTACGTGGATATATTCGCTCACCACTTATACTGCCTCGCCACCTATCTCGAACCGCTGTGCTGTCGTGGGGCTATTCAGCAATCGTATAGTTTTTTGCATATTTTTTAGGCCCACGATTCTACTGTGCTTGTGGAGTGCGATCATGATTCTTTGTAGTTTCTTCCCCGAGTTACTTAGCCAGGCAACGTCATCAGCAAATGTGAGGTTCCTTAGGAATTTTCTGTTAAACCTTACGCCCACATGTTTATAAGAAATCGCCTGAATACCTCTAGTGAACACTCTGTTAATATTGTCTGATGCCATTACTGACAGTATTTTACTTCTCTCCTTAGAGGCCTATGGGAACTCTAGACCCATTGTAGATATCCTATATTTTTTTACATAATACTAGTCTACTACCTGCTTCTGCGATGCCTGCATGACTGCTGACGTTTTGACCGAATAAATGCTTTCTCAGTTTATTATGTAATTTATTCTGGAGGCGATGGGTTCGCTTCCCGCCCGGGGGGCATATTTTTCTTCAATTTATATGTGTCTTTCGTTCAAAAACCTGCACCTGCTCTAGCATTATTAATGACCTACCACGTGCTCCCCTCTGCTTTGCTTTGCCTTCGTGGCTGTCTACCCTAATTTCTGCAATTATTTCTTGACCCCTCAATTTTCAATCTGATTAGCATATTTACATCTCTCTCTCTCTCTCTCTCTCTCTCTACATATATATAAATATAAATATATATATAAATTTTTGTGTATATTTATATATTTACATACTTATTGTTTAAGTAAATATTAGAATATACAAGAACAATAACAAAGAAGATGTGATCACGCCGCGGCAATGGGACTTGCCATGATCAGAGTTCAGTTACATGATGATGCTGCCACAAAGATTTGGAATACATATGTTATATAGCTTTACGGAAAACTGGGAGAACCGAAAAATGTTTGGGGAAGGGAGACTACGCATACAGGTGACCTATGACAGCGGTACAACAAGAAAGCAAGAAAAGGGAGGAAGGAGAGTGAGATAGAGGTAGAAAAATAGGTTGAATTACCAAGGCAGCAGTCAGGATTGCATGACCGCAAGGCAGCGCACGTGGTGTGGGCTGGTGGTTCGGGCATCCCGGAAGCGGGGACAATGGCGGTTTCAAAAAGAAGAAAACATACCTATAAAAACCACACACATAAAAAACCCATGTTAGGCGACACACGCCGTACAGGGATTGTCGTGCTAAAGTCTGCGAAAAAGCATGCAAAAGACAGGTACGGATACAGGGAGGAGAGAAGGAAGACAATTCTATAGAACGTCCAGCATAAACTCGAGTTTAGGGGATTATAGGGAAGAGGCCGAAACGCGACACGCTCATTTGTGGCGAAAGCCACAAACGCAGCCAGTGTTTCCCAGACGAAAAAAAACACAAAGCACATGCCGCCCTCAGCATTGAGTGTGCACGGGACTCGACGCCACAAAAATAAAAAAATAAATAAAAAAGGCTCGACTAGGGATTGCCTTCAGCGCCAAGGTAACGAAGGCCAAACGGTGCCCCTTATGGTATTAGGAGCTTGGGCTACATTTGCGGCTGTTGGGGATCACACAAAAGCTAATAGGGGAGCCTAATTGAGGCGTCCCAATCCCCGTGTTGGCCTGTCATGGCACACGGCGTCTTGCGACCTCTCGCAAGCTCAATGGAGGGCGTGTTAGTTTTTCCACTCGGCATCGTCAGCCCCACACGTGCATCCCTGGGCTCATTCCGCGCAAATATAACGGAGCGCGGTAATTTAAAAAAATAAAAATCAGAAGAGAGAGATATGACAGTCGGTGTGTGAGGGTTTTTCGGGGCAACTAGATAAAGCAACACATGCATGCAAAACGATAGAAAAAAACGCATACCCTCAGTGCGAATTAGCATTGTAGAATACGAAGTGAATAAAAGACACCCGAGGCCGAAGCTACAACAGCCACCGGGGCAATATAGTTCATACACGCTGGATTAAAATTACAAGCAGTAACATTTGATTTCACAGTTCCCGAGGATAAACTGGGTATGACTTATCGTGACATAAACAAGGCAAGGGGAACAATTTCGCTACAAAGGAGGCGTGTTCTGCTTGATAAATGAGGACACAATAACGAAAACAATAAAAAGAAAACGAAGGGGTTGGAGGGTTTATGTTGGTTGAAGGTAGTAAGAGGACGGGGGATTATAGTGATCCTTGAATATCGCGGTAGGTTGTTGCGTTTCCATGCGGAATCTCCATACGGGAGCACCAAGTTAGCTGTGCACTCCCGACCATACACTACCGTGCGCGGGAGAGACCGATGCGCACGAAAGGCTTATATAGGCATACCAAAGCGACAATGTCTCGTACGTTCAGGGGTCATAGGTGCCAGAACGGTCATGGAGCATCCGAATTTCCCTCATCGTTCCTGAACTCGGATTAAGGCCCCCTTCAGGGTATTGATTTTGTTGATTAACCAGGCTTCACACTTTTCTCGCTTGCTACAGCTGGAAGGACTAGTTTGTAGAAGTGCGACTTTGTTGTAATTAAAAGAGTGATTTTGCATCGCTAGATGTGACGGTGTTTGAGTGCTTTGGTGTGACAGTGGGTATTGTAAAACCGCATTCAGAAACATCCATCAGTGTGTACTATGTAGTACATATTACATCTGCCACGCTCCAATAGGTAAACCAAATTGAGCAAGACACGATCATCTAAACTAGGAACGGAATATCTGAAGTTCTAATTTGTCCTGTGTTTTACCATCGCGGTTTGCGCGTGTTTACCATCAAATATCTGTTTTTTCCACGCGGCCACCAGCCTAATGGAATAATGTGGCTGTCTTAAGCGTGGGCATGATAGCACCTATGAGTTTGGGCGTCTGTATACCACAGGTGGGGGATCGCTGAAAATTCTGAAATTTCGACGCTCTGCTTGAGAAGAGTTTTTTTTTTTAATATTGCATTATCATTGCCGGGTACAATTAAAAGTTAAGACTAACTTAGCGCGGGAATCCTTCCCTTAATTCAAAGGTGACCCGTGCAACAGTGTGTTACAATTTAAACTTGCCGCCGTAGATATGGCTTCGTCGACGGGGGCCCGCGAGTAAATTTGTTTGACGAGAACGTGCCACATTCGGCTGGTGTTCGGGTTAAAGTCTTCGTCCCGGGAGCAAGTTCTTCTAAATCTGTTTGCCTGCAAATAAGGGATGACCGTCCTGGATTGATGGGGGTGGTATTTGTCGAAGTGCAGGTACTGCTGGCGATCCGCCAGTTTCCTCTACACACTTGTCTCTAGGGAGTTAGCCCGCACCTGAACGCCCAAGAAACAAATTTTGTTGCAAGAGTACGTGTATGTGAATGAAATATTAGCATGAACAGTGGTATATTCCTCCATAAAAGCCATTCGTCTTTGCTCAGTGACTGTCCAGATCAGGAAATTGTCTTCATAGAATCGCTTGTACAGTGCAGGTGAACTGTCTGAAATAAATATAGATTTGATTCGATATTGCTTTAAAGTTTTCTTTTCGATACGTTTTGATATGGTGGCATAAATGAGTGCAATTTTCGTTCAAATCGCAGCGGCACCTGTTTAGAGAAAATATTTGTTTTCAAATTCAAAACTGCGGATTTTTTTACAAGGCGCATGAGTACCTCAATAACCCTAGAGCTGGCAAAGTGGCGTTCGCGGTGTCCTTGTACGACTGAGGGAGGGTATTGATGCCATCGCAGTGCGGATAATTGGGATAAAAGGAGGCCCCATCCAATGTTACGAGAAATGCACCGTACGTCAGATCAATTACAATTATTTATTGCAGAAAATAGTTTGTGTCCCTTAATTATGATGGAAATTGGGGAGGTGTATTGCGAATGAGGTATAATTGACGTTGTGATGGTGCCTATTCCTGATTTAGTAGCTAGGCCGGGATTTCCAATTTTATGTAATTTTGGAACCATGTAAAAGGGGTCTGCCACAGCGTGTGATTATTTTCATGCCCTGGCAAGATTTCTATCAATTCTTAGGGGCACATGTTGCTCAAGGATGTTAATTACAATTTTTTTCTTAGGTGGACTATATAGAAAGGGCCTATAGAATTTCCGTTCACCTAATTGCTAATCCCCTTCTTTGACATGGTCATTCCGCTCGACAATAACCCCCCTCCCTTGTCATCTGGTTTGATTACAATGTCCAGTCGGTTACTCAATGCATTGAGAGCATTGTGTCCGTTTTTTGTGATGTTGTGATGGCGGGTATGGAGGGATTCTGCCGTCTCCCTGGACGGCACAAACATACAAGTCAAGATTTTCCTCCCTTTGTGCACTGGGCGTCCATCGAGCTTGGCGACGAAAGAAAGGTTGGCTTTCTGGCTACCGCTTTTACCAAAGAAATAGTTTCATAAACGTAGTGTACGCGTAAAACTATGAAGATGTTCTCGGAGTGTTAATCCTGAGTACTTCCCGATCGTCGAGCCAATCTTGAAACCCCGCTACATACCAAATATCTGAGTGGCTTCTTATTTAATCATTTGTAAACGAATGATGTGGCCACCCATGCTCCCGAAGTCAACTTCAAGATGTCAAGATATAACACTTTTTTCACAGTCAACCACGTCGACACGGCGCAGAATCGATTGATGTCTAGCGATGCAGCCGCCCACTTTTTCCACATACCACGCTCTATGCACCAGGACGTTATCTAATTGCGATTTTTTGGACTTTGTTTTTGACACTTCAAGGTATTTTTTTGTTTCAAACAAATTCAGCTTCAGAATTTACTGCCCTGAAACTACGGTTTTTCCGGACTCGACGTTCCTCTCCCACAAGTGACGTTAACATTTTTTTTCCCCGTGGTGTATTGCGACATTGAGAAATTCTTCAGAAGAAGTATTCAGCCTTCGATTATATTTTCTCCATTCTGGTTGGATGAGTTCCTCATTGTAGGATCGAGGGAAATCTGAACCCGTTTTGGTACATTACCATCTAGCTGATAGATTTGAAGGGTACGAACATGAAGATCATCGAGTACGCCCTTGCTCACAATTTTTCTGAGATTTCAGAAATATTTTGATTTAGGGTTATGTCCCCTGAGGAAGAAGAAGTTGGCTGGAGGTCAGGGCCAACCCTCGGTGGGCTGATCCAGGGCATTTCCTAAAATTGTACCTTGGAGCTGGAGTTTTTATACCGCCCTCACTGTTTTTTGTGGAAAGTCTGTGCACCACTCTGCAAACTTCCAGCCCTATCCTGGTTAGGGGTTGCTGCGGTGTTATCTTCTGGGTTTCATTGTGGGTGATCCGGGTGAGGTAAGTAATTTTCTCCGTCGGAACTCTGCGATGGGGCCAGGGCTGGCTCTCATTCGTAGTTGGAGGCATAGGGTGGCTGACTGCAGTCGTGGTGGCGTATCCACTTAAGGCGCTTCAAGGCTTTGAACTCGGCAGGCATGGTCGGCGTGTGACACCTAGGTCAAATCAGGGTGCTGGATCCACAGTAACCACAGAGTCATGTTCGAGGTCAAAGACCACGAGCGGAACGCCAAAGCGGATCGCCGATAAACAGGTGGGTTGGGCAGACAAGTTTCCCGTCGCTCTTAGTAACGACAAGGACTTCCCCCCACTAACCCCTCCTCCTCCCCGTAACGCCTGTAAGGAGTGCTCAGAACTCAAAAAGCTGATAGCGAAGCAGAACCAACAGATTCAGATGCAAAATCAGCAGATTAAGGTGCTAATGGAACGCATGGAGGCATTAGATAAATCCGGGAACACTGAGGACAGCGCTTAACACAAAATAGCTAAAAAAGACACCCATCCGGAATCGCCGCTGGTGGTGGCCATGGAAGCCGAAAGAATGGAACCAAGCCCGCCGAGGCTACCCCAAACAGAACCCACGATGAAAACGGTCATGGACAGGCTATCACAAATCACTAACCAGTTAACCCAAACCAACGGCAATGTATCCCAAATAGCCAATCAGGTGGGAAGGCTCACTGAACAGATGGGGAACGTGACGACGAGGCTTGACAACCTCGAGGCCAAGTATAATCAAATGTTAACCAGGATGACGGCCTTCGACGCAAAGATCAAGCATGCAACCTTAGTAAAGAAGAAATCGCTCAAGGATACGCTACACAGCAGGCCACACTTAGTGAATAATCTCGCGAACGAGGAACACAGCCAAGATGAAGAAGAATAAACATGACCAGAATAGCACGACGATAATTTACCAATGAAATTGCAGAGGGATAAAAAAGAAATTAGGGAAGCTCAGCCTACATATCGAAAATCTAGAACAGAAACCGGACGTCATAGCCCTACAAGAAACAAACGACAGACCCAAGCTCGCGGGGTACATGACCTACACGGACCCGAGCAAAAAAAAACGGCCATCCTAGTCCGCAGTAACATAGCCGCAACACAACACGTAACCGCCGAACGCGGATGCGAGCACGTGCTGATCGAGATCTATAACAGGAGCATAGGAGGAGGAGGAATAACATTTATTTTTTAAGGGAAAGGGGAGGGGGAAAGGAGAGTGGGTGGTGGCCTCAGTCCAGGCCGCCTTCAGGCTCCCCAGCAGCCCTCGCCCGGAAGATCAGGTACTCTTGATCCTCGAGCTGGAAGCTGGTCAGCCTGTGCTCCCACTGCTCCAAGGTAGGTGATGGAATTGGGTTGGGATGTTTGGCGCACTCCCATACGAGGTGATAGGTGGTGTTTGGTGTATTGCATGTTGTGCAGTTGTAGGGGAAAGCAGTTGGTTAAATATGATGCAAAATTGCCATGTTGTAATAAGTCTGTGTTTGGATTCTGCGCCAGATTCGAGTCTTGTGTATTGAGTGATGGGTGAGGAGGAGGGTAAAGGAGGCGCTCCTGGCGATAATGATATAAGATGTCCGTGTATGTTTTTGGGACTGACTGGCTGGGCGAGGCGATTGGAGGTGTGTCGTCGGCCTCCCTTGGGAATGCCCGGTGTAAAATGTCGCGGGCAGCGGCGTGAGCCGCCTCATTCCCCAGGAGGGAGGCATGTCCAGGCGTCCAAACAATGTGAATGGTCGGGAGAGTTTTGGCGTGTTTTAGTAGTGTGAGCGCATGGAGAGATATTCATCCTGATAGGTAATGCCGGCACGCCTGTGGAGAGTCAGTAATGACTGTAATAATTTGCTTTTTGCTGGAGGTGGCCGCTAGGGCGATGGCTGTCTCTTCTGCGACATTGGTGTCGGTTGTTCGGACTGTTGCAGCTGAGATTGATGTCCCTTCGGAACCCACGACCACTGCAACGTGGGCCTGGCGGCGGGGATTTCTTGCGACGTCTGTATAATATACATCCGGGTTGTCGGTGAAGTTCTTGATTAAGTATCTTATTCTCGCCTCTATTCTCCCTTTGTTGTATTCCGGGTGCATGTGTCTTGGAATGGGAGCTACTTTGATGTTGGTTCGTATGTTTAATGGGATCCGGGTAGGCGCGTTAGATGGTGCAGGGATGGGGTAGCCCAGTTTGTCCAGAACCACCCGGCCCGTTGGAGTTAGAGCTAGTCGATTTAGTTGGCTTGCTCGTTGCGCTTCCAGAATTTCGCTCAAGGTGTTATGGAGTCCAAGCTTGAGTAGGTTGTCGGTAGGTATAAAGGCTGGAAGTCCCAGGGCCAGCTTATACGATTTCCGAATTAGGGCATCTATTTTAGAGTGTTCCTTGGGGCGCAGTTGGACGTATGGGGTGCCGTAGGCGATGCGGCTGGTCAGAAGTGCCTGGACGATGCAGCAGGTGTCCTGTTCTTTAGGACCGCTCTGCTGGGTGCAGATCCGTGGGATTAAGTGCATCAACTGCATGACCGTGGTGTTAAGTTGTGGTAGTAAGTAGGTACCGGAGCCGTCTGCATGAAATGGCACTCCCAAAATGCGAAGTGATGTGACTTGAGGTACCGGGCTGGACGCGATGCTGACGGTTGGGTCTGGCGTTGGGTTGGGCGGTCTACCTCGTGTGCGTGCCCGAAGGACCAGTAAAGCTGACTTGGTAGGGGCGCACGCAAGGCCCCGTCTTTCCAAGTACTCCGTCACGCAGTCTAGGGCCTGTTGAGCCCTGTCCTGCTGTTCTCCAGCTGATCCCGTGTTCGTCCAGATTGTAAGATCATCGGCGTATAAGGCGTGATGTAGTTCGGGGATCTCTGAAAGCTGGGAAGGCAGTTGAAGCAGGGCAATATTAAATAGTAAGGGAGAAATAACGGAGCCTTGAGGCGTGCCTTTCGACGGTGTTGAGAATGTGCCCGTTTGTATTGGACCCAGTCGAATTTTAGCGGTACGGCCTGACACGTACGCTCGTACAAAGTTGTACATCGCTTCTCCGCAGTTGGTGTCTCGGAGTCCTTGGAGGATCGCTTCGTGGGTTACGTTGTCGAAGGCGCCTTGAACGTCTAAAGCCAGGATGGTACTGGGGGTGGTTTTGCTGAGGTTGTCTATAATTTGTTCTTTCAGCTGCAGCAATACGTCCTGGGCAGACAGATGGGCGCGGAATCCGAACATTGTGTGAGGGTAGAGGTTATTATCGTGGAGATGTTCTGTCAGTCTACGGTTCACCAGGTGTTCGAAGAGCTTTCCAAGGCATGATGTAAGCGAGATTGGTCGAAGGTTTTCAATGCTGATTCGTTTGTGAGGTTTCGGAATTAGCGTTATGTCGGCGTGACTCCACTGTTGTGGTAGGGTGCCGGCTAGCCAATGTTTGTTGAAAAGTGCCAGGATGGACTCCTGCGTGTCTTCGTTCAGGTTTCGTAGAAGTTTATTGGTAATTCTGTCCTTGCCTGGCGTGGTGTTACAGGTCAGATGTGCAAGTGCCCCGTGTAGCTCTTGCATTGTAAAAGGGACGTCCATGCATGCGTTCGGTTCGCCTTGGTAAGAAGGGTGATTTTGTTGCCGCTGTTCTGTGCCGAATAGTTTGTTTTGTATAGTTCGCAATATTTGGTCCGGTGGGTCTGGGTGGTTATGCACCAGGGGTTGGATCTGCTGTTGCGTCGTGGTCTTGGATGGTTTTGAGCCCAGTAGATGTCCTAGTATTTTCCACGTTCTTTTAGTGCTCAACGTGGCACCTAATTCACTACAAAATGTTCTCCAATTTCGCTTTTGCAGTGTTAGGGCATACTCTGCTGCCTCTTTGGTAATTCGAGCTATTTTTAGTTTTAGTTTTCGGTTGGTTTTTCTGGTTTCCAGCGCTTGATTAGTCCTCTTCGTGCAGCCCATAGATGGTCGAGGTGAGTGTCAATAACCGTTGTTTGAGTAGTCAAAGTCACAGTTTTGGTGTGGCGTTGTATCACTTCCTCTATCTTTGCTGTCCAAAGTTCAAGATTTCCCACTACAGGTGGTAAATCAGTCAAATCTTGCCGAACCGCGGGCCAGTCTGTGAGCTTGGCTTGTCCTAGGCCGCGGCGTAGGGAGCCGTGAGCCAGTGTCAGGGTGACGATATAGTGGTCGCTCCCAAGATTGTCCGGTAGCCGTTGCCAATCAAATTGGGTGACATGTCGTACAAATGTAAGATCTGGAATGGTGTCCCTTGACACACTTGTTCCCAGTCTCGTAGGATAGGTAAGGTCGTTGCAAAGCACAAGCTGGAAATTTTGTGTTGCTTGCAGCAACGCCGTTCCCTTCTTAGTTGCCTGTGGGTAGCCCCCGGAGTGATGAGGTGCGTGGAAATCCCCAAGGAACACTAATGGGTTTGGGCCTGCCTTCTTGATTGCCTCCGCCAGAAATGGGTTGATCTCCGCAAGGGGTTGGTTCGGTGGGCTGTATATGTTAAGGATGAATAGACTCCGCTGGCCAGGCTTCACCGGAATAATTTCTATGAAGGTATGAGCGATGGGTGAGGCGATTAAATGCTCTTGGGCCGTCAAATCTTTATTAACTAACACCGCCGTTCTGTGACTGCGATCACTCGAGTACGTTGCATACCCACGCAAGGTAGGTTGTGGTGTATTCGTTTCCTAAAGAACGAGAATTTCTGGAGGCGATGCCTGGATTTAGTTTTCTAATTGGGCTTTTTTACTTCGGAATGACCGGCAGTTCAGTTGGTAGATTTTTATTTCATTTAATTTCCCCGCCATTCATCAGGAGCAAATTATGATGACGGTGAAGAGTCGCTAGCGTACTGCATCATCGGAGACTGCTGGGAGACATCTTGGCGTGGCTTTTTGTGGGCTTTTTCAATGGTGGTCTCCAACTGGGTAATCCGAGATTCTAGCGACGGGAGTAATATTTCTTGAGCTGACCGGTTTTCTAATTCTGACAGCCGCGACGCGATTTGGTTGATGAGACCGAGCATATTTTCAGTAGTTTCAGAGATTAGCTTGTTGAGGACCTGCGTGGACTCTGTTATGAGGCTCACAACTTTTGGCAGCACCTTTTCTTCCATGAATGTCTGGGCTGGCTCTGGGACGGGTGGTGGGCTAGGTTGGCGCTGTATGGAGGTTTCCAACGCCTCTATCCTCTTTTGCAAGTCGGCGTTTTGTTGTTTAATCTCCTTGAGTAGTTGTGTGAGTTCAGATGCCGGTTGTGTGTGTGGTGGTTGTGTGTCAGGCGTTATGACGTGGAGAGGGGGAAACTCTGGAGCAGCGGGAGCATTAGAAACTATAGCTGACCAGCTTACCTTCTGCGCTGTTGTTCTTTGAGCAGCGGTGTGACGGGCCGTCGAAGCTTTTGGGATCGTTGGGATTAACCTCTTAGGGCAGTCCTTCCCAGCGGTGGAGTGGGCCATATTACACAGTTTGCATGTTGGTGCACACTGATGGTCACTGGCTGGGTTGTTTAGTCCACAGTCAATGCACTTTGGTCGGTCCGGGTTTGGGCACACGTCTTGTCGGTGGCCGAGTTCTCCGCACAAGCGACACACTTGCACAGAACATCGGAATGGGCGGCATCGGCACAGAAGGCTTCCCACTTTAACGTAAAATGGGACGTGTGGACCTTGAAAAGTCAGTAGGGCCGAGGTGGTTCGACCCATGAGGCGTGCGTGCAGGAGCAAAGGCTTGTTGGCTTGCAGCATATCCTGTAGCGTCTCAGTGTTCACTTCCGGATCAAGGCCGTGGATGACTCCCCTGCTTGTGTATGGTGGTGGCTTCATGTACGGTTGGACTTCGTAGTCCGCTGCTCCAAGGCTGAGGGAAGGGATTGCGCTTAGCGTGATGGCTTGTTCAGGATCCGGGGTGCAAGCAACAATTAGGTTGTTGGGGCTTTGTACTTGGACGACTACGTTATCGTAGAAGTCTTGCTGTGGAATTTGGCTCGCCGCGGCAATGCTGTGAGAAATAGCTCTCGGTGTCCACGCTGAAACGTTCAGTCCAGTTCTCGGGCGGTACACGATCATGTATTGATCTTTCGGTAGCTGAGGCGGTGGGTTTCGAAATGTGGTGGTCTTCGCAGTAGCGTTAGCTTGCCTGTTCGGTGATTGCGACGCAGTTGACTTCTTGCGAAGCACAGGGATCCAGGGATTGTCAGGTGGGCGCGTGCGCCCGCTCAGCGGATATATGTCCATGTCGGCGCAAACAGGCGGTGAGCTTGAAGCACGTGCACTGACCTGGTTGTCTGGAACGCAAGCTCGAGCTGCGCTCGAGCTCGCGCCGCCGGGGCTCGTAGCCAGCTCTACAAAGTAGGCCCAGCTCGGTTGGTGAAGCCTCGGATCTTCTGATGGTAGTCTCTAGATGAATTGTGGGAGTAGCTGGATTAACTTGGTTTCTAAAGAGAGCTCGTGACTTCCGCTAGCCGATATAATTATATTTTGGCTGGATGAAGTCGAGGTTCGCTGATTGCACGACATAAACGGCAGCCGAAACAGATCTGTGCTGCTCGTGTCAGCCCCCTGGTGGCAATCCGGAGCATAGGCAACGAGAAGAATGTTTTCGTACTCAATGCCTACTGCCGGCCACCGAGAAAAGATCCCGACTTCGATGGCTCCCTTCTGGACTGCATCAAGGAAGCAAATACAAGACCGATACTAATGCTGGGGGACTTCAACGCTCCACACACAAAATGGGGATACAAATTCCAATCAAAAAGGGGCAGACAACTAGCTAACGTAATAGAGCAACACAACCTGGTCATAATGAACGAGCCGGACACCCCCACCAGAATGGGTATGAGCACGTCAAGGGACACCACCCCCGACCTGTCCCTGTTGAGGGGAGACCTCGACTTAACCTGGCAAAACAAGGGGACGAATCTAGGATCGGACCATGATATTATATGCTTGACAATAAGAGGACCCAATTTCAAAGCGAAACTAGGACAGGCAAGAATCACGGACTGGGATCGCCTCAGGAAGAGAATGGATGATGATGATGGTTTGATTTTATTTGCGCAAGGCCGACATGGGCAAAGAGCGCCAAACACAAAGTGATTTGATGAGGAGAGAACAAGAAATAAAATCAGTTTAAAGCTATGAGCATGGCTGGTGTAAAGGGCCAGGGTGAAGAACAAGAGTGGTTAAAAATAAATAAGGTGGCTGGTGTATAGGACCAGGGGTAAAAGCTATGGGTGGTATGAGATGAGTTGTAAAAAGTGAACTTCTGATAGGAACTGAAAGGTGCGTTGAACAGAAAACATGGCATCGTCTCCTAAGAAGTATGACGGGTGTGGTGGAATATGTCGTGTGTGTAGTTGAGGGAAGTGTTTGCGTCGTGTAGTGTCGAGTGCCTTACATTGTATGAGAATGTGCATCACGGATAGGGCCTCTCCGCACCTGCTGCAAAGAGGTCTTGGAGATCCAGTGAGCAGGTGCGAGTGCGTTGCATGAGTGTGCCCTATCCGTAATCTAGCCAAGGCGACTTCTGTGTATCTATTGCGTGTATCGGAGGTGTACGGTCCCAAGTGTGGTTTTATTACGTGTAACTTGTCTGTCTGTTCGCTCCAATGTGTTTGCCATGTTTTGCGAAGTTGTTGGTTGATGTGTGGTTTCACGTCGGTGTAGGGTAATGTGGCGATGTTTACTGCATTCGAGAGTGTAGCAGCAGCGGCCATTCGATCCGCGGCTTCGTTCCTGGCTATACCACAGTGGCCAGGGACCCAGCAAAGGACGAGTTCAAATTTGTGGACATACACCGACATAATACCTTTGATGATAAGATTTACGACGTGATTTTTTGAAGACTTTGTAGAAGACAATGCCCGCACAACACTGAGGGAGTCTGTATAGATAATGGATCGTGGGATGTGACTTTGAAGGACATGAATAACAACAAGAAGTACACCATAAGCCTCTGCCGTAAAGATACTGGTATTACTGTGAAGAATTCTAGTGACACTAAGGCCGGGCCCATGCGCAGCGCAGGACACAGAGGTGGAAGTCTTAGAGGCATCCGTATAAAATTCAGAATAATGATACTTCTCCTGCAAATACAAGAAGTGCTGCTGAATTGCACATGTGGGAGCTCGGTTTTTATCTACATGTGTGAAAGATGTGTCGCATGACACAGGGCGGAGATGCCATGGTGCTATGAAATCTGTTACGGAACTTTGGATGGTGTCTAAAAAGGAGACAGCAAGCTTTGACGCTTCTTCTCTAACTCTGTAAGAGAAGGGCGCAGAGAACGATGGTCGGTTTAGGAGTAGTGCAGTCATAGAGGTATCATGAAAAACTGATTTAAAAGGATGGTGAGGCATGGATGAAATTTTAAAAGCATAAAGGAGGTCTGTGTATGCTCGCTGACGTTGTAGGTTCCATTTGTTGCACTCTACATACAGACTTTCGACTGGACTAGTCCGAAAGGCACCGCAGGACAAGCGGAGCCCTAGATGAAGCACAGGGTCCAGCATTCTGATGGACGTTTTAGTGGCTGACCCATAGACAACGCTACCATAGTCCAGTCGTGAACCTATCAAGCTGGTAAAAACACGTAAAAGAAGTTATTTGTCAGCACCAAAAGAGATGTGCGACAGAACCTTCTGGATATTCATTGTTTTTAAGCATTTATGTTTTAGTTGTTTTATGTGTGGGATGAATGTGAGCTTTTCGTCAAAAATTATACCTAAAAACTTGTGTTCCTTTTTGACAGGAATAGAGACACCGTGGAGTCTAATGTCTGGATCCGGCCGAATGCCACGCCTCTTGGAAAACAGAACACAAGTGCACTTTCCTGGATTAAATTTAAAACCGTTGCTATCTGCCCAGCCGGCTAGCTTGTTCACACCAAGCTGGACTTGGCGCTCGCAGACAGAGAGGTTACAAGACTTAAAGGATAATTGAACGTCGTCTACATAAATGGAGGAGGAAATCGATGGTGGTAGCGCCTTACGAAGAGAATTCATTTTTACAATAAAAAGGGTGCAACTTAAAACTCCACCTTGCGGCACGCCGTTTTCCTGAACATGAACCCTAGAAAGTGCAGTTCCAACTCGCACGCGAAACGTTCTTTCAGACAGGTAACTGGCAAGCGTGTTCATCATGTTACCCGACATGCCAAAGGACTTCAAGTCGCTAAGGATGCCGTACCGCCAAGCAGTATCGTACGCCTTTTCAAGATCAAAGAAGACCGTCATGCAGTACTGCTTGTGGAGGAAAGCATCTTTGATATAAGACTCTAACGCAACGAGTTGATCGTTGGTAGATCGCCCCGCCCTGAAGCCCGCCTGGCAGCTCTCGAGAAGACCATTGTACTCTAAGAAGTACACAAGTCTCCTGTTTATCATCTTCTCGAAGAGCTTACACAGGCAGCTTGTCAGGGCAATGGGGCGATAACTGGCAGGAGAGGAAGGGTCCTTCCCTTCCTTTAGGACAGCCACTACTATGGCCTCCTTTCAAGAGCGAGGAATGTGCCCCGAAAGCCATATTTTGTTGTATAGGTGTAGGAGTGTTTCAAGGGTGTCTGAGTGTAAGAATTGTATCATTGTGTAAGTAATCTTATCTGCACCTGGAGCTGAAGGTTTACATGTGGTAAAAGCAGCCTTCAGCTCATAAATTGAAAAAGGAGAGTTGTAAGAAGTGTGCGACTTATTGCTATCACGCAGTGACTTCTTCTCCGCAGATGTTTTGTGTTTCATGAAAGTGTTCGTGTAGTGTGCTGAACTGGACACGTGTTCGAAGTGTTGGAAAGCGTGTTAGCCTGGTCTTCCAGTGTGTCCCCTGTTGTACTAACCAGCGGCAGGCTGTGCGTCTGTTGTCCTTTGAGCTTGCGTATACGTGTCCAGACTTTGTGTGTGTCCGTGTATGAATTAATGGATGTCAAGAAGGTGTGCCAACTCTCTCGTTTCGCCTCACGGCGCACACGTTTTCCTAACGCCTTGGCCCGTTTGAACAAATTGAGGTTACCCGACGTGGGGTACCGACGAAGGGCACCCCACGCCTTGTTCTGGGCCTCTCGCGCCCGCCTACAGTCCTGATTCCACCACGGCCTCCGCTGGTTGCGCGGGGCACCAGAGGCGTGGGGAATGGACTTTTCGGCGGCGTCGAGCATGTGCGCCGTGAGGAGTTGCGTAGCTCCTTCAACGTGTAGGTGTCCTATGGATGTGTGGTGTAGTTTGGATGTCTCTTTAAATGTGTTCCAGTTAGCTCGTGCTTCATTGAACCTATTATGGGAAGATGGACTGCTCGGGCCTTTACCTATATACGTTAATGAAGTGGGGAAATGGTCACTGCCATATGGGTCAGGTCCCACACCCCACTCGAGAAGAGGAAAGAGAACTGCGGAGCCAATAGCCAAGTCAAGACATAAGTATGTGTTGTGTGCTATGTTATGATATGTAGGCTGCTTATTGTTGAAAAGGCATGCTCCAGAGGATGTAAGAAACCTCTCTATCAGGCGACCTCGGGCATCTGTTCGAGAAGAGCCCCAAAGAGAATTGTGAGCATTAAGGTCGCCTGTTAGAATGTATGGTTCAGGCAGCTGGTCAACCAGCGCCTCGAAGTCAGAGCTCAAAAGTGTAACATCAGGAGGAATGTATATGGAGCATACCGTTATCAACCTATTAAATATTATTAAGCGTATTGCTACAGCCTTAAGGATAGTGTTTAAAGCGACAGGGTGGCATGCTAAAGATTTCCAGGTGATTATGGCCACACCCCCAGAAGAGTGTGTGCAGCCATCCCTGTCTTTCCTGTATACCAGGTAACTATTCAAGAAATTTCTGCGTTTGGAATTCAGATGTGTTTCCTGGACACACATTATACTTGACTGATTGGCATGCAGAATCTCATAAATGTCGTAAAGATTATTCAGAAGGCCTCTGCAGTTCCATTGAACAATATTTTCTCTTGCCATTATTATGTGTTCAGAGCTACTGGAGTGTGACTATTTATGTAGGGTCTTTCGGGGCTTGCGCTCTTGGAAGGGGTTTTCTGTCCTTCTCCACTGACCTGGACGTCGCAGCCCGTTCCTTCCCCTGCGATGAAAGCCGGAAGGGCTCGACATCCATATCGTCATCTGAAGGCAAGGGGGTGCCCAGCGGACTGGGCCCCCTTGACATGGTACCCTTTCGGGTGTTCTTTGCCTGCGCTGCCAGTGCCGAAGGCGTGGGGAGCACCCCAGATGGCACAGGCAGTGAGGCGTGGGAGGGGGTCGCTGCGATTGCCTCCGCCTCCATCTCGTCCGAGCCCTCGCGTGTGCTTCGGGCCGGTGGAGAGGGGGAAACGGTGGGTGCAGCAGCATCCCCACCGGACGTGAATGCCACCACAGCCGCTGCTGACTCAGCGAGCGGTGCGGAGGCGGGTTGGGCTGCCTGAGGCAACCCAGGGGGGGGGGGGGCGGGGCCGGGACCAAGTGCGACTCGCGGTACTGGGTCCCCGCAGAAACCAGGCGCCGCTCCGCCCCCCGGCGAGCTGCGTCGGCGTACCTCCCCAGAGGGAAAGAGGCGAACCTCTTCCGCGCCTCTGGGAAGGTGATGTTTTCAGTGACCTTGATGTTAATGATTTTCTTTTCTAATTGAAAGTTTTCACAGCTGCGGGACCATGCTGCGTGCGGCCCCTGACAGTTTGCACAGGTGAAGGTAGTAGAGTCACAGTTTTCAGTAGGGTGGTCATGTGCGGCGCATTTCGCGGAGGTCGTTTTGCCGCGACAAGAAGTTGTAGCGTGCCCGAATCGCTGGCACTTGTAGCAGCGGCGCGGGTTAGGTATGTACGGACGTACACCACACCTAATCAAGCCAGCATTGATGTGCTCAGGAAGTTTTGATTTGTTAAATGTCAGGATTATATGCTTTGTGGGGATTTCCTTATTGTCTCGTCTGATGGTGATACGCCTCACTGCAGTTACACCCTGATCTTTCAGGCCTTCCAACAGATCAGCTTCGGTCTCATTCATCAAATCGGTCTCCGAGATCACACCCTGAGAGCTGTTGAGGCTACGATGGGGAGTGACTCGGATGGCCAGTTCTGCCATGCAGGTTTGCGACAGGAGGTTCGTGGCTTGTTGCTGCGTCTTGACATTGACAAGGACTTCTCCGGTACGGAGTTTATTAGCATCGAGCGATTTTCCGAGGATGCCTTCCAGGAACTTAGTGATCAGGAATACGGACATTGAAGAAACAGGGTTTGCTTTGTCAACTGCCTCGATAACCAAGAATCGAGGATAGTTGTCAGGTTTCGGACTGTGGATTGTTGGAAGGGATGGAAAAGAAACTTCGGTGCCGCCCCTTTTCGGGGGCCGATCAGGTCTAGGGGGGGGTTTTGATTTATCCATATGGCATAGGAAAAAGCAGGGAGACGGGGGTACTTTCTTCTTTGACCTTACCCTGGTAGTCAAAGAGGTCCCGGAGCTCCCTGCCTGGTGAACAGACAGGGAGCCCATCCGCCGGAGCTTGACCTGGGCTCCGACGGCCACTGTTCGTGGTTTATAACCCTCCACCTATAAACACATCGCCACGGTTGGATCCAGCTTATGTTTGGGGGCTCGGGGTCCGCGGTATCGCCAGTACCGTCACCAAGATTACTCAAGGTGCCCCGTGCGGGGAGGAAGAGAATGGAAACCGAAGACGAAGAACAAGTGGAAACGGAGTCCAGGTCCTACCAGGAGTGGGCCAAAACAACATTTGGAGTGGGTGGACAAGTACACGCAAAAGATAGCTACCACAGTGCAAACACCGTACGGGGACAGCAAATTAGTCCATATATGGAAGGCTAGGCACGGGTTAACCAGAAGATGGAAAAGGCAAAAACACCACAAGAAGTTGCGGAAACGCATACACGAACTTAACAGGCAGGCTGCGGAATACGCAACCCAGCTGTGCAGAGCAAACTGGATGCAGCTGTGCGGCGGACTGCAAGGCACTCTGTCGACAAGAAAAACGTGGAACCTCCTCAGACACCTGATAGACCCCCTAAATGGCAAGAGCGCAAGCAACCGCAGCCTTACGCGCACGTTGAACAACTACAAGGGTGGCAGCGAGCAGCTAATCAAAGATGTTGAGACAAAATACCTCAAAACGGAAAAGAACGCCACGCCACTTCTCGAATACGAGGGAACGAGTAACGGTGACTTGGACGAACCTTTCACCGATCAAGAGCTGACAGCGGCAATCGACGAAAGCAACCATGGCAGCGCACCGGGCAGAGACACCATAACCTACAAGATGCTCAATAACCTTAGCATCAAAAACCGTCTCGAGCTCCTAGGACACATAAACAGTGTCTAAGAGACAGGAACGCTACCCAAGGAATGAAAAAAGGAGGAGATCCGGTTCCTACAAAAACCAGGGAAGAAGCCACACATAGACAACATGAGACCCATTTCCCTCACATCATGCGTGGGGAAGGTGGTAGAACGCATGGTCCTCAAAAGACTTCAGAGACATCTGGACATCACCGACCAGATGCCAACAACCATGTACGGGTTTCGAGAGCACCTAAGCACCCAGGATATTCTCATACAACTAAGTGAACTGGTCATCACGAAAGCAAAAAATCAGACGCCCAGAGCGATACTGGCACTCGATTTAAAAGGGGCATTTGACAATGTCACCCACGAGAGCATACTTTGCAACCTATGCAAAATGGGATGCGGAGAAAGGACCTATAGGTATATCAAGGGTTTTCTCACCAACAGGATGGCAATCATCAAAATCGGAGAGGAGAAGTCACAGCCGCTAGCGTTGGGCGACAGGGGCACCCCGCAAGAGTCAGTCCTCTCTCCCAGGCTTTTTAACCTGGCCCTTCTCCCCCTTCCGGCCTTGCTGGAGAATATAGAAGGGATAGACCATGCACTGTACGCAGATGATATCACCATCTGGACATCGAAGGCGGGATCGGAAGGCTGGATAGAGGAGACTCTCCGAAAAGCAGCAGAAACGGTCCACGAATTTGCTAGATCATGCGGTCTAAGCTGCTCACCGCAGAAATCCGAGTTAATGATTATAAAGCGAAGACAGAAAAAGGATGAAAAGAAAGAGATAAGACTCGTCATAGACAACACCAATATCAACCCGACACCCCAAGTCAGAATCCTAGGCCTGCTCATACAAGAAAATGTCAATGCCGGAGCAGCGATATGCAGACTCAAGACCACATCAGAGCAGATCATGAACATGATCAGAAGAATATCAAACAGAAGGGGACTGAAAGACGTTGATGCCCACAAGCTAGTTCAAGCCTTCGTGATATCAAGGATAGTATACTCAGCCCCATATCTCCAACTACTAAAGAGTAATAGGGAACAGCTTGACGCAACCATCAGGAAAGCCACAAAAGTGGCCTTGGGCATCGCAGTCCACTCATCCACCGAGAAGCTCCTGGGAATGGGTAAGCACAACACAATAAGTGAACTGCTGGAATCCCATCGGTCCAACCAAAGAGTCAGGCTCAGTCAAAGCAAAGCGGAAAGAGCCGTCCTAGCCAAGATAGGATGGCAGGAAGCTTATCACCAAAGGAAGGGCCCCGTACCCAAGAACTGGGCCGAAGTAATTGAAACCAAACCACTACCCCGGAATATGAAACCGGACCGCAACGAGGGACGAAGAGGGGCCAGAGCGAAAGCCCTAGCCAAAACTCTGGAACAAGAAGACGGGACCTTGTATACGGACGCCTCGCTGCCCAAGTTTTCAACGAAAGCAACGATCGCCGTCACGAAACTAGACAAACTACTCACGTGTGCATCCATTGCGTCACCCTCCCCCGAGGAGGCCGAAGAAGCAGCGATAGCCATTGCCCTAACTCACCCTGGCACAAAGAAGATAATCACGGACTGCCAGAAGGCTTACAGAAACTTCAGGAAAGGATGGGTGTCTCTAGCGGCGCTGAGAATCCTCAAAAAGAAAATGCCTCCAAACCATAATAAAAAGCTAGTATGGGTACTGGCACACTCAGCGGTGGAGGGCAATGAATTTCCCACCAACACGCCCGACAAAACAACCTCCGGGCTGAGGGGCCAGAGCAACAACCCATCACGAGCTACAAAGATATCTTAACTCATTACAGGGACGGCAGAAAACGCTTCCCCAAACCGCACCGCTCCTTTAGTAGAACCCAGCAAGCCATTTATAGACAGATCCAAGCCGGATCCTTCCCGCATCCATACCACCAGAACAAAATGTACCCAGAGAGACACAAAAAGGAATGCAACTTTTGCAAACAACCTGGCACACTCCGACATGTCATAGGAAAGTGCAATTTCTCTAAAACATTCCCCCCGCTCCTCCTCCTACACAATAATGTTCTTATCGAGCGATGGGAGATCTTGCTGTCCAGCCCGGCCTTGGAAGACCAGCAAGCACTGATCACCAGGAGCCAGCAGGCACTGGAAGCATATGGTACCCGAGAAGAGGGAACCACCCCATCTAGCGCTTAAGCGCTACATGCTCAATAAAGTTGTTCCTCCTCCTCCTCCGGTGCTAATCTGAGCTCGTAAGAGGTCAGTATTTCAAGTGTTATTAGCGTATAAGGGGCAATTTTTATGTGCATTTTCAGATAATCTACAGCCATTAGTAGGGGGGCTGAGTATATTTTTACAGGTGTAGTCGCTGCTAGGAATATTATCTCGTAAAACTACCGGATTTTGTTTCGGATACGACGGATTTCTTTCTCGATTCATAGCTGTGTAGAAGGCCTGATTCTCGTTCGCTTACATACAGTCTAAGAATGTCCTCTTCTTGGCGGAAGGAATGGGACATAGTCTCGTAGTTATTTAGAATTATAGACGTTAATTGCAAATATGTGTTCACCACTACCTGATACATGCGTTGTCCAGCACCTTTTCCATAAGTTTTATAAGAATAACAACAAAGGTTGCCCTATTGTTTCTTGCAGATTACTGTCACCGAGAATCTCTCGTGCTATGTCGACTGTGTCACTCGCAATATTCCCCCAGTTTTCCAACCTTCATTAAGGATACAAATTTCCTTCTCCTTGATATCATGAAGATTTAAATTACTAACGACAGCATCTTATCACCCTGAATGCTGTGTCCTTAGATACCAACATTCCGTATGCAGTTAGAATCATCGCGGTATCATGTGCGTAAGAGCATTGACCGGGCAACAAACCTATCGATTCTGTTACCCTTCAAACTTTACTTCACCCTATGGCTCAGCTTAACAATTTTAAGTTTGATGGTTTTAGTTGCGTGCTACTCAGTGGAACATCATTTGGAGGCAAAATCAGGTCCAAATACGCAGTTATATGTATAGAATACCTACAGTAAACTTTTAAACCCAAAATGTGGAGCCACTTTACCTCAAAAGGTATATAAACGTATATTGATAATATGGCAGCATGTCGAACCAGAACATTTTGCGATTTTCCCGCTTTAACTCGGCGCATCCTAGTATATACCTTTCTGATTCCTACTCCTGACACAATGTAAATTTCCTGGATGTTGCCGTTACATCTTCTATATGCAAGCTTCAGAATATTCTGTACAGGAAACCTACGGACACGCGCAAGTATTTGCAGTTCCACAGCAGCCATGACAGGCACTGCAAGACCGCTGTACCTTAGAGCCGCTTTAGGGGTTGTGAACAAGAAAAGCTAAATACAGAGACCTTAAAGCCGTGCTCTTCGGAGATATATCGACAGCAGTTTTTGACGTCGGGATTACGCGAGCTAACCACTTGAACCGCCTCAAATCTCTACATTAGGGAGCTCTCAAACCCAATAGAAGAACAAACCTCGTTCTGACCCATTCTGCGTAGGCCCCGAAAGTACCACCCATGCCAAGAAAACATCAGAATGTCCTTGTTCAAAGTGAATGCCTAAAAAGGATATTTCCCGGGCCGCCACATGTTCTTTATCAACGCAGCAAACATTTGTGCGGCACTATAACCAAATTTAGCTTCAGCCCACCATGGACTACTGGTTGCATGCCCTGTTACAAGCTACGGTGTAAGATATGCCTATAAATGACCACCACTGAGCGGGCCGCCAGCATGGTATCAAAATAATATATAATATTGTAAAAGGACACTTTAACTGTGACTCTGCCAACATGATATATCTACTAGAATGAACCCTATGTGGCAAACAATACATCGAGCAGACTGAAGCACCCTTGGGTTTCAGGTTTAATAATCACCTCTATCATGCAAAAACCAGCCCCTCTATGCCTCTATTGAGGGATGTGACACTCCTGGTCAATTATTTGAACAGATGACGGCCCCAATTAAGGAATTTATTTGATAACGCATCACGATTGCGAGGTTCGAGAGTCTTACCTTATCGATCAGTTTAAGTTAGTGTCACTTGGCAATGATAAAATTCATGAGCAACTCACGTGTATTTCCTCCGATTCAAATTTCGGCTTTCGCTTTCTCCTACACCTCTGTCGTTCTTTTTGAGATGCTGGAATTCCGCATTTCTCAAGATATCGTTATTCCTGGCTAATAGATGGCCTCGAAAATACTTTCTCATCTTTTTGTGGCCCCCATTGACGCTTATAGTTGCGTGCTAGCATCTCGTTCTTAACCGTTGTGGCTTCACTAAACCACAACCGACCAGCCAGTTTGGGCATAATGTTCTGCGTAGAAGGCTGCGGTACCATTGTCAGCTTTGATACTCTCGCCCTATAATCTATTTAAACGGGCGGGCATGTCGGATTGCTTTTCCCTCCCCGTCCTTTTTCGAATTCCTGTTTTCTAATATTTATTACTTACCGCCTCGACATCGCCCGAGGCCAAAAAGCGCCAACCAGATGTGTACTTCCAGGTGCCCGCCGTGAGCGTGCAAATGTCTTCTATTCTCCGTCTTTTCATGAACTTTTTGACCCTCTCTTTTTTCGTTTTTTTGGTGCTTTTTTTTAAAGGTAAGTACACTCATTTCCTTTCGAAACTCCATGTGTGACTGCTTTTGTGTGGGCGTCGCTCTCGTCTCACTCTAGAAGTCAAGTATGGTACCGTTCTCACGTGTTAATCACGCGACTGATTCTTAAAACGGAGGCGTGTGGGCAGGTGTGCGCCATATGCCTGCATGGCCATATGTTGATTGAAAAAAATGAGCACGACTTGGACAATGACAGAAATGAAGAACAACGAGACCAGCGCTCACTTGCAACTAACACTTATTAAAACGTCGTCTCGTACTCATACATGTATCACTAGGAGTGTGAGCACTGGAGTACACTAAATGAAAAGCACCAAACATATGAAAGCGACAGTCTGTTTGGTGCTTTCCATTTCGTGTGCTATCCTAGTTTGTTGCTTCCCATGATCTCGTAGCCTCATAATTCTACGACCACCCTGCGGTGGCAGAATTCCTCAGGAGCCCCACCTAGCTACAAAAACTGCCACACAGCGTGATAGTTGCCTCGACAGGTACATAAATGCTCTCCAACGCGATGTGCAAAAACCATACCAAACACAAATTCCTTTCCACCATAACATGACTACCAACGGGCGGAGATGTCGGATTGCTTTTCTCTCCCCTTCCTTTTTCGAATTCCTGTTTTCTAATATTCATTGCTTACTACTAAGAACACAGTGTAAACAAAAGTTCTAAAAAAAATCACAAGTGGTCCTCACATTGTTATTAATCCTGCCTATAAGGAGGCGCCGTTGTACTCCTTTGCAAAACAAGGTCAGAAATGAGGCCAATATGCAACTATCGTAATCTGCGTTCTTCAAAGCATTACCCAGTAATCCCACTGGAGACTATAAGCAAATCGTTAGATAAACTTGCTGAGCTTGTTAAAAATAAAACAATCAATGAAACCACGGCTCTTTCCCTGATCCCTTTTAGCCCAGTAGCCGGTAAATTCATCTTCTCCTTAAGATTCACAAGGTAGACAACCCAGGGCGCCCCATTGTTTATGACATCGGCACTGCTACTGAAAACTTGTCGCGCTATGTAGGGAACCTCATTTGCGACATTCCGCCTAGCTTTTCCTCCTTAATTAAGGATACAAATGATTTTAGTGCCTCTTAGTCACCCTCGATGTTGCGTCACTTAAAACTAACAGCCGCCTTGAAGATGACATCACCGGTGTATCGAATGAGTATGAGCAGTGGTCGTGCGACAAACCTATCGATTCTTCTAGTCTGTACACTTTTGTTAGGCTTAATCCTGAGATACACAATTTTGAGTTTCACGGGTTTCATTTCTTGCAAGTCACCTGTATGTCAATGGCAACTCTAATCGAACCCAACAAGGCCAATATCTTTCTGGCTCACCTCGAATCAAACTTTCTTATGAGTCAAAACTTAAAGCCACTGTACTATAAAAGGTGTATTGACGACAGATTCATGATGGGGCAGCAAGGTGACCCAGAGCTCCGCACTTTCACTGAGGCATTTATCTAACCCATTCCAGTATTTTCCTTGCTGATTGCTACTAAGAACATAGTGTAAACTTTCTTGATGTCACCATTACTACTTCATAAGGTCGCCTTCAAACTAAACTTTATAGAAAACCGACAGACACAATGTAGTATTTGCACTTTAAGAGTAGCGATGTCAGACACTACAAGACAGCACTACCTTACTGCCAAACCCACCGATTTAGCACAATTTCCCCTAACCAAGCCGACTTTGACTGAAACTGTCGAGAATTTAAGATCGCCCTCCTGAATAAAAAATAACGGAACAAGCTATCCTAAATCCCTAAAGGTAATCTTCAAACGTATTTTTAACGCACTCAGCGACAACTTGAATAGTGTAAACTGTACTATCAAAATATCAACATATCCTAAATAAATTGAATGCTTAAAAACATATTCTTCAAACCACCATGCGTTGTGTACAGGCGTAATAAGAATTCAGTCGGCTTTCTTAATAACTCGCGCACTACACGACCTGAATTTACTGGTTGCATGCACTGTAATAAACCTCGATGTAATGTATGCCCACGCAAGACAACTACACAGCGTTCCACCAGCCCGGCTTCCGACTATTACGTAAATATAAAAGGTAACTTTAATTGTGACTCCGATAATGTAATATACCTTCTAGAGTGCACTGCTTGTACGCAACAAGATATCAGAAAAACCGAAACGCCCTTTTTAATACGGCTTGATATTCACCGCTCTCATGCAAAAAGTTTTCCTTTTTTGTGAATAGTCCTGGTCATGTATTTCAACATCTCGATGAAACAAGTTTGTAATCCGCTTTAAAACCCACCACGACAGCTGTGTCCGGGAATAATATCCTATTGGTAAATTTGGGTCAGCGGCGCTTGGCAATATTATAGGTTACGGAAAACTATCGTGCTTATCGCTCAAATAAAACTGGTGAGCTAATATTTTTAATTACATTTTTCTTTATTCCTACCTGTTAGTTTCCAATCAGATTTCGTAAAAACTCTTCAAATATAGCAGCTTCATTGGACTAATGCAGCCTGACACTGCGATATGTCCTTGGGAAGGAGGCCGCGTTCCTCAAACCACTTAGCAAGTTTTGACCGTTTGGGATCTATGAAACACACCTTTTTCCTCTTCGGTTGCTAGCTCACTGTGCAGTGCTCTTTTGTGCACCCTATCTATTGTTTCTATCTGCTGGGGCACACCCAAAATAGTCAATGTTCATGCCTCTATAAATCCATGTGAACCAATCTCCCCACCTACTGAATGCTTTATTGTATACTTTTCCCTGCTTTTTAAAACCCTGATTTTCAAATATTCTGCTGTCTTAAATTGCAGCCCACCCCATGTGCGTTTCCTTATCTCGTGCAATCTTCAGAGCTGACCTGTTAGTGCACCCGCTTTCTCTCGTTTTTTTTTGTTGTAGTACCACGAACGTAGGACGACTGTATGCATATTCTCTGTTTCCGCGACATCTTCCTGTCCTTCTAAGGTTTCCGCAAAGCTGTATAAGAACTGTGCTCCAAAAGTTTCTGACACCAAAATCATGTAACTGTACTTGGATGAAGGCAATTCCTATTGCAAATACGTGACTAAACCTTCTTTGTTATTGTTCTTTCTGTGTATCCGACTGTGTACTTATAGTATTTCTGCGCACATTGTGAGTTTTATCTCTCCCTCTCTCTCTCTATATATATATATATCGAATCAGAATAGGAAATGAGGGGCTCGTTGAATATAAAACAGAAATAGGGGTTGGCAGTAAAGAAAACCTCTGAAAGCAAACGGGAAGATACGGAGGTCATTGGAACTGATACAGAATTTGGAAAGGAAGGGGAGAAAAAATGACCGCCCGGTGGGATCCCAACCCACGACCTCCAGAATACCGGTCTTGTGTGACAACCACTACGCTACCGCCGGGGCTCTTTTTCCCCTCCACTCCCTGGGGTATTTATGGCAATGTAATGTTTTGCTGTGCTTGGGGCTGGTAGCCAGCGCCACTTCGACTTCTCGTGGTAAAGATGACCTTATTTTTAACCCCCTGGCCGTGACTCGAGTGTCTACGACATGTCGAGAGCGGTCGGCCAGCATTGAACTCCCTTAAGCTCCTATGGCACCAAGACTGCCAGAACAGAGGCCCTCGCTATGCATGTAGCGAATCAGAATAGGTAGTGAGGGGCTCGTTGAAAATGAGACAGAAATAAGGGTTGGCCGTCAAGAAAACCTCGGAAAGCATCGGAAGGACATGGTAGGTCATTGAAACAGATAAAGAATTTGGAAAGAAAGTGGAGAAAAATTGACCGCCTTGTGGGATCCGAACCCACGTCATCCAGAATACCAGTCTGGGGCGATAACCACTACACTATCGGTGAGGCTGTTTTCCCCTCCACATTCTGGGGTAATTAAGTCAATGTAATTTATTCCTGTGATTGGGGGTGGTAGCCAGCGCCACTCCGACGGTTTGTGGTGAAGGGGACCTTCTTTTTAACCCCCGGGCCGTGACTCGAGTGTCTATGACATGTCGAGAGCGGTCGACCATCGTTGAACCCTCTTAAGCTCCCTATGGCACCAAGACTGCCAGAACAGAGGCCCTCGCTATGCATGTAGCGAATCAGAATAGGAAACGAGGGGCTCGTTGAAAGTTACACAGACGTAAGCATTGGCAGTCAAGAAAACCTCTGAAGAAAAATGAGAGGATATAGTAGGTCATTGAAACATATTAAGAATTGGGAACGAAATAAAGTGGTGAAAAAATGCCCTCCAGGTGGGATCCAAAACCACGATGTCCAGAATCCCACCTGGCGGGCATTTTTTCGCCACTTTGTTTCGAAATTCTTTATCTGTTTCAATGACCTACCATATTCTCCCCTTTGCTTTAATAGGTTTTCTTTACTGCCAATCCTTACTTCTGTGTTATTTTCAACGAGCCTCTCGTTTCCTATTCTGATTCGCTACATGCATAGGGAGGACCTATTTTCTGGAAGTCTTGGTGCCATTATGAGCCTAAGAGGGTTCAAGGTTAATAGACCGCTCTCGACATGTCATAGACACTCGAATCACGGCCCGGGGGTTAAAAAGTAGGTCTTCTTCACTCCCAGTCGTTGGATTGGCGCTGGCTACCACCCCCAAGCACAGGAAAAATTTACATTGACCTAAATACCCCAGAAAGTGGAGGAAAAAATAGCCCCGCCGGTAGCGTAGTGGTTATTGCACAAGACCGGTATTCTGACTGTCGTGGGTTCGGAACCTACCTGGGGGGCAATTTTTCTCTACTTTCCCTTCTGTCCAAATTGTTTATCTGTGTCAATAACCTACCATATCCTCCCCGTTCCTCTCCGAGGTTTTGTTGACAGCCAACACCTATTTCTGTCCTATATATATATATATATATATATATACACAGAAACATAGGTCGGCAGTCTACAACGCCAAAGGAGGCATAAGGGTGTGGTTAGGCTCTATTTTTTACTACGGCTAATGAAGTTGAGATTTTTTTTTTAAGATAAGGAAGAAAGAAAGAAAGAAAAACACGCGCCCAGAGTGGGGACCGAACCCACGCCTTTCGATTAGATCTCGAATGCCTTACCAATTCGGCTATCTGGGCGACTGTGTTCTCCTTCACTTTCTGGGCTATTTATATTTACTAGAAGTGTATCTGACGCTTGAGGGTGGTAGACAGCGCCACTCTGACTACACGGGGAGAAGGGGACCTTCTTTTCAACCCTCGGGGCGTGACTCAAACGTCTACAGCCTGTCATGAGTGGGTAACTGGCGGGAAGCCCTCTTATGCTACCTAGGCATCAAGGCTGCCAGAACCGAGACCCTCGCTAGGCTTTCGCAGAATAATATAGTAAGGAAATGAGGGGCTCGTTGAGGAAATACAGAAACATAGGTCGGCAGTCTACAACGCCAAAGGAGGCATAGGGGTGTGGTTAGGCTCTATTTTTTACTACGGTTAATGAAGTTAAGATTTGTTTTTTTTTTAAAGATAAGGAAGAAAGAAAGAAAGAAAAACACGCGCCCAGAGTGGGGACCGAACCCACGCCTTTCGATTAGATCTCGAATGACTTACCAATTCGGCTATCTGGGCGACTGTGTTCTCCTTCACTTTCTGGGCTATTTATATTTACTAGAAGTGTATCTGACGCTTGAGGGTGATAGCTAATCGAAAGGCGTGGGTTCGGTCCCCACTCTGGGCGCGTGTTTTTCTTTCTTTCTTTCTTCCTTATCTTTAAAAAAAACAAATCTTAACTTCATTACCCGAAGTAAAAAATAGAGCCTAACCACACCCCTATGCCTCCTTTGGCGTTGTAGACGGCCGACCTATGTTTCTTTATTTCCTCAACGAGCCCCTCATTTCCTTACTATATTATTCTGCGAAAGCCTAGCGAGGGTCTCGGTTCTGGCAGCCTTGATGCCTAGGTAGCATAAGAGGGCTCCCCACCAGTTACCTACTCATGACAGGCTGTAGACGTTTGAGTCACGCCCCGGGGGTTGAAAAGAAGGTCCCCTTCTCCCCGTGTAGTCAGAGTGGCGCTGGCTACCACCCTCAAGCGTCAGATACACTTCTAGTAAATATAAATAGCCCAGAAAGTGAAGGAGAACACAGTCGCCCAGATAGCCGAATTGGTAAGGCATTCGAGATCTAATCGAAAGGCGTGGGTTCGGTCCCCACTCTGGCAGCGTGTTTTTCTTTCTTTCTTTCTTCCTTATTAAAAAAAAACAAAGCTTAACTTCATTAACCGTAGTAAAAAATAGAGCCTAACCACACCCCTATGCCTCCTTTGGCGTTGTAGACTGCCGACCTATGTTTCTGTATTTCCTCAACCAGTCCCTCATTTCCTTACTATATTATTCTGCGAAAGCCTAGCGAGGGTCTCGGTTCTGGCAGCCTTGATGCCTAGGTAGCATAAGAGGGCTTCCCGCCAGTTATCCACTCATGACAGGCTGTAGACGTTTGAGTCACGCCCCGGGGGTTGAAAAGAAGGTCCCCTTCTCCCCGTGTAGTCAGAGTGGCGCTGGCTACCACCCTCAAGCGTCAGATACACTTCTAGTAAATATAAATAGCCCAGAAAGTGAAGGAGAACACAGTCGCCCAGATAGACGAATTGGTAAGGCATTCGAGATCTAATCGAAAGGCGTGGGTTCGGTCCCCACTCTGGGAGCGTGTTTTTCTTTCTTTCTTTCTTCCTTATCTTTAAAAATAAAAAAAAACAAATCTTAACTTCATTAACCGTAGTAAAAAATAGAGCCTAACCACACCCCTATGCCTCCTTTGGCGTTGTAGACTGCCGATCTATTTTTCTGTATTTCCTCAACGAGCCCCTCATTTCCTTACTATATTATTCTGCGAAAGCCTAGCGAGGGTCTCGGTTCTGGCAGCCTTGATGCCTAGGTAGCATAAGAGGGCTTCCCGCCAGTTACCCACTCATGACAGGCTGTAGACGTTTGAGTCACGCCCCGGGGGTTGAAAAGAAGGTCCCCTTCTCCCCGTGTAGTCAGAGTGGCGCTGGCTACCACCCTCAAGCGTCAGATACACTTCTAGTAAATATAAATAGCCCAGAAAGTGAAGGAGAACACAGTCGCCCAGATAGCCGAATTGGTAAGGCATTCGAGATCTAATCGAAAGGCGTGGGTTCGGTCCCCACTCTGGGCGCGTGTTTTTCTTTCTTTCTTTCTTCCTTATCTTTAAAAAAAACAAAACAAAAACAAATCTTAACTTCATTAACCGTAGTAAAAAATAGAGCCTAACCACACCCCATGCCTCCTTTGGCGTTGTAGACTGTCGACCTATGTTTCTGTATTTCCTCAACGAGCCCCTCATTTCCTTACTATATTATTCTGTGAAAGCCTAGCGAGGGTCTCGGTTCTGGCAGCCTTGATGCCTAGGTAGCATAAGAGGGCTTCCCGCCAGTTACCCACTCATGACAGGCTGTAGACGTTTGAGTCACGCCCCGGGGGTTCAAAAGAAGGTCCCCTTCTCCCCGTGTAGTCAGAGTGGCGCTGGCTACCACCCTCAAGCGTCAGATACACTTCTAGTAAATATAAATAGCCCAGAAAGTGAAGGAGAACACAGTCGCCCAGATAGCCGAGTTGGTAAGGCATTCGACATGTAATCGAAAAGCGTGGGTTCGGTCCCCACTCTGGGCACGTGTTTTTTTTTCCTTTCTTTCTTTCTTCTGTATATTACAAAAAAAAGTTCACTTCATTAACCGTAGTGAAAAAGAAAAGAGCCTAACCACACTATGCCTCCTTTGGCGTTGTAGACTGCTGCCCTATCTTTCTGTATTTTCTTCAACGAGCCCCTCATTTCCTTACTATATTATTCTGCGAAAGCCTAGCGAGGGTCTCGGTTCTGGCAGCCTTGATGCCTAGGTAGCATAAGAGGGCTTCCAGCCAGTTACCCGCTCATGACAGGCTGTAGACGCTCGAGTCACGCCCCGGGGGTTGAAAAGAAGGTCCCCTTCTCTCCGTGTACTCAGAGTGGCGCTGGCTACCACCCTCAAGCGTCAGATACACTTCTAGTAAATATAAATAGCCCAGAAAGTGAAGGAGAACACAGTCGCCCAGATTGCCGAATTGGTAAGGCATTCGAGATCTAATCGAAAGGCGTGGGTTCGGTCCCCACTCTGGGCGCGTGTTTTTCTTTCTTTCTTTCTTCCTTACCTTTAAAAAAAAATCTTAACTTCATTAACCGTAGTAAAAAATAGAGCCTAACCACACCCCTATGCCTCCTTTGGCGTTGTAGACTGCCGACCTATGTTTCTGTATTTCCTCAACGAGCCCCTCATTTCCTTACTATATATATATATATATATATATATATATATATATATATATATATATATATATATATATATATATATATATAAGGTTAGTAGAGACAGAGACAAACGAGAAAGACTTAGAAAATAAAAATAAGTTTACTGACGTTTCAGGGAGAGGACTCCCTTTCTTCAGAGTACAAAATAAGTTCGTTTCAGAGCTATATATACAGAAAATGTAGCAAGCGCGAGGGCAAGGTAAGAGGAGGGAGAGTTTGTACAAATGGATTCATGGTTGGTGGCTAGCAAAATAATGAAGGGAGAGCGGGAAAATTAATTACAACAAGGATAATAAGAACACACAGTCACGCGGTACGAACTTGGAAAAAAAGAGAGAGAGAGAAGAACCAAACACAGAGAAATAAATAATACATAATTAAAAAAATAAAAGAAAATAATAAATAACAAGGTAATTTTACTCCCCCGTGGCAACGGGTGTGAAAGAGGGGTCAAAACAAGATAGGCCCATGCCCGTGTTTAACATGGGCAAAAAGATTAGTCACGCGGAACGAAGACGTTCCAAAGAAGATATGCACACAAAGGGCGAACATCTGCCCATTCACACCCGTTCTAGGAATCCAAGTAAGGTCATTGAAACAAGAGACACCGGGCTTCTGTTGGTGGGAGGCGGGGGTCGCGCCCAAAAGCAGTAGGACAGGCAGTTTCGACAGGAAAGAGTGTACATTGGTATACAAAGAGCGAAAAAAATAAATAAATAAAAAATAACCAGGTAATTTTCCCCTCCCTTGTGGCAACGGGGGTGAAAGAGGGGTCAAAACAAGATATGCCCATGCACGTGTTTGACATGGGCAAAAAGATTAGTCACGCGGAACAAGAAAACGAAGATATGCAAATGCACACAAAGGATGAACATCTGCCCATACACACCCGTTCTAAGAATCCTGGTGAGGTAATTGAAACGTGAGACACGTGGCTTCTGTTGGTGGAAGGTGAGGGTCGCGCCCAAAAGCAGTAGGATATGTAGTTTCCACTCGAAATGAGGGTACATTGATAGGGGAAAAAAGACAAGGTCAAACAAGTCATGAAGAAAAAAAAGAAAAGAAAAGAAAAAAAAACAGGCAGGTGCACGCGTATGACGCGGCAGCAAGTGGTATTCATCTGCCCGGCGCATGGTGCCAGTTCAGGGAATGCCGAGGCGGTCAGCAACGAATATTAGAAAACAACAATACAAAAAGGAAAGAGGACACGAAAACAATCACACACGCTCACGTTCACAAATTAATTGCAAGGTGAGAATATCAAAGCTAAAAATGGAAAGCTAAAAAAGCTTTCCATCCTTCATTAAGGATACAAATGATTTTCTCTCAGATATCATGAAGATGGGAATTCCCAACAACTGTTTACTTGTTACCCTAGATGTCGTGTCGCTATACACTAACATTCCGCATGCCGATGGGATCACCGCTGTATCATGTGCGTATGAGGGGTCGGCGGGTGACAAACCTATCGATTCTCTCACCCTTGAAACTTTCCTTCACCTTATCCTTGAATTTAACAATTTTGAGTTTGATGGTGTCAATTACGTGCAAGTCAGCGGAACATCAATGGGAACTAAAATCGGGCCCAACTATGCGAACATCTTTATGGGATGTCTAGAGACAAACTTCCTCGCAACCCAAAGTTTGAAGCCATTGTACTACAAAAGGTATATAGATGATATATTCATGATTTGGCAGCACGGTGAAATGGAACTTCTTGCGTTTATTGAGGCTTTTAACCTTGCGCATCCTACCATCTACCTCTCGCATTCCTACTCTACGCACAGCATAAATTTCCTAGATGTTACTGTCACAGTTTCTCAGGGCAGACTTCAGACTAATCTCTACAGGAAACCTACGGACACGCGCCAGTATTTGCACTTCCACAGCAGCCATGTCACGCACTGCAAGACTGCAATACCTTACAGCCAATCTCACCGTTTTAGGCGAATCTGCACAAGCCAGGCGGATTTCGATTCTAACTGCAGAGAACTTAAAACCGCACTCTTAAATCAAAAATACCCAGAGCAGGTGATCGATGACGCGATTACACGAGCTAACCAGTTGAACCGCACCGAAATTCTCCGAAAAAAAGCTCCTAAACCCAATCAACAAACCAACCTCGTTTTGACCCATTCGGCCTCTTCTCCGAAAGTTGCTTCCATACTAAGGAAACATCACAATATCCTCGCTCAAAGTGAACGCCCAAAGAGAATATTCCCCGAGCCACCACGTGTTGTTTATAGACGCAGCAAAAATTTGGCCGACGTTCTTACTAAATCCAGCATCAGCCGACCACAGACTACTGGTTGCATGCCCTGTAACAAACCACGGTGTAAGGTGTGCGCACAAATGACCACCACACAACGCACCGCCAGCACAGCTTCAAACTATTATGTTAATGTAAAAGGGAACTTTAACTGTGATTCCGCCAACGTCGTATACCTGCTGGAATGCACCCTCTGCGGCAAACAATACATTGGCCAGACTGAAACACCCTTTCGTTTGAGGTTTAACAATCACCGCTCCCATGCAAAAACCTGCCCTTCTTTGCCTCTATCAAAGCATGTTAACACTCCTGGTCATTCTTTTGAACAACTGAAGGCCACAATTCTTGAATCTAGTTTTAAAACGCATCACGATCGCGAGGTTCGTGAGTCTTACCTTATCTATAAGTTTAAATAAGCGTCGTTTGGCATAAATGAAAGGTATGGGAAATTAACCTGTCTTTCCTCCGATTAAAATTTCGGCTGCATTTCTCAGGCTAGTGTTATACCTGTTCATTTCTTTCCCTCAATAATATTCTCCCATTAGTTGGCGAGCTCTCGTAGTTGGGTATAGTTTCGTGCTAGCGCGACGTTTTTTAGCACAATGGCTTCACTGAAGCAAATTTGATGAACAAGTCTGGACATTGTGTTCTGGGTAGAAGGCTGCAGTACCATTTTTAGCTTTGATATTCTCACCTTGCAATTAATTTGTGAACGTGAGCGTGTGTGATTGTTTTCGTGTCCTCTTTCCTTTTTGTATTGTTGTTTTCTAATATTCGTTGCTGACCGCCTCGGCATTCCCTGAACTGGCACCATGCGCCGGGCAGATGAATACCACTTGCTGCCGCGTCATACGCGTGCACCTGCCTGTTTCTTTTCTTTTCTTTTCTTTTTTTTTCTTCGTGACTTGTTTGACCTTGTCTTTTTTCCCCTATCAATGTACACTCATTTCGAGTCGAAACTACCTATCCTACTGCTTTTGGGCGCGACCCTCACCTTCCACCAACAGAAGCCACGTGTCTCACGTTTCAATTACCTTACCAGGATTCTTAGAACGGGCGTGTATGGGCAGTGTTCATCCTTCGTGTGCATTTGCATATCTTCGTTTCCTTGTTCCGCGTGACTAATCTTTTTGCCCATGTCAAACACGTGCATGGGCATATCTTGTTTTGACCCCTCTTTCACCCCCGTTGCCACAAGGGAGGGGAAAATATACCTGGTTATTTTTTATTTATTTATTTTTTTCGCTCTTTGTATACCAATGTACACTCTTTCCTGTCGAAACTGCCTGTCCTACTGCTTTTGGGCGCGACCCCCGCCTCCCACCAACAGAAGCCAGGTGTCTCTTGTTTCAATGACCTTACTTGGATTCCTAGAACGGGTGTGAATGGGCAGATGTTCGCCCTTTGTGTGCATATCTTCTTTGGAACGTCTTCGTTCCGAGTGACTAATCTTTTTGCCCATGTTAAACACGGGCATGGGCCTATCTTGTTTTGACCCCTCTTTCACACCCGTTGCCACGGGGGAGTAAAATTACCTTGTTATTTATTATTTTCTTTTATTTTTTTAATTATGTATTATTTATTTCTCTGTGTTTGGTTCTTCTCTCTCTCTTTTTTTCCAAGTTCGTACCGCGTGACTGTGTGTTCTTATTATCCTTGTTGTAATTAATTTTCCCGCTCTCCCTTCATTATTTTGCTACCCACCAACCATGAATCCATTTGTACAAACTCTCCCTCCTCTTACCTTGCCCTCGCGCTTGCTACATTTTCTGTATATATAGCTCTGAAACGAACTTATTTTGTACTCTGAAGAAAGGGAGTCCTCTCCCTGAAACGTCAGTAAACTTATTTTTATTTTCTAAGTCTTTCTTGTTTGTCTCTGTCTCTACTAACCTTAATTTTTTCGCGCTCTGTGTGAGTTTTTATCTTTTCAGTCTATATATATATATATATATATAAATATAAATATATATATATATATTTATATAAATATGTATATATATATATATATATGTATATATAAATCAATAAATATATATATATATATATTATATATAAACCCTAGCAGTCATTCAGGCATTACGGAACCAGAGGGTAGATGAGCATTATGTCAGAATACTAGAGGATATCTACAATGGGTCTACAGCTACCATCATCCTCCATAGGGAGAGCAGTAAAATACCTATAAGGAAGGGTGTCAGACAAGGAGACACAATCTCTCCAATGTTATTCACAGCATGCTTACAAGAAGTATTCAGAACGTTGGATTGGGAACAGGTGGGAGTAAGGGTTAAGGGAGAATACCTCAGATTTGCTGATGACGTTGCCTTGCTAAGTAACTCGGGGAACAAATTTCAAAGCATGCTTTCCGCACTGGGCGAACAGAGTAGAACCGTGGGCCTGAAAATTATTATGCAGAAAATAAAGTAATGATCAATAACCTCGGGACAGCACAGCAGATTGAGATAGGTGGCGAGGCAGTGGAAGTAGTAAGCGAATATATCAACTTAGGCCAAGTTGTGACCCCAGATCCCAAGCATGAGGCAGATATTATTAGAAGGATCAGCATGGGGTGGGGTGCATATGGCAGACATTCTCTGACAATGAATAGCGGTCTACCGTTGTCGCTGAAGAAGAAATTGTATGACAGCTGCATCTTCCCGGTTCTCACCTACGGGGCAGAAACTTGGAGGCTAACTAAGAGGGTTCCACTTAAATTGAGAACGACTCAGTGGGCAATGAAGCGAAAAATGATAGGTGTGACATTAAGGGACAAGAAGAGAGCGGAGTGGGTCAGGGAGCAAACTGGTGTTAAAGACATTAGTAGAGATTAAGAAAAAGAAATGGACGTGGGCAGGGCATCTGATGCGAAGGCAAGATAACCGCTGGTCATTAAGGGTCATAGAGTGGATCCCTAGAGAAGGCAAGCGTTGCAGGGGGCGGCAGAAAGTTAGATGGGCAGATGGGATAAAGAAGTTTGCGGTGATAAATTGGTCACAGTTGGCACAGGACCGAGATAATTGGAGAATCATGGGAGAGGCCTTTGCCCGGCAGTGGGCGTAGATAGGCTGGTTATGATGATGATGATGATGATGATGATATGTGTATATATATTGTGAGCGCTTACTTGTAGACCGGTATGGTCAGCCTCTCACCTGTCCATCACCATTACAATCATCATTTGTACATAATCATCATCACAAGTGGCTTGGTTGTGGAATCGCAATATTGAAAGTAAAGGACGAAACTGTTCGCTCTGCTGCCTCCCTGTGAGAAGCGTCTTGTCTCCTTACAAGTGGTAGAGGTTGCACTTGATTCCGGCCTCTGCCTTGTCCTGCTGTACCCCTGGTTTTTTGTTCTGGCCGCCTTTTGCCAGCGGAAACCCCTCCGATGAAGCGAGAAAGCACGCCGAGTGGACCCTCGTCTGCCTCGTCGCTTTTCCAGGTGGACGGCCGCCAGCTCGACACGAACTCTTTCTTTGGCCTTCATGGTGACGATGGCGAGGACTTGCTCAAACAGTACAACAGGGTCAGTCTGTTAAACAGGTGGTACAACGGTTTCAACCTTCAAATTATCGAATTCTACCTGTTTGAAGCAGCCTAAAAAAGGTATTTATATTCCAAGGAAAGTGTGACTGATTTGCGAAGATTTGCGAAGAGCTTTCGCTCTTCGAAGAGCTGCAGCTTTGTGAAGGCTACTTGCGAAGAGCTTCCGCTCACTCAAATGTAGCAAACAAGAAACTTTTAAATCCGCATACAGCATCCCCGTGAGACTTACGCTTAGTATATCACAGATTTCCTCGTTCATGGCCGTCGGGGTAGGCCGGATATCTCGGAAGCAGACAAAGTGAAGCATTAAACATAGGGCTGCGCACGTTGGTGCATTAGGATTGAAAAAACAGAGCGCGACTTGCCAACGACACTAAAGAAGAACGAAGGGACAAAAAAGAGCTCTCGTCTCGTCGTTCTTCTTAAATGTCGTTTTACAAGTCACGCTCTCTTTTTCAATCAAAGTCAAGCATGTGCTCTAGGGAAACCTATTTTTGCCTTCGCTGCCCAAGCGCTGCAAAGTCTATCTAGCCTCCATGATATAAGGGCCACACTTAAGCGCTTTGACAAGCTTCACGTGATTCGCATACTGCTTACTGCAGGACTCGCTCATTTTCTGCCAGAGCCAGAGTTGGGAGCTTTATTATGCAGAATCGTCGGCGAGAAGCTCAAACAGCAAAGCTGTCTAAGTTCCTGAGCTTAAGTAGAACAGACAGCTTCGAGCTAAACTCGCAAATTTAAAATAGCAGCACCCCCACGACGACTACCGTAAGTCCGCCCACTACACTAACTTCTCAGTCCTCGGAACCCAACCCTGACCCCCCCCTCGCCTCCAGAAAAAACGTGCCTAAAAAACCTTTGACCAGCAGTCACAGGACAGACATTATATGCTCTTGAAAATAACATAGAAAAGAAACTCGACCACCATTTTGACAAGCTGAATCACAGCACTACCACCCTGGCGGGAGCCCTCGATAACTTCAGAGAAATGATCAACAGAAAGGTTACCGCCCTGGAATACAGCTTGGCGCAAGCGCAGAACAACCCAACTGGGCTAGTACACCTGTCCAACTTTATAAGCACCGATGTGCCACATACAAGCGCCACTATCGAAGAAGATGTTTCACGTCAAAAGATTAGATAATATGCATCCGAACCGAGGTAAGCATCGATAATGCATATGGCAAAGGAACTTTCGGAGGTACAGATCTAAACGGAGCGCATTGCAACAACACATTAACCACTTGGTTCAAAACGCGCAATCGGCACCAGATGTCATAGCGTTCCAAGAGACAGCAATACCAGACAAATTATCGGGATACAAAACGTACCCCTCGACCGCATCCAACATGAATGCTGCACAAGCTAGAGGACTAACCACTTGTTGCATTGAAATATACCGGATATCAATTGCTTGTTTCCAGCACAGGACTAGAATATGTTTTCTTGGAAATCCTTCCCACATCAGCAACCCAAAAGCGGAGGCTATACATACTGATTGTGTACAGTGCGCCCGACATTCTCGTAACCTTACACAGCTCCTCCAACAAGCCTTCCAACATCCCATGGTAATCCATTAGCCGCCGTGGGGGATTTCAAAGCACCACATACCGCCTGGGCATAAGCAATGCCCACAAAAGGGGCCAGCCATTATGGGACACCATACATCTACTCAACCTGACAATTCTGACGGACCGCTCCCATCCCACGAGAAGAGATAACAGTGTCCAACGCGACACCATCCCTGCTTTTACCATCGAGAAAAATGTATCCGATGCGTGGTGGACAAATGCCCTTGAAGACATAGGCAGTGACCAGTATATAGTTAAAACTGCACTCATTGCGGGGCCGCCAAAGTACAGCAGGCGGGAGGAACACAATTATAGACTGGGATCTTTTCCGTAATATACGGTGGGCAGACATTTCAAAAGTCGGAAACTCCGGCATTGAAAATATAGTAAAATGGGTCGAATGCTTACAGCAAAACGCCACGATGGTTACTGGAATTGTATCAGAGGAAGCGAACCTAGACCAGGTAGACTTTCGCCTTCTTCAGAAGTGGAAAGCGAAGAGCAGCCTTCAGAAAAGGCTGCACAGGCAGCGGCACAACCGGTCCTTCCGCCACCTTATAGCGCGCATAAACAGGATCGAGAAGCACGCAGCATATCTTACTAACCAACACTGAAATGCACTGTGCGAAAGAATTGACGTACAAATGAACACGCATAAAACGTGACACACCATCCGCAGTCTTCGGAACCCGGACGGATAGCGGGTAACCCAGCGTAGCAACCTTCTGAACATCATACATGCCCGTCATGGGCAGGGATCTACTTTACTGCAGAAACTGGAATACATTTACATACAAGAAGCCCTTCAGGAGTCAGCCGACCCATTTGCTGGTAATCCCAATCCCGAAATGTACAGGCCTACAACCAAAGCCGAAATCTGCGAAGCTATTACTAAACTGAACACTCGCTCTGCGCCACAGCCTGATGACATCACCAACAAGCTACTTACCAATCTGGACCATACATCCATAGAAGACCTCACAGCTTACATAAAAAAGTGTAGAACAACGGCTGTCTCCCTCCTACGTGGACACGCCCTCTCATTATGTCCATTCCTCAACCCAGAAAGCAATTGAAGTTTGAGAACCTTAGGCCCATTTTCTTGACTTCTTGTTTGGGAAAACTGCTCGAACACGTAGTGTTGATCCGACTGCATCGATACATAAAAAAACACCAACTCTTCCCCCATGCAATGGTAGGCTTCGGGCAATCACTATCAACGCAAGACTTCATCCTCCAGTTACACCATCAAATCATCGATAACGCCGCTCTATCCCCACTAGAAAATCGAGCAATCTTGGCCTTAGATCTGACTAAAGCTTTTGACTGCATGCACACATAGCGCGATTGTCCACAACGTGAGCGACCTCCACGTGGGCAAGAAGGCCTATAACTATATTGCGGTTTTCTTAGCGCAACGAACCGCACAACTAAGCGTACGAGGCCTCCAGTCGGACCCCATACGCTTGGGCAGCCGCGGAACACCACAGGGCTCGGTCTTATCAACCTTTCTTTGTAATGTGGCAATAATTAGGCTACCTGTTTTACTACGAGAAATTCCGGATGTAAGTCATAGAATTTATGCTGATGACATCACGATTTGTAACGTACGAGGAAGCGATGGGGACATACAATAACGCCTGCAAGCAGCCACTGACACGGTTCAAGAATAGGTAACCCAGAGACGCCTTGCATGTTTAACACAAAAATCGCAAGTCTTCTTGTTCAAACCAGGTAGGCCCGGCTGGAGACAAAGACATTACCCGACCATAGAAATCCTGATGCAGGGAAGCGCAATACCCAGAACCGAATGCATACGAATCTAGGGCTTAGAATACATGAGAAAAGAACCAACACGGTTACCATACAGGCCCTGCACAATGCCGCCGTAAACATTAGCACACTCATCACCCGGATAGCCAATAAACACCATGGCCTCAAGGAAAATATGCTTCTTGAGTTAGTGGAAACCTTTATTATCAGCAAAATAACTTACGTTACTCCGTACCTGAAATTCAAGAAAGCAGACAAAAAAATAGATCGAATTCGTATTCAAAAAGCCACCAACGGGGCTGTAGGCATTCCAATGGCTGCCACCATAAAAAAATTACTGGAGATGCGCCTTCACAACACGTTGGATGAACTTATAGAAGCGCAACGCAATGCCCAATAGAACAGGCTGGCGGGGACCCCAACTGGGCAAGCCATTGTGCAGTTGCTGCACATACCCTTCGCGGACGAGAACGGAACCAAAGGCTTATTGATGCGGGCCTACGGTACAAAATAGGTGTTGCCCCACTGCCTAGAAACATGCATCCGGAGTTACAGCAAGACCGACGGCTCTCCCGTGCGAAGGCGCTGCACAAGCAGTACAGTTCCAATCCCGCGGTGTGGTACGTCGACACGGCGGACTAACCTGACCAACGTGCGGTAGTGACCGTGGTGGTAGATCATCAGGGAAATGCAGTCTCATCTTGCTCAATCCCTACGTCCTACCCAGAAATGGGTGAAGAGGTGGCCATATCTCTTGAAATTACGGGCACGCAGGCTACTACCATCATCTCGGAATCCAAGGCCGCCCTGCGCAACTATCCGCGCGGTAGGATCTCCACCACAGCCGCCAAAATCTATACGAACAGCGCGACCCCAGTTTCATGGCACATCCGCCTGGTATGGATGCCAGCTCACTCGTCTCTCCCGGGAAACGAGATGGCACATGAAGCAGCTTGAAGCACAAACCAGGCTCACTTCGAATCCGACAACGTGCTGTCTTTTGCGGGGAGAAGGGAGAGACTGGCAACTTACCGAGATATTATTCAACCCTATAAAATAAGCCGACTGAAATTTCCTCCAGCCCACACTGCTCTAAACAAATGACAAACAGTTTCTTGGCGCAGGATGCAATCACATACGTTACCTCACCTCGCCCTGTGTCACCACAGCTATTCGGATGGGTACACGAACTGATGCAATAGGTGCAACATTTCAGCAACCACACTACAACATATGGTCTTGCACTGCCCCAATAAACCACGGACCTTTGGACAAGTAATACATATAAGAAGTAGTGCGCAGTGGGAGGCCGCACTGCTCACCTTTCTTCCAGACGTAGAAGCTGCTGTTATCCAACTCGCAGAAGACCCCGCCAGTGACCACGTGTTCCTGAAAACCGTCTGATGGGCGAAGATAGCGGACGTTTCCGCAGCGTGCATTCGTCTTGACAAGGATTACAATAAAGTCGGTTCTCTCGCTCTCTCCTGAGTTAACGGTGACACTGCTCCGAGCCAGCAACTGACTTGCGAGATATCATCAAACAAGAGTTGGCGCCAATGACTGGCACTTATCGCGACAGTCGCACACTTCCTCCCATCGGCGCGTCTTACGCGGACGCGCCGCAACGAGCACCGGATGCGACAGCTGAACTTTCGTCACAGCCGCCCATGCTGGGCAGGTTTGCAGCCATCTCGCCTCGACGCCCCGTTCAAAGTGTGCATAGTGGCCACGGTGGCCACTGGTGGCCACGTCTCGACGTTCGTTCGACACCCGGTCTGGTTCTACTTCGGCATAAGAGGCCAAATCGCGCGCTTCTTCCGACGCAGCCAGCAAGATCAATGGCGAGGTTACGCACCTTACGGACCCCTACTCTCCTTAAAAAAATATTATTTGTCTCCTAATGACTCAATCGACCATTCGCGCAGGGGCCGTGACTCTAGGAGTTGTTCACCCTCTCATTACCGTCGTGTCGTGTCACTCATTCTGCCCGTCTCTCGTGACCCCTAGCTCCAACAGGAATACTAGGCGCTGCAGTTTGTGGAGGTAAAACTGCATCGTTCGGACTGATTCAAACTATTCCGAAGCGCACTTCAAATGTGTTATCTGTTGAGGTGGAAAGTATTTGCATGATATGTTTTGTTGACACCGGAGCCAGCCTTTCTTTGTGGATTCTAATTTTTCTTCTCGTCTACGAAAAGTGAAGACCCCTTACACTGGCAATTTGTTATTTAACGCAAACGGACATATTATGCAGCCTGTCGCAAGTTGTACTGCGCGACTGTTCATCGGAAAACATCGTCATCATATCCAATTAGCGGTCCTTTCACAGTGGTCTCACGAAATCATTGTGGGTTGGGAGTGTATCTCCCCAGCTTCCGCCGTCATACCTTGTCGCGATACCGAGTTTACGATAAGCGATACCGAGTTTACACCTGCTGTGAACTTATGACGTCAGGTTTTGATTCTGCATGCTGACCATGTCCTGCCGCCTGGTAGCGAGGATGTGATGACAGTTTGATCGGGAAACATTTTAGAAAGCGATGTGATAGCTTCTCGAGCGAGCCGCTTGATCACCGCGGAATCGCCATGTCTACCCGCCTCCTTCGCTTTTCGCGTATATTTTCACCACCAGTGAGCCAATATTGGTACGCAAGGAAACAGCCTTTGCTTCTGTAGTCGATAGCGAGCCTCTTTCTATCTTGCCTAACGCCATACGAACTTCGCGATTAGGAGATTCTGCACCCTCGGCAATTCTGCCTAGCATAGCTGCCGTTCAGTTTTGCGTTGACTACCGTGCGCTAAGTCAGATAACTTGAAAGGACGTTTATCCGATGCCTCACATCGATGACGCGTTGGAAACTCTCCAAGGGTCCAAATGCTTCTCTAATCTTGATATACACACCGGATAATTGCAGATCCTGAAGCACGAAGATGACAAGGAAAAAACGGCCTTCGCTACTCCAGACGGCCTTCACGAATTTAGGGGAATGGGCTTTAATTATAATATTATATGTTTATGGGAACATACAAGGTACATTTGCGGGCCTGCCGAAGCCACAGAAGGCTTGCCGGTCTCTGGCAGTGACCGGCAGGTGGAGGCCCCGAGTATAATCGCTTCGCCATGTACGGACACACAAAAAAGAGAAAAAAACTAATAAAAATGTGGTTAGTGATCACCAAATAGTTAATAGAAAAGTTCAGATACACATTTCTTAATTAATTTTCGGCTACGGAGGGAGAAAATATAGTCTGGTATCTGATTCATTGTATGCGGGACATAAAAAGTGCGAATACGTTCCCCGTACCTAGTTCGTGTCCTAGGCAAAACGAAATGATTGCGTTGACGAAGGTCCCTCACAGGAATGTACGGAATGTTTGGTTTTTGTAGTGCCCCTGAGACATTTCAGCGAGTGATAGATACTGTGCTCCGCGGCCTCAAATGGAAAAGCAGTCTTTGCTATCTGTACGACATCGTTGTTTTTTCGACTACAGTGCAGGAATGCAGAACTGCTTCTGAATGCGAAAATGTGTACTTTCGGAAGCAACTCGATAAAAGTTTGGGACACGTAGTCAGAAAAACGGAATTAAACCTGACCCAGAGAACGTTTCTGCGGCACATAATTTGCCCAACCACTACAGAAGAAAGCTCTTCACAGGTTTCTCGGGATAGCATCCTGTTTTCGCTGCTTCATGCAAACTTTTGCGACAATTGCTTCTCCCCTGCACCACCTCCTGCTTTCTGACATCACTTTTGTTTGGAATGAGGAGTGCCAACTGGATTTCCAGTGCCCTGAAGACGCCCTAACATCGAGTCCGGCGCTTGCCATTTTGATGATGCTGCGCCAACTATTCTGCACACGTTCGCCATTGGAGATGGCATCGGCGGGGCCTTGCTACAATTTTATTCTCACCAGAGCCAGCGACTAGTTGCCTATGCCAGCCGGTCCCTCACCGCATCAGAGCATCAGTACGCCTAAAAGGAGCAGGAGTGCGTCGCTGTTGTGTGGGCCATTCAAAAGTTCCGCCCCTACTTTTACGCCTGGCACTTCACAGTCTTTACGGTCCACCACGCCTTATGCTGGTTGTCCACGCCCCACAACGTTTCCGGACTCCTGAGTCGTTGGATTATTCGTCTTCAGCAGTATAAAAATACCGTTGCCTACAAACCGGGAAGGAAGCACATAAATGCCGAAGCTCTTTCACGCTGCCCGTTGCCTGAATCGTCCACATCTGCCTCCTTTTTAAACCAAGCTGCTCTACCGTTCACACCCATTATTCCGGCAATGGTTGGTGTACGAGAACAGCCGGCCGGCAATTCAGCGAAGCGACACCTATTGGGGTACCGTAATGGACAATATGGACGGTTCCGCCTCACCTATCAACAGCTGGCTACGTCAACAGCTAAAGAATTTCCGGCTGGTAGATGGAAGTCTTTATTGTTGCAGCCGTCATACTGAAGGCAGCAGGTGGGTCCCTATAGTACCTCAGCCACTACGGAGAGACATCTTAGACGCGTTTCATGATGAAGCCACAGCACGACATCTTGGTTATGCAAAAACCTACTACCACATTCGGGGTCGCTACTTCTGGCGTCGACTCTCCACAGACGTACCCAAGCATGTTTCCTCTTGCACCAAATGCCAACACCAGAATCGCAGCATGTCTCCCACACCAGGTTCGCTACAATGGCTTCCTTGTCCGTCGGTGCATTTCTAATCAGTGGCCATTGATCTTTACCGACCGCTTTTCTCCATACCAGCCGGCTACGTCTAGATTATGACTGCGGTTGATAAATAAACCCGGTAAGCTGAGCCATCGCCCCTGCATCTGGATGCCACCAGAAAATCGCAGATTTTGTCCTGCAGAGCATCATGTTGCAGCACGCTGCACTTCACCTGCTTTTGAGTGACCGAGGCAAGGACTTTTAATCGCAAGTTCTTATGGAAGTGCTTGAAGCTACCAATATCGTACATAAAACGAGTAGCAACTACCACCCTCAGACTAACGCCCTCACCGAATGATTCCATAGAACTCTATTCCGCATGCTGTAAATGTACAACAGGCCGGACCATACCAACTGGGACTGTGTTCTGCATTTTATACTATTCGCCTATATTTCTACTGCTCAGCGCACCAACGGCTACTGAGCTTTCTTCCTTTATTTCGGCCATTCGCCTTTCCTTTTCATGGACACTGCTTTTCTGTATGGTCCGATGTCGCCAGCGCCTCCATTTTCCGACCACTTCATCTCTCAGGTCAATGAGTGCCGTAAGCTAGCTGTCATAAACACTGAAGCGCCGCAGAAACAACAGAAAGCACAGCATGATACCACTCACCACGACATTCATATTCACCCTAGAGATGAAGTGTTACTCTGGATGCCAATTTGCTCACCTGGCTTGTGCGAGAAGTTTTTGCAACGTTCTATTGACCCCTACGTCGTCCCTGAGAAAACATGTCCAGTGAACTATCGAGTGTTGCCCGATACTGGTTCCACGGACCGTCGCAGACGCGGAAGTGCACTTATGCACCTTTGTCGCACGAAGCGTTTCATCAACCGTCGATTCTAAATTACCGGTGCAGTATTGCCAAATTTGGCTGCTGTGCTAATAAAATTTAAATGCATTCATTCATCTGAAATTCACGCGGCCAGGCGGGCGCTTCCAAACACGCGCGAGAAACTGTAAGTGCTTACTTGTGGCCCCTTGAACTGCCCAAGACCATGCCCATACACCGCCGACCGGTGTAGTGAAATTCTTAGCTGTCCATAATCAGTAAAATCATCAATTGTACATAATTATCCTCACAAGTCGCTTGGTAGTGTAATCGCGATCGGGAAATTAAAGAACGGAACCGTTCGCCCTGCTGCCTCCCTGATATATATGTATATATATATATATATATATATATATATATATATATATATATATATATATATATATATAGGAGTTAGCAGTCAAAAATATCTTCAAAATTTTCTGGACTGCCAACTCATATTTTTGTGTTATTTACCGAAAAACTAGGCGCTGCTATTCGTGGAGCGGAAACTATAGCGTTCGAATTATTGAAACTGCTCCAGAGCGCTTTTTAAATGTTTCATCTGTTGAATTGGAACGTATTTGCTTGCAAGCTTTAGTTGACATCAGAGCCAGCCATTCTGTTATCAATTTTAATCAGTTTTCTTCTACAAAAAGTGAAGACCCCGTGCTCCAGCCCCTGGTTATTTAATGAAAAGGACATGTTATGCAGGCTGTCCCATGTACTGCACAAGCGTTTATCCCAAAAGATCATTACCATATCCAATTTACTGTCCTGTCGCAGGGCCCTAATAAAATAATTTTGGTTTGGGACCTATTTTATTCAGCTTCCACCGTTATACCCTGTAGCAACCCAACCATTCAAATTAACCAATCCGGGTTTGCATCTGCAGTGACATTACGAAGCCAGGCTTTGATTCTGCATGCTGACCGCTTCCTGCCACCTTGTTACTAAGAAATTCCAGATGGTTTCATCCCGCAACATTTTTGTAGGCGACGTGTTTGCTTCGCCAGCGAGCCGCTTGATTCCCCGCGGACTCGCCATGTCTACTATCCTCCTTCGCTTTTCGCCAGGATTTGCATCTCTGGCAGCACTCGACTTAGCCAGTGAGTCGATATTGCTATGTAAGAAAATTGCCTTCGCATCTGTAGTCAACAGCGAGCATCTTTCGACCTGGTCTAACACCCATAGACCTTCGCGCACGAGCGAATCTGCACCCGAGGCTGTTCTGCTTAACATTGTTGCCACTGTTAGCCCAGATATCGCGGTGTCTTAGACGGAAGAATTGCATACTTTCAGAAAAAGCACAGCACATCATTTGATCTTACTACCAACACACTCAAACATACGGTTGTCACAGCACACGGGAATAAAACAGACAGCTCTGCCATTGTAGCCCTTATTCGTACCGCGTATGTTCGCACGAACACACAGTATAGAACAAGTTTCTGACATGCTAAAGCGTGATGTCATACGTCCCTCACGATGTTCGTGGTCATCGCCGCTTGTGCTTGTGCAGAAGGGTGGTTCAATTTGGTTTTGCGTTCACCAATGTGTCTACTAGCCTTCTTCGCTTTTTGCCACGATTTGCATCTCTGGCAGCACTCGACATAGCCAGTGAGCCTATATTGCTATGTAAGAAAATTGCCGTTGCTTCTGTAGTCAACGGCGAGCCTCTTCCGACCTTGTCTAACACCATTAAACCTTCGCGCACGAGCGAATCTGCACCCTAGGCTGTTCTGCTTAGCATTGTTGCCAGTCACAATAACTCACAAGGTGATTTATCGATATCTCGCATAGATGACGCGTTGGATACTCTGCAAGGGGTAGAATATTTGTCTAGTCTCGAGTTACGCTCCGAATATTGGCAGATCCCAACGCACGAAGATAATACAAAGCTTTCTTCGCTACTCCAGACAGGCCTCAACGAATTTAACGTGATGCCCTTCGTCTGTGTAGGGCCCCTGCGACATTTGAGTGAATGATAGGCACTGTGCTCTGCGGGCTCAAGAGGAAAAGGTCGCTGCAGAGGGCACCTTGAGTCATCTTGGTGACGCATATGGCGACACCGCGGACACCGAGCCCGCATTCTCACGCTGTCCCGAACATGGTAATGACTTTTAAGGTGAAGGCTAGAAACCTAAAACGGTGGCCGTCAAAGTTCAGGTCAAGCTCCGATAGATGGGCTGCCTTTCTGTTTACCCGGCAGGGAGTTCCGCTACCTCTCTCGGTATCAGGGTAACCCCAGTGAAGAAAGCTCACCCGTCCCCTGCTTTTAAGCATACTGCATGGTTTTTCAAAACTATTAGCCCCAAAATGTGCCGCACCGATGACTCTTTTCCCTATTGCAATCCATAACCTTTACTGAACCAGAAAATCACTCTGGATTTCTTGTCTTGAAATCCCTCAGTCTAACCCAACCTCTTGATTCGCTGTCGGTCTTCTTGATCGCCAATTATCTTGAAGGGATAAACGAAAAATCGTATAAGGCCAAAAAACAAAGAACTAGTGACGTTCTCATCGAGGTAAACGACAAGCAGCAGGCCACAAAGCTTCTAGCTCAAACTAAACTGGCTGATCTGGACATTAGGGTCACATCCCATTGGAGCCTCAACAGCTCGCAGGGTTTGATATCCGAGGCAGATGTGCGGAATGAAATGGATGCGGGTCTTCTTGCAGGAATGAAGGATCAGGGCGTCACTGATGTGAGATGCATCAAGATCCTCAGGAACGACAAGGAGATTCCGACAAAGCACATCATCTTGACCTTTACCGATCAACACATCCGCAATATATAAATGCCAGCTTTATTCTTTCCTCACGAACCCGCGGCGCTGTTTTAAGTGCTGACAGTTTGGGCATGGTACAAACTCTTCCCGACACCGAAAAACCAGTGCCAAATGCATGGCACACGATCATCCTTCTAACAACTGTTCATCCAACACCCTCTCTTGCGTGAACTATGGCGTGCTACATACGGCATACTACCACAAATACGAAAAAGTTCGGTTACAGGAAAATATAATCAACCATAAGGTCATTAGGATCATCATCTTCCCAGAGGCGCGCAACAGGTTCGCCTCTTTCCCCCTATCGCGGTACGACGACGCATCTCGCTGCGTGTGGAGCGGCGTTTGGTTTACACTTGGATCCTGTACAGCGAGTCTGACCTGGTCCCTCTTCCACTCCCCGCTTTGGGCCCCGAGGCAGCCCAACCCGTTGCCACAACGCTTGCTGGGGCAGCAGTGGTTGCTTTGTCAACCGCCTCCGTCGGGACTGGTGCCGATTCCTTCTCTGCCTGCCTTCCTCCAGTGCATTGGAGGGTGCCGAGGGAATGGACACAGGGGCCCCGCATCGCTCCCGCCACATCACACCACCCGTGCCACGTCTGGCACCCCGAACGTTCTCGGTGGTGGCGGGTCAAACGAAAGGGCCCCGAGGGGGGCCAAGTCCAGAGGGCGCTGTCTGTCGGGCACCCCACAGACATCTGACGAGGAGATGAATGTCGGGATGTTCCTGCCTAGGACGCAGCGCAAGGAGCGGCGTTCGAGGCCCAAGCCTACAGAAATACCCAAAAAGAGAAATCCCAGAGTAACATCACCGAAATACAACACATGAGCACACTTACACACATTTCAGCCATTTCTAAATGTAATTAATGGGAACAGAAAACACCATTCAGTGTAACTGTAGAAGCCTCATAAACAATCTAGATGTGTGTACGAGATACTTCGCTCACATTAGCAGTCTCATATGTCTACAGGGAGCACACCTAAAAAGTAAACATATATAACATCTTGAATATCTACTTGGTATTTGGAGAAGACAGGCACACTAGCACTTATTCTTCTGCTGACCTGGCCACAGAAGCGCGAAAAATCTTCAGCGTATCACACCATCCACATAAACAGCATGCTAGAAGCTGTCGCAATTTGAACAATAATAATAAGGTAATAATGGTATGCTCTACAACATCCCTCCTGATTACCAACTATCGAACACAGATTTTGAGACCCTGATTGATCAACTACCTGAACCATACATATCCTTAGGCATCCTCAATGCACGTGATTCACTGTGGGGCTCTTCCCACACTGGTGTCCGAGGTCGCCTAATTGAAAAATTCCTAACATAATCGGGAGCATGCCTTTTTAACAAAAGCCAAGCTACATATTAAAACATAGGAGAAAACAGTTACTCACATTTTTACTTGACTGTTGGTTCTTGAGTTTTTTTCTCTTTTCTTGAGTGGCATGGAGACAAAAACGTATGCAGCAGTGACGACATTTCCACAAAATTGACATACATATGCAAATGTTCAAACATATCTTCTTCGTCATAAAAGGTTCAGTGAGGAAAGACCAAACAAGAGTGCATTCACAAAAACATCTAAACTACACTACACATCCATGAAACACTTACACGTAGAACAGGCGACCAAACTGTGAACAGCGCACATCCTCTACGCCGTCGACAAGTCTATTCCCCAGGCCTCCGGTGCCCCGCGCACCCCAAAGAGGCCCCTGTAGAACGAGGACTCCAGGCCAGCGTGAGTGGCTCAAAACAAGGCATGGGGTGTCGTTCACCGGCACCCCACGTCTGATAATTATGTATTCTTCAAGCGGGAAACAGGATTTGGAAAACGCACGTGCCGTGATCAAAAAGGGATAGTTGGTATTCTTTCCTCACATTCATCAACTGATACACAGACACATGCAAAGTATGTACAGGTATACGTAAAGTCAAGCGACAATCGACACACAGCTTGCCCCTGATGAGCACAACAGAATACACACCTGACGACCAGGCTAACACACTTGCACAAGACTTCCAACACGTGTGCAGCTTCTCAATGGGCAGACGAAAACGGTTTTTGACTTAATCCTGCGAAAAGCAGCTGTGTTCTATTCCCAAAAAGGCACAGCATCCTGCCCAACCCCGAAGTAAACTCAAAGGGTATTCAAGTGCAGTAAAAAAGGAACACGTGTTTTTGGGTGTTCTGGTTGACGAAAAACACATTCATCCCTTACACAAAACTACTGAAAAAATAACCTAAAAACAATAAATATTCTTAACGTCCTATCTCACCTATCATAAGGTGCAGACAAACAACTCCTGCTCACCATTAGGCCGCGTTGGTAGGGTCACGGTTGGACTACGGAAGTGTTGTGTACGGGTCAGCCACAAAAACCGCACTTAAAATGCTCGACCCAGTTCTTCACCTGGGGCTTCGCCTGTCTTGTGGCGCTTTCTGTAATAGTCCTGTCCAAAGTCTTTCTGCAGAGTGCGACAAATGGTGCTTAGCGTACCAGCTAACTTATGGTAACCTTCTATATGCCTCCAAAATCTCATAAATGAATAACCATCCCTTTAAACCGGTTTTTAATGACACATCCACAACTTACCTCTTTTTAAATCTCCCATCAATTGAGGTTCCATTCTCACAGACATTGATGGACGAGCGAACAATTCATGAGGTTTCCTTTTTTGACACGTTCACGTCATCTGACACTACTCTTGCAGCACCATGGCATCTCCGTTCTGCGTCATGGGAATTGTCTTTCTTACTTGTAAAATAGGAACAGGACACCAAGAAGTGTGCTTTTCCAGAATTTTATGTATCTGAAGGATAAAAATATGGCTGCGAGATTTCAGAGATGCGTTTAAAACGTTCACTACAGTGTCTTGTGCTCTGCACGGACCCAATTTTACAGCAGGTAAAACCATGAATGTAAATACAAGTATTTTTACATCAGAAGCATCTGCCGTTTCTCTGGTTGTAAGTCACACAGTTGAACATCATATTCCTAAATCCATGATCCATACAGATTTGCCTAGCGTCGTCCCTACATTCTCATCCGCAAAGTCATTGAAAACCCAGGTCTATATTCTTGTCTTCAAATCAATTATGATGGCTGATTCTTCAAACCATATGGTGACTGCGTGGTTGGTGGAAGGCCAATCTGGCACTGGCGGAAATGTACTGGGGGATGAAATCACCACCAATGCTGCACTCCGAAACACAGTAAACATAACACCACCTTACACAAACTTCAAGCACCACATCAGAGAACTCTGTAAACCGTGGCAAGAAAATTCGAGTGAAGAGACAGACAAATCCCTACATGTAATAAAACCGCACTTGGAACAATACACTACTGACTCATCCAACACGCACATTGAATTTACTTTAGCTAAGTTACGGATAGGCCACACACACGTAGCGCACTGGTACCGGCTCACGCGATCTCCAAGACCCCTGTGTAGCAGATGTGAGGAGGGCCTTTTCGTGATACACATCCGCATTCGATGCAATGCACTCGACATTACACGACGCAAACACTTGAGATAACTGTTCAGACAATATATTCCATTATTTCAGTCATACTTTTTTCGAGACTATGCCATGTTTTCGGTTCAGGCCACTGTTAAGTTTCTGTGAGAAGTTCATTTGTTACAGCTCATCTCATGTCACCCAAAGTTTTACCCCTGGTCTCATACACTATCCACCTCATTTATCTCTTAACCACTCTTGGTCTTCATCCGGGCTCTACACCCCAGCCCTTCTCATATACTTTTATTTATTTTATTCTTGTTACCTCTAATTAATTTTAGTTGTCGCCTATTTATCAAAACTCTTATTTTGCTCTCCTTGCCCTAGAGGGCCCTGCGCCATTAAATTTAAAGATCATCAAATGGAAAACCTGTATTAGGTAATATTTTAAGTACTTATATGCCTGCCAAATGCAGGACGGCAGGTCAATGTAAAAAGTTTACTTTCGCAAGCAAGTCGATAAAAGTATTGGGACACGTCGTCAGCAAATACGGAATTCAAACCGACCCAGCGAAAATTTCTTCTGTTGTAAATTTTTCCCGAAAACTACAGCAGAAAGACCTCCGCGGCTTCCTCTTGCTAGCATTTTATTTTCGCAACTTCATACCAAAATTGTGCGAAAATTGCTTCTACCCTGCACCACCTCGTGAGTTCTGGCAGCGTTTTTGTTTGAAATGAGGAATGCGAAAGGGCTTTCCAGTCCTTTTAAGAGGCCCTAGTATCAAGTGAAGTGCTTGGCCATTTATGATGCTTCGCCAACCATTCTATACACGCACGCCAGGGGCCAAGGCATCGGCGAGCTCTTGTTGCAACTTGACTCTCACCAGAGGGAGCGAGTACTCTATGGAGCCAGTACTTCCCCTCAGAAGAGCAAAACTACACTATAATAGAGCAGCAGTGCCTCGCTGTTGTGTGGGCATTCAAAAGTTCCGCTCCTACATTTACGGCCGGCACTTCACGGTCGTCATGGACCACCACGCCTTACACTGAATGTGTACGCTCTAGAACCTTTCCAGAGGCCTCGTTCGTTAGATTTTCGTCTCCAGCGTATATATTTACCGTTGCATACAAGTCGGGAAACACACTCATAGACTCACAAGCCCTTTCAGGCGGCCTGTTGCCTCAATCGTCCGCCTCTGCGTCTGGTCATACCCATTATTTCTGCAATGGTTGATGTTAAAGACAACCTGCTGACAATCAAGCGAAGCGACAGTTATTGTCGTACCATAATGAACAGGATGGCCGGCTTCGCACCACCTCCCAACCGGCGGCTAAGTCGACAGCTATAGACCTTTGCAGCCATCATCCTGACGGCAGCAGCTGGAACTTTGTGGTACCTCAGCCCTACAGAGACATTGGTGCTTCCGGAAAAGTCTTTCTAAGTCGGTCGTTACTGGCTAAAATGGGGTAGTACTTCCGCAGTATATTGTTTACGTTTGGGGGGGCGTTTGATAATTTAGTTATTAGGGCAGGCGGCCTGGCGCTTTTGTTTTGTCACAGTTTGTTGACCACGTCATCCATTTTGAGGTTGGATGCGCGTTGGTACGCCTGATCGAGCGAGCTTTTGGGGTGGTTTCTGTTCATAAGGGTGGACTTGAGTTCGTCGAGGTGCTCTATGTAGTCACTGTCACCACTGCATACTCTTCTAAGCCTGATGGCTTGTCCTACAAAGATCCCTTGCTTGCAGTGTTTAGGGTGATGGCTTTATAATCTTGGTACTCCTGCCTGTCTATTGGTTTTTTATAAAGCGTTGTTTTAAGTTTACCGTAGTTTAAAATGACGGTAGTATATAGAAAGTTCTCTTCTTTTTCAGAATACCGGCAGGAAAATTTATTAGTCGGATGCGAAGAATTAAGATGAGATATAAAGGTTTTTATGGTGGCGTGACCGTGGTACCAAATCATGAAGAGGTCGTCTACGTAGTGGAGGTGAACCTGAGGTTTGTGTGGAAAAGAGCTCATAGTGTGGCTTCAAGTTGCCCCCTGAAAATGTTGGCATGGGTGCAATCGGTAATGTCAGGTTGGTCCTGCTTTTCCGAAAAAAAAACTCGCGTGGTCTCATTCTCCGAGAAAATTCGGTGAGATCTTGTATTCATTCACACGGGTAATTCTGGGACAGAAAGTTAGACCTCACTCTAGGATACCTTTTTCTTTGGACATAGTGTATTAAAAACATCAATGACGTTGCTGGGGCAGGTAGCGAGGGAGCTCGTATTTTATATAGGATTATTGGCTGGGGAGGAGGTTCTACAAAAACAATTTCTGTATCGAGGGGAAACATTACATGACCTAATACTCTATAGTCCTAGCTATTAAGAGGCTGATTTTCTACAGTGAAATCTGTATTTCGCGAAGGAAGCTGGTCACGTTGAAACTAACCGCTTGCCTATTACTAAGATCATTTTGCTTACAATTTATAAAAAATATTGAGAACTAGTATCTCCTGCTCAGTTAGCGAAAGAAATTCATTGAGGTCATTGGAAAGGCTGACTTGTATAGTACAGTGGTTTTTAAAATTTCTAGGAGGGAAAGCGAGGCATTATTGAGAACTTCTTGCCACCTGGCCCCTAGTTCATGAGGCAGCCCACCAAGGGATCAACTATCTTTTAGCCAGAGGCCTTTTGCGATCTATTTGCTTTGGAGATGTGAGGAGTACGTTTTCAAATGAAATCTAGTTGGTTTGCTTGCCGGCTACTTTTCGAGCTTTGAGAAAAAGCGGGATTTAGGGGTAGGAGCATCCGGTCTACATGGTTGTCGTCATTTGTGTTTGTTTCGAGCAGACGTCCGGGTTGACACTTTTTTGCTTGGAGTCAGTTGTTTAGGGGGGCTGCCGGAGTTGAGGTCTGCATCGATGCCTGTTTGGGTGCCTGTTTTCGTTATACTGCGTTTTGGGGTCTGCGTGAACCATGAGCGTGATGTCTTTGGTGGGTCGGGTTGTTGTTTGCTTGCGTGCTGTACAGCTGGTGGTGCGGCCACGTCCACGGTTTGTCCGCTGACGTCACATGTGGTGTTCTTGGGTGGGCATGACATTTCGCTACTGTTGGGGGTGTTGGGTTCGTTCTGTTGTTCTGTGCTGACCCGAGACGGGAGGCTGATTTGTGAAGTTGGGACCGTCACCTTCAATGAGTTCCTCAGCCTGTGCCTGATGTTTTTGAAATCAGTCGGACGCCTTGAAAGTTAGGGTGTAGTCCGTCCTTGGAAAGGTGTCCTAGGGTGTCGTGGAGATTTTTTGTGTGGTATATGATGATAATGTTTTCTTGGTTGTATCCAAGGTACACGAGGATGTCCTTAAGCTTAGCTGACCTTTGTGAGTTAGCTAGAAGTCTGTGTCTGGGGTATGTCTGGCTTGTGTTTGTTTTCCATCCTGGGAAGTACTGTTGTGAAGGTTATCTTTGCTTTGGGCCCGTTGGTCTGAACGTCGTGATTAAGAGTTTTCATGGCCTCGATGGTGCTTTCAGCGGTGTTATTCTTTAGGTCGCTAGTGCCAAAGTGAAGAATGAAGTGAGTGATGTTGCGTGGAGCGGCGTCAATGGGATTTATAATGTCATGGGTTGTGGCGCCGCTTTGAAAATTGATGTATGTTGAATGTTTTTCAGAAGAAAAATGGTCGTGAATGTACCTAAAGTGGCTATCACCGAGCAGAGCTACTCGTGCCAGGGAGAGCAGAGGGGGCTTACCTTGTTCCGTCATCTTCGTACATAAAATCCGGGGATCACTAGAACTTTGAAGATTGTAAAGAACACAAGAAAAGAAAACATTGAACAAGGTAAAAACCATTAACGAGTGAATTTGAAAGACTTTCCCGGAAGCACCAAGGGTTAACTACCGGAGAAACAGGAATCTAAAAGATATTTTAGTGCATGCTAAAACAGGGCCCTCAAAGCAACCAGTCCTAGCCAGCTGCTCCCGTCCCAGATGCATGACTTGCAGGCACCTGCAGACCGACTGCATTATAAAAAGCACAGCCAGTAATTATTTCCACAAGAATAATTCAAGAATTCAAGTTTTACATGCACTTCATCCAACATTGTGTATATGTTGGAATGCTCAATGTGCCTTCTTCCCAGATTCTTCTCCAGAGAGCGCAAGTGCACGGAGAAACATGTACAACTTAGATTGCGGAAATCCTCAAGCTGTGCCGGATCTTTGACGCCAGCATGCCAGAATATGACAGAATTTGGCATGTCCTTAAGGGGATCGCAGAATTCGTACACAATTTTCTTATCGGTAAGGACAACTTGAATACGAACACCCATGTAATTCGCCACTACCGTACGTTTGAAGCCTTGAAGGAGCCTCGGATTACGCCCAAGTTTGACCGGTTGGCAAACGTCACGACGGTTGTCAGCGTGGACGTCAGCTCGTCTGACGACCTCTCTGCGACTATCCGACAAATCGTTCGCGAGGAGCTTCTTCGGCATGGAGACGTCCGTCGTGGCTGGAGACCCTCTCGCGACGGAAGCTTATTCCGCGATACATCACCTACTTGTTGCCATCCCACGACACATTTTGACTCCTCACGACCATCAGTCACTCTTGTTGACGTGGATGACTGACAGCGAAGGGGCATGTACATGGTGGCACCCCACTACCAGCAAGAGGAAGATTTTTATTGTGCTTCTCATCGTCCATGGGGAGCCTACTACCCGGAAGAGCACCCTCGCTCGCGTTTTCTAAGAAGGAAATTCTTGGCTCGACAGCAGTATCCTCGTCGGGAACTGCCCACCGGCTATCGGTGCGGGCTAGTCGGCCATATGTCGCGGTTTTTGCGCCATCGTTGCCAGGGACCGAACGGCGATCCCACGTTCATGTTTCCTCGGCCCAATTACCTCAACCCTGGCATTCGGTTCCATCAACCACTGTCGTCAACACGTAACAACCAGCCGACCGGTCCATGCAATGGCTCCCAAGCTTCGGACAGAAGTTTGACTCCACCACCTCTACGCCAGTGCAACTCTCCATCGCCTCGGCGCCGTCGAATGTGGCAACCACCGGGAAACTAGCCCGCGCGGCCGATGGAGGTGAGGTCGCCCGACAGCCTTTACGAAATATACCTCTGCTTGTTTATATGGAAACAATTAAGATTGAAGTTTTAATTGATGGTGTTTCAACCATGGCTTTGGTTGACACTGGGATAACAGTTTCTGTGATTCGTGAGGCATTTAAAGACAGCCTTGGGACTAAAGTAATGTTCAGCTTGGATCGCAATACCAGACTTCAAAAGCGTTGGGGGTGAAACATTGTGGCCCATTGGTATTTGTACAGAGCATGTGTATTTATTGGGCACAAGCTTCAAGGTGGAATTTTGGTACTTCAGAGGTTTAAACAGGAATGTATTCTCGGTATAGACTTCTTGCAAGAATACGGTGCTAAGTTTCACTGTGTGACTGGCCAACCTTCTGTAAGCAGTGTTCTTTACTCTGCACTTGCCGAAGAACCTTCACGTCCGAGCGAACAAGCTTTGATTGTTTCGGAAGATATGGTTATACCTCCCCGAACAGCATTCTTTGTACCTGTGATGGTCTGCGGTGCTGTGGAGCCTTCATTTTGCGCAATTGTTGAGCCCATTCAGACGAACTGGGCCAAGAAGGATACTTTGTTGCCACACTCTTTGATTTCCGTACACGGTTGGCGCAGTTCAATATGCGCAGTCAGCTGCTCAGCAGCTAGTACCCTTCTTCCGGTAGGGATGAAGCTTGCGCTGTTTGAAAAAGAAACCAGAGTATCCCTGGCAACAGTGAGTGAAGAAACTTGCCACTCCAAGGGTGACTGCGCAACGCGTGACGAACAGCTTTTGAAGATAATAAACAAAGGTGTTTCTTCTGCCGAGACGGAAGCATTAGCTCATGTTCTTCCAAGACTGGCGACAGTGTTCGACTTTACTTCAAGACCCAGCAACAATACCGAAATCGCACCTTCTAGCACGCACCACAGCATAGGCACCGGAACCGGCCGCCCTCTCCAGGAAAAACCGTATCCGATTTCTCCTGGCAAGAGGAAGGTCATCGCAGACCACGTCAGCGAGATGCTACAGAAGGGAGTGGTAAAGGAATAAGATAGCCTTGGGCAGCGCCGGTAATCCTGGTAAAGAACAAGGATGGTTACTGGCGATTCTGTGTTGACTACAGACGCCTGAACTCCATTACAAAGAAGAACATGTACGCTCTTCCTCGCATAGACGATGTCATTGACTGTCTTCACTACGCCTCGTACTTTTGGTCTGTGGACGATCTCGCTACTGGTAAATTCCAATGAATCCAGCTCATAAAGAGAAGACGGGTTTTGTGACTCCTGAAGGGCTACTTGACTGTAACGTTTGGCCTTTGGCCTTTGTAACGCCCCAGCAACATTTGAAATATTCATGGATATAATTTTGCGCTGTTTAAAGTGGGAGATTTGTTTGTGCCACGTTGACGACGTAGTAAATTGTGGGCGCACTATAGAACAGCACAACATCCGCCTCGACATGGTCCTGAACTGCCTGGAAAAAGCCGGCCTTGTGATAAATTCAAAAACAATTCTGCTTCGGCGAGCGCCAGACGTTAGTGTTGGGGCATCTAGTCGACAAAGATGGCGTTAGACCTTATCCACAAAAGATAGAAGCCGTGAGTCAGTTTAGGCAGCCAAAGTCTTTGCGCGACCTAAAAGTTTCCTGGGGCTATGCTCCTACGTTCGACGGTTTTTATCAAACTTTGCAGGGCTCGTTTCTCCTCTGTATTCTCTATTACGCCAAAATGGATCTTTGCACTGCACATCTGAGTGCGAAGCCTCCTTTTCTCAACTGAAATGTCTTCTCACATCGGGTCCAATACTTCGTCATTTCGACCCGGCTGCTCCTACAGAAGTGCATACGGACGCCAGCGGCACCCGATCGGAGCAGTTCTTGTGCAGAGACATCAGGGCACTCAGCATGTCAACTGCCTATTCCAGCCGCTCGCTCAGCAGACCTTGTCCTTGTGCAAAGACTTCACGCTACTGCTGGTGGCCTATGCCAGCCGAACGCCCAGCAAACCTGAGAGAAATTATGCAGGGACTGAGCAAGAATGTTTGGCAGTCATCTTAGCTGTGCATAAGTTTCGCCCTTATATCAATGGATAGCCTTTTACAATTGTTACGGACCACCACTCCTTATGTAGGCTCGTTGGGCTTCGTGATCCATCTGAACGGCTCACCCGCTGGGCCCTCAGACTCTAAGAATATGATTTCGTAGTTTCTTACAAAAGCGGCCGCCGATACACTGACGCTGACTGCCTTTCCCATCTCCCAGTTTCATCTACCGCTTGCGACGCTGACAATTTTGACGACTATCTTGCTGCAGTCATTGAGACATTCCTGGACATAGAAACCTTCCGCCGAGAACTGCAAGGTGACCCCAAGCTAGCATCCTTCTTCGCCACTGCTCGTGACTCCACCCATACCAACCGCTTTTCTCTTCGGAATGGTAGGCTGTACAAAGCTAACTAGAGTGCTACTGGAGCGCGGTTCCCACTTGTACCCGAGCGGCTGCGCCCTTGCTTGCCTCGTGTTGTGCATAGTTACTTGACGGCTTGGCACCTTGGCTCCGCTCGCCTATTACCACCCGCACAAGAACGCTTTTACTGGCCCAACATGCGGTGCACGATGACAAAAATACTTGGCCAGTTGTGTGGGGTGTTAGCGCTACAAGCGCCCTGCAACCACACCGCCCGGCCTTCTCCATCCTGTCAATCCTCCCACTGCTCCACTTGAGAAAGTGCGGATTGATTTCGTTGGCCCACTTCTACGGACGCCAGATGCGGACCGCCGGCTTATCATCTGCGTGGATGACCTGATGCGTTACGCAGAAACTAAGGCTCTACCAACAGCTTCAGCTCCCTCAGTTTCCATGTTCCTGCGGAATTTTATGATTTTGAGGCATGCGGCTCCATGCGTGCTTATTGCCGATCGTGACCGCTAATTTATTGCGAATGTGGTAGAGGAGCAAAATGCATATCATCCGCAGACCAACGGACGTGTTGAACGCACAAACCGCACACTTCTCAACATGATTTCAATGTACGTGGCATGAGGCCACAAAAACTCGGATGAAGTATTGCCGTTCATAACTTACGCGTGCAACACGGCCAAGCACGAAACAACCGGCTACAGTCCCTTCTACCTCGTCTACGCACGCAATCCTCGCCCTCCAATGGACACCAACCTGCTCTTCTCGTTCCACGACGAGGAGTCCGTTGCCAAGACTCTGTGCCTGGACGAAGAGTCCGGCCAATTAGCTCGTGTGCGCACCCTTGCATCACAGTCCCGGTCTAAAGAGAGGTACGACGTTCGGCACCGCAGTGTATCATTCTGTAAAGGTGCTTTGGTGTGGTTATGTACTCCCTTTAGGAAACGCGGATTGTGTAGCAAGTTTTTGTTGCGTTACACTGGCGCATTCGTTATTCTCGAGCGTGTAAGTGACGTGGCCTACGTCATTTCCCGCCTCACAACAGATAGTCGCCGGTCGAGCAAGACTCAACTTGTGCATGTCGCCCGGTTAAAGACTTTTCACCCTCGTACTACATTGTGACTCACCAGGAGGGTTTAGTTTGCGGTGGGAGATATGTAACGCTACAGAACTTGTTTGTTGTGCATGGTAGATGGCATTGACTATATAACTGGCCAATCCCACCGCTGGAGACACCGGGGCGATGAAGAGGAGAACGAGGTGCTTCTTGGGTACTCAGGGCTTGGACACTACTCTCTGAGATGGTCTGCACCAAGCCTGCGTAAATAAACCCTCAGCTCACCCCACAACGTGTGAACGTCATCGTAACAATATATATATATATATATATATATATATATATATATGTTTATATGTATATAGATATACATATAGAGATATATATTTGCAAGAATAAATGTTTCTTGGGCACAGGCAAATGTCAAGAAAAAGAAAGACACACGTTGAAAGAGGAATAGTATAACGTTTCGGCCGAGGGACCGTCCTCCATCAGAATAACAGTGGCGGGTGTTGTCACAAATCGTAAAAGGGGTCTTTTATTACTTGTGAAAACGACCACCCCCAGGCAGCACAGCCAGTCCGATTC